>NC_135477.1:8212761-8521261 GCF_052094955.1 Ictidomys tridecemlineatus | reverse complement strand
CAGCGGGAGCCTCCTCCTGTGCCTCCACTGTGCTGCTGGCCTCTGCAGATCACTGTCTGACTTCCTTCCCTAGCTCTGTTGCCTGGGAAGGTCCAAGAACGCAACCGTGTAAAGAGGATGATCATTTCCCTGAAGATCAACGATCCAGCGGTCACCAGAGCTGGTAATGCAGCCCTGTCTTCTCGGTCCCCACGTGCCACTGACTGGGCAGCATTCCCAGATTCAGAACATGCAGGCGGCACACACAGCCTTGTCCAAAGTGCCGAACAGTGACAAACAAGAAGGGACAAGGGGGCTAGGGCACCTGGGAGAAACCGAAGACAGTGAAACCGTAGGAGAGGGAGGTGCTGCGTGGGAAGGAGGGAGCCGGCTTCTCAGGCCAGGGACAGTGGTACTGCCCCTCCCGAGCCCACACCAGCGGGCCACCCTTGCTCCCCAGCAGCACCCACCCACTCCTCAGCCAAGGACCCCCACCGGCTTCTATTAGCAGAGGCCTCCCCCAGGGTGCTCTCTTGGGCTCCCTTTGTCCCATCCTTTCCCAGTCGTGGGTTGCTGGGTTAAAGTGGCATGTGTGACATACGTGACAACACAGCTATGAATGGCTGGGTTAGGAAATGACCCACTTAAGCCTGGGTCAGCGTCCACCGTGACAGCACAACAGGCCAAGCCCACCTGACCCCACCACGGCCGGCCAGTTCTTGAACAGTCAAGCTGTCCTGGCTCCTCCCAGGAGTCTCTGTTCCTTACCAAAGTCCCAGACTCCAAGGAGAGTCCATGGGAAGCTGTACGTTGTCTCTGGAGAAAAAAGTCCACCCACCCACTCATGGCACTCTGCACAAATTCAGGCACTCGTGATCCCTCAGGCCACAGAGCCCGGGTTGGGACAGATCCCCAAGATGTCTCGCTCTCATGGTGACCCCAAGGCACAGACTCAGAGCAGGTCCTTCCAGCAGGAGCTCAGCTTGCTTTGGCTCCATGCTGACCTACCCCTGGGGAGTCGTCAGGGGCCAGGCAGTGCCAGCCCCAGGTCCAGCTGGTGCCTTATCTCCAAGGGCGTCTCTGCCTACCCAGCTCAGGAGTCCTGAGGCCCTGGGGTGCTGCCTGGCGTGCGGAGCCTCGTGCTGATGGCCTCCCTTGCCTGCTCCTCCCCAGCCTTCGCCACGGCTCTGAAGAACCTCTACCTGAAGGATGAGGAGATGAACGTGGAAGAAGTCCTGGGCGTGCTGGCCTCCGCCCACGTCCTGCAGTTCAGCCGCCTGTTCAAGAGGTGAGGAGGAGGAGGAGGGCCAGGGCCAGCCTGGGCCCACCGCATGGAACAGTCCTCTTCTCGGGGCTGACTCCCAGGGTCCTGGGTGGTAAGCAAAGCGCGACCCCACCAAGGCGCTCGGGGCGTGTGCCTGAGCCTGCTCTCTGGAGCCAGCTGCGAGCTCAGTTTAGCCAATGATTCTTGACTCACAGGAGTGAAATGCGACTGGGGAAGGGGCTCTGTGGCTGGGGGATGCTGCAGGTCTGCAGAGTGAATTCCCAGGAGCCCCAGGTCCAGGCGCTCGTCAATGTCACCTGTGTTCACTTGGGGGTTAAAAACTTCTAGATCTCGTGCATACACCTAAAAGGGCCGCGGGGGACAAGCTCATTCCCCGCCCCTCTCAGGTCTCGTCTTTTCTGTTCATATCAGATAGTGTTGGTTTTTCTTTTATAACAATATTTTTATTACTATGAATGCTATACGTTAGAAATCTTTTTGAACAGAGAAAATGCAAAGATTGAAATCAAGGCTGTGGGGAGCGTCCTCCCCCTGGGCATTCAGAGCCTGCTGCCCCACCCAGGCTGCCCAGGAGGAGCCACCTGGCCAGGGGGCAGCAGGAGTTCAGGTGGATTGGCGTCCGCTGGGAAAGCTCCTCATCCTGACCACACCTGGGCTCCATTCACCCAGGGAGCCGCAGACAGGCCTCGCGCTCCTGCCCACGGCATCCAGGCGGCTGGGGCAAGGCAGCCAGCCTCGGGCGGTTGAGTCGGAGGCGCCCAGTTTTCATTGAACTTTTTTTTTTCTCAAAGAGAGTCAGACAGAGAGAGAATTTTTTAATATTTATTTTTTAGTTCTCGGCAGACACAACATCTTTGTTTGTATGTGGTGCTGAGGATCAAACCCAGCGCCGCGCACATGCCAGACTAGCGCGCTACCGCTTGAGCCACATCCCCAGCCCCTTTCATTGAACTTTTTGCACAGTCCGGGCACAGAACTTTTTGCACAGTCCTGAACTTATTGCACAGTCCTGTGCAATACGCTTCCCCTCGGCCTCCGCGTACCTCCACCGTCTCCACTGTAAGGCGTGACTCAGTATATGTGCCATCTGCCTCCCAGAACCTTCCTGGGTTTAAGGGATGTGGACACAAAGGGCTTTGAGGTGGCGCGTTTGCTACAGTCAGACACATTCTCCACGGGCTCCTTTCATCTTCTCTGCACCCCTGGGAGGTAGTACTGCTGCTACACCCATTTTACAGACAGGAGCCTGAGGCTTCAAGGCCACACAGGTTCCAAGTAGGAAAGCCAAGAACTGAAGGAGGTCGAGGAGCCCCAAACCTACACCACCAACGTGGCCCTACTCTGCTGTGCACAGTCGGATGGTCATGTTGTCACTGGCCTGTCTGTGGCGCTTCCCTGCCCCCCTCCCTGGAGCGGCACTCGGCCAGGTGGGGCTGCCTAGGGTGGTTCACCTGTCGTGTATTCAGTCACGCCTTCATTCTCCAGCCCACTCCTTCAAGAAGGAGCTCTTGGCCTCTCCAGGATGCAAGGAGACAGAAAGGGACAGATAGGCAGGTCACTGTCCTCGAAGGCCTCCTGTCCAACAGGCCCAAGACACAGGAAATGAGTCAGGTCAGGCAGAGGGAAGGGCGGAGGCTCCCAAATGGAACATGTTGTGCTGTGTGTGATTAATTTCGGGTCAGCTGGTGCTCACGATAAGAAAACACGTTCCTCAGAGCGTCCCCTTTCTGGAATCCTGTAGTACCCCTCGGTGCCATTCATGCTTAGAGAGGTCAGTGAACCACACGGAAAAGCCTTAGTGGGAATCGTCTCCTAGGGCATCTGGCTCGTCACAGGACCTTGCCAGGTGCCTGACGGGCCTGAAGACAGAGGTACCCTCTGGAAGCTCTTTGTTTTTCAAATTCCCTGAGCAAGTCAGTGTAGAGAGCGAGGGGGGTGGGGATGTCCTGCCTGGCTTGTTTCACCTCCTCCTCGGCCTGTTTCTTCATCTGAGTGAGTGAGTGAACCCAAGCCCAGAGGGGACACAGCTGCTCTGTGGAGGGCCGATCCATTTCACCTGTGAGAGGCGCAGCCCAGGTGCACGGCTGCAGCCCAGGTGCACGGCTGCAGAGGATGCATGCCGTCTCTGCCCTATTTCAAGGGCCCATGGGGGTTTTAGTTCATGGTGACTTCCTTAAGGAATACATTTAAAATGTGCAAGACTTGCTGGAAATCCTGTAGCTCAGGTACACCTTAGGGTGGCCTCTGAGTGATACGGAGCCAGGATCCTGCTTCATATGAGAGCCCCAGAGCTGTTCTCGGGTGCCCTGTTTAAAAAGGTGAGCATGCTTTAAGGCGGTTTTGCTGAAAAGGGACTAATATTAGGTATGAATGTTGAGTCACCGAATGTCGAGTCTTCCGTGGCCCCACATCCCGCCAGCACGTCCACCCCTCGGTCCCGCCAGCTCGATGACTTGGTGTGGCCCACCCCCTGCACTGCTGGTCTGCTAACCCAGATTTTCTCCATAAGTAAAATAGGGTTAAGCTAGCCTCATAGGTGGCGGTACAGCCCTGTGTTCTTTTGGGCTGCTGGTCTCCCAGTCCCATCCCAACCAATTCTTTGTCCTGCTCCTTTAGGGTTTTTTTTTTTTTTTTTTTTTTTGGTTTTTGGTACCAGGTATCAACCGCTGAGCCCCATCTCCAGCCCTATTTTGCATTTTATTTAGAGAAAGGGTCTCACTGAGTTTCTTAGTGCCTCTCTTTTGCTGAGGCTGGCTTTGAACTCGCAATCCTCCTGCCTCAGCCTCCCGAGCCGCTGGAATTCCCAGGTATGCACCACCACGCCTGGCTTCCTTCCCGTTTTTTAACGTTACTTTTCTGGTTTCTGACCTCTTTTCTGATTTAACCCTGTTAGATGAGATTCACCTTTTCTGCATTCCCAGGGCACGTTGTGCTTTAACTTTAGAACCCTTAACACGACTGCAGTAATGTGGTCATCTGTCCTCATGGTGACTTAACGATGTGTATCACCCCCTGGCCACTAGCTCTGTCCTCACCAGTGCCTGGCACGGGGTACATGCTTAGTAAATATACCCTGAAGGATGAGTGAGCAAGTAAACCAGGCCTGGCCGTGACAGAGGGCTGAGGCTTCTATCAGAAAGGCTCTCTGAATCCATTTGTTCATAGAGCAGCTCAGGACCTGAGGCCCCGGTAGCAGCGCCATGATGGTCAGGGCAGGGAGAAGGCACCCCAGGCAGGAGGACAACCAGCTGGCCCTCTTGGCTGAGCTTGAGTTCATTTAGGCATCTGCAGACATGTTCGCTCTGAGCAATGACCTTGGCCCTGGTGTCAAGGCCACATTGTTGCCTCTGAAGGATTTGATCACCAGCCCTATCTGCCTCAGCCTGGAGCGCTCTGTAACAGGCCTGAACAAATACCATATTCCTAAAGTGAGGCTCCCTTCCGTGTGAGAGGTTGCCGCTGCCCTCCTGAAATTGAATGAAAAACTCTGGGGTCCCCTCCCTGAAAGCAGCCTGAGGGGGCTCCAGGATCAACAGCTTTCTCTCCGCAGATGTGTGGTCACGATGATGAACGGACTGAGGCCAAGCACCATCAAGAACTTCTACCTGGCTGGCCACAGGGTGAGAACACCTGGGCAGGGCACATGGACCCAGGGGCATGGGATGGTGGGGTGGGGCCTTCAAGAGCACTCTTGCCAGGCCCAGCTCCAAAAATTCTATTCAAAGTCACCAATTTAAGGTTAAAAATATTTTATTTTACTAAAGGAGTGCACTTTTTTTTTTAAAAAAAAAAAAGAGTTCTTTTTAAAGATATGCATTAAAAGTAGAATAGTTACAACCTCAGAGGTTGAGAAACAGGGTGTAGCATGGCCTTTCTCAACGAAACAGCACAGACTTTTCAGAACATTCTAGAATGGAGCCATGAGATCTTGTCCCACCTGAGCCCGGTCAGTGTGTCCATGTGGGAAGCAAATAATGTCATCCAGCTCTTATTACCGGAGGAGAAAACCTGACCAAGGGGGCAAACTGCCCAGCAGCTGGGGGCAGTGCGGGCCTCAGCCTCGGGCTTCCTGATTCCAGCTCCCTCCCTGACTCAGGGACACTCACACCAGGAGACAGACTCACTCCAGGCAACGCAGGGTTTGCACACAGCCCCATGCCAGGTGCTCTTAGCACCACCTCTAAGAATGTCCTACGTACCTGTTTGACAAAGACCTGTGGTCCCTGCCTTCACCCCACGCTGTTGGAAAGTCACTCTCAGTGACTTCTTTAATTCTAGTTGACATTTCTCAAAAAATCTCTGGCTTGGAAAGACGCTAAGCCCTGAGGACATGCTAAATGTACAGAGACGCTCTCAGGGTCCCTGGCTGCAGGGAGACTTTTCCAATTTTCCTGCCCTTTCAACCTTGCTTCTAAAGTTTGTGCCTCAGAACTCCAACGGGATGCCCCTCCCAGGCCCTCAGGAGATCAGTCGACAGCCCAGAGGTCTGCAGACAACCTGGGTTTGCTCCTGGCTCTGCCACTTACTAGTGTGTTCCCATGGGAAGAACAGAAACCTTGGAGCCTCAGTTAACTGGAAGCTAGCCTCATAGGGTGGCGGTGAGGACTGGTTCAAGGGGACGGAGTGCCATGCCTTGAGCATAGTAAGCCCGGTCTGTGCATGTGTGCAGTCTCACTGACGGCCAGCAGAGGGCGCTGAGAGCCAGGAATTCCTCCGTCAAGCGCTGTGTTTTGTCTTCTCAGTACAAGGAAGAGCAGCTCACCACCGCTTGCGAGAAGTGGCTGGAAATGAACTTGGTCCCCCTGATGGCGACACAGATCCATCTTCGGCATATCCCTCAGGAGCTGCTCCAAAAGGTGCTGAGGTCCCCCAGGTCAGAGCTAATTCTGGGGGTGCTGCCCAAGATGGGTATGGAAGAGAGTGGGGGGCTGTCGGGAAGGGAGATTCCCCAGGGTGGCTGCACCCACACCCCTGCAGGACATACCCTTGTCCTCCTTGATTCCAAACTTGATGCTCCCAGACAGTCACACACTTGTTGTGGGAAAATTTGGAAAACAGGGAAAGGCAGGAAAAGGAAAATAAAACCTCCCATCCAGCCGGGACTCCTTTGCTGAGTCGTCCTCTACCTGGACATGTGACTGCCTATTGGTTTCTCTGACAGTTAAGGCCAAGAGTCAATCCTCAGTGTCCCCCGCCCGTGACTGCACCCCCATCCACCCCAGTGTTCCGGGACCATCGACGGCTGCTCAAGGTAGAACCGTGAGAGTCCTCTGGATACCTCTTTGGCCTCTCCTTGACCATGAGGCCTTCTTAGCTTCCAAACTGAGCTGCAGTATGGCTACAAGCCCAGCCCCAGCCCCAGCCCGAGGCCTCCACGTCTCTCAAGGACCACCACAGCACCCTCTAGGGTGGCATCCTGCCTCGGTCTTGCCTCCCTTCCAACCCTGTCCAGTCCAGGGCCTTCTGCTCTGCTCTCTGCTCCTGCATCTCACACACCAAGCAGCAGCCACAGGGACCTTTCTCCGACTCCCCTGCTGAGTTCTCACCCACACAGGGCCTCTGGGCAAGCTGTCCCCTGCCAGGTTCCTTCTTATCCCTCTGAGTGTTCATGGGAACATCCTCAGTGCTCGACTTTCAGGCTATTCCCAGTGTTTTACCAATATAAGTAGCAGCTGGAGGAATGTCCTTTAATGCACATTTATCTTCCTCTCACATGAGCTCCCTGCATTGACTTTCCATAAGTGAAATTAAAGTCAAAATGGCTTTTTTAAATTCATTTTTTAAATAATATTTTGAAATGAACTTTGAACTTGGAGAAAAATAAGGACAGCATAAAGAATATCTCTACAGATGCTCCTCAACTTGCAATGGTCTTGCATCCGGAAAACCCAGCATAAGCTGAAAATGCAGGGGATGCACCTGCCTCCCGAGTGTCACAGCCAGGCAACATGCCCACTAGAGGGCGCCAGCTGACTGGGAGCTGTGATGAGGCGCTGGCCCTGCCCCTGCCCAACAGCAGGAAAAAGGACATATCCCGGGCCTGGAGAAAGATTAAAATTCAAAGTATCATTTCTACTGATGCACATAACTTTCCCACCATAGTAAAGCTGAAAACTTATAAATCAGACCATTGTAAAGTGGGGACAATTTGTAGACGGTTTACCCTGAGTCCCCTATGGGTCAGTTTCTGCCCTGCTTGCCTTCTCCTTGGCTTCTCTGTGCATATCCACAGGTCCACATGTTTTTTTCTGAACTACTTGGGGATAAGTTGCATGTATTATTCTTCTTTATCCCAAATGCTTCAGTGTTTATTTCCCCAGAAAAAGAATTTGCTTAATATAATCCCAGGGTAATTATCAACATCAAGAAATTTATCATGGATGTGATACTTAGACCCCTTGACCGACACTGTCCGTGATAGCGTTTCCCGCTCCAATGCAGGATTCAGTTTAGGATCACGTCTTGCATTTAGTTGTCAAGTCTCTCTGGGGTTCGTTTGAAAAGCTCCTTGGTACTCATTGCCAAATTTCCAGGGTTGTGCTCCCTTTGGGTAAATTTCAAAAGTGAAAACTAAAGTCTACTCAAAATGTTAGTGGTATGTTAGAAAATAAGTGTTTCCTAGCATTTGTGTGGTAGAAAATGTCCCACTTTTAGAAATTAGATCTAGATCATCAGCCCATCCCAGGGATTCGGAGCACACAGGGGCCTGCAGGGCCCCTCACATGACAGAGTCCTGGTGTTGAGGGAGACCACGTTGTCAGAGCCTGGCCCCTGAGCAGCCCCCAGGGCACTGGTGTACCCCACTCATGTGTCCCCCACCCTCCGCCACACCCTCCAGTGGAGAAAAGGTCTTGAAATTATAGAAGGACAGATAAACCTGGCATCCCTGAGGCTTTTCATAACACGGTCCCTCCCTTGGAAAAACTGAGCTGTCCTACCCTGGAAGCATTTAGCCAAAAATGAGGAAAGCTGTCTGACCACAGTCAGCACGTCGGTGATGGCACAGGCCTGGCAAGACGCACACTGGGCAGGAAAAGAGGCCAGGAGCATGACGCATCCGGTGTCTAGACTCGCCAGCCTGGGCAGACGTGACTGAGTGGGACCCGGCCGCCCGCGTCCCCAGTCCTCCGCAGGAGGCACTTGCATGGACAGTTCAGGGCCGTGCGGCTCAAGGAGGCAAGAGCCTTGCATGGCCTCAGTCACGTCATGGGCCCACGTGCCCAAGTGGGCAGGGGAGGTGACCAGACTCACCCCAGCATGGGCGCTGTTCTCCAGGGGTCTGCTGTTTGCAGCTTGTGGGTGGAGGCAGGGGGTGCAAGAAGAGGGGTACCTGCCAGGCACATAGCCAGGCCTGGGGTCCTCAGGGGACCTGCCGAGGTCCAGGGTGCTGGCTGGTGGATTCTGTACCACGGCCTGCACCTAAGAGTGAGCCTGTTAGGGAGCGCTTTCCCGTGTGCGCTGTGCTGGGAGTACGTCCCTCTCCATCCCCACACCCCACCTGGCAGGTAAAACTGCTATCCCTGAGGTGGGAGGGCTAATGAAGGGCTGGACAAGGCCTCCCCTGGCTCCAGAGTCCAGTCCTGCCCTGACCCTGAACCTCTCCTCCCCCCTAAGGAGGCAGAGGTGGCCTAGCACCAGGAAGAGCTCAGCAGGACCCTGGGTGACCTGCCCCAGAGCAGGAGGTGTGCAAATGCCAACCTGAGGTCAGGGATGGGCACCCCTGGCCCCACTCAGCTGTCCCTCAGCCGCCCGCTGTCACCGACCCCCTGCTTGGCTGCGGGTGTTTGGAACAACATCCATTTCTTAGCAGATGCTGTGACTCCTGGGCCTTTCCGGTCTGGAGGCCCTTGACTTCATCTCTTTTTGGAGTTTTACTTTCCATTTGTAAACAGCCTTGGGTCAAATATCCACGGTTTTCCTGACCTCCTGGGCCTCGGGTTTTAATTTATTTGCTTAGGCACTTAGTTTTCAATTAATTTTCTCCTTAGAGGTCACCACTAGGTCACCTTGTTCTTGTAACCCTCGTTTATTAAAACTTCATCCAAGTTCTGTTTTCCTGGAATCCAGTGTCCTCATGGACCTGGGAGGATGGGGACTTCAGAGGACCTTCTAGTACCATCTCCACAAAAAGCTACTTGCAACAGGGGACCCTACACCCCTCTGTTTCCAGTTCTCCCAGCTTCCTGTCTGTCTATGGCCATGGAGTCTCAGGTCCCAGGGTCCCTGACATGCCTGCAGGATGGGGTGGAGCAGGGTTCCCACAGCGTCTTGACACCAACGTGTCCTATCTATGTAGTAGTCCCTGAAGCCGCTGCTTCTCTGGTAGACAGTAACAGTACCCAGCTAGGGAGCACGTGTACACTGCAGCTCTGAATAGGTCGTCCCCACGACTCGTTCCCACAGCAGCCCGATGGGGGAGTGTTGCCTTCTGCATTTCTCACTTGGGGAATGGGACTCCAGAAAATGAAGAGGTCAGCCAAATCTCCCCCCATGCTGCAGGAGAACTGGGATTTGAACCCAGGTCAGAGTGGTCTCACAGCTGTGGTCATTAGCAGTCAGCTGATGTGTGTGCAGGAGGCCTTGTTTGTCCTTATGGACGAGTCAACAAGTATATCGATCTTTGTTACGGTTTGAATATGAGGTGTCCCCAAAAGTTCATGTCTAAGACAAGGCAGGAAGGTTGAGAAATGAAACGACTTGGTGGTGAGCCTTCACCTAATCAGTGCATTAACCCACTTGAATGGATTGACTGAGTGGTAGCTATAGGCAGCTATAGGGATGAGGCTGGAGAAGATATGTCACTGGGGTGTGCCTTTGGGTTTTATATTTGGTCCCTAGGGTGCAGAGTTCTCTCTGCTTCCTAATGCTATGTCCTGAGCTGATTTCCTCCACCACACCCTTCCACCAAGATGTTCTGCCTCACGTTGGGCCCAGAGCAATGGAGTTAGTCATCTATGGACTGAGACCTTGGAAACTGTGTACCTCAAATAACTTTTCCTCCTTGACATTATTCTTGTCCAGTCCAGTTGACTAAATCAATGTATTTTGTTGTTGTTGTTGTTGTTAAAAATAATACTTTACAAAGGTAGGCGGATCATACAAAACAATTGCAGCTACCTCCCAAAAATGACCAAAGAGTTAAGAAATAAAACACCACTGATAAAGCAGGTCACCTGTGTCCCCTCCAGTCCCATTCCTTCCTAAAGACAATTGAACCACAGTTAGGACTTGGGTGGACACGATCCATGTGATTAAGCTCTTAATATGGACATGTGCACCCAAGAATGGTGCATGATGTCTGTGGAGGTTGACATTTCAGACCGACATCTCAGGGACAGTGACAGGGACAGTGACATGGGGTGCACACTCACCCTGCCTTGTGCTCTCTCCCTGTGATTGCACCTCGTTAGCATTCTTGTGAAGGGTGGAGGGAAGGAGCACACAGCAGTCTTTTCTTACTCTCCTGAAGGCCTTTTGAGTTCTCTTTCTTGCCCGGGCAGACCATGCCGTGAGGGTCTCCTTGTTCCTCTTTGTTCCCAAGCAGTTGACTTTCTCCATGGTACATACGCAGAAGGGGGCTTTTGTTGTTTAGATACAATTTTCTTAAGAAATAAAATTAGAAGACAGTGTCTTGTGAAAAGGATTTTTTTTTCCTCCTGAAGAACAGACACCAGTTAGTGTGAAGGGCCCCCATGAGCACCGCGCTCAGCCGGTTGTTGGCCTGTGTGGAGGCTCAGAGTGTCCATGGGTTGAGGCCATCAGAGCTCTTGGGTGAGTGACATGTGTCTGAATGCCCTCGACGTGGTTACTCACTGCAGAGCTGATAGGGTTGGGTTCCGTGCTGCCTAAGGAGAGCACTTGACTTCAGTAACTGCCCTTCGTGAACAGAACCAGAATCCCAGCCCCGGAGCCCCCTCGCTCCCTCGTTGCTGCCAGCCCCTCTTTGGTAAGATGTCAAAGGACTCCTGGGCTGCAGAGCCTCAAGGGGGAGTCTGCTCTGAAAGTCACACGGCTTCTGACCCCACGACAAAGTTCTTGTTGGGGACTTTGCACCAAGTGGCTCTGTGTGGGATCCCTTTGCTGCCTCTTTACTCCTGGTCCCTCCATCAGTGACCAGCTTGATCCTGTCCAGCCAGACTCAAAGTCCATCATTTGTGGGTGATCTGAAAACCAAATGAGGGAAACAATACAGCCCTATTCTGTCCAGAGATAGCGTGAGAGGTGGGTGGGTGACTTTCTATTGCCCTTTAGAGTGGGTTCCACCCACCATGACCCCTCAAAGTGGTGAATGAAGAGACTGTGATGTATTTCACGGCATGTCTGTGATCAGAAACCGAAAATATCAGTGAGTTTAAGAACCATGGAAATGACTACCTGGATCATGTAGTCAGCAGAGGCTGCCAGAGGCACTGTTTGCTCTGCTTAAGAGCTGCCTGACGGAGAGCAACAGCGGCTCTTTGGCATCAAGGGTCATTGAGGACAGGCCTCCTGCTGCTGCAGGTGCAGCCTGCGCTCCAGCCCTGCCATTGTGATCGAGTGCTGCCATTCACTGAGTACCCAGCTGCCATTCACTGAGTACCCAGCTGCCATTCACTGAGTACCCAGTAATGTGCCAGTCACTGTGCTAAGCACTTTGTTGATACATGGTCAGTGGAATAATGGTCCCAAAGATGTCCACAGCCTAATTTCAAGAACCTGCATAGGTTTTATGGCAAAGAGGATTTAAAGTCATAGATGAAATGAAGGTTGACTTCAAACTGAGCTTACCCTGGATTCTCTGGGTGGGCCCAACATCATCTCAAGCATCCTTTAAGTACACAGACGGAGGCTAAAGGGTTAGAATCAAAGGAAGACTGGAAGATGCTATATTGCTGGCTTGAAGACCAGGGAATGGGCCACAAGCCAAGGGTGCTGAGATTTGCCAGGACACAACTCTCCCAAGAACCCCCAGAAAAAGCCCAGTGAGATCTGTTTTGTACTTCTGACTTCCAGAATGATAAGATAATAAATGTGTGTTGTTTTAAGCCACTTGGTTTGTGACTGTTTGTTACAGCAGCAAAGGGAAACTCATACAGAGTGTCACCACTTCCTGTCTTCAGCTGCTGCTGTTGCTCTTCCACAGCTGAGGAAATGGCAACTGCAGTTTGGTAACATCCAAGAGTTTCCTGCCCCAGGCCCAGTTCTGTGTGGCCTTGAATGAGTTGCTCACGTTCAGCCTTCAATCAGGGCCAGGATTTGGGAAGGGTCAATGAGGCACTCACTTGGATGCAAAAAAAAAATGAAAGAAAAAATTACCAAAAACACTCAGTGATGATAAAGTATATTTTTGTGCAATATTTTAAAACCAATGCAAAAAAATCCATGATGAAAATAACACATTAAAATTTTGAATAGACTTAGGATCCATCTCCATTTCCACATCTGTAAAAGTAAGGACTATACCCCAACTTTGCAGGTTTGTGGTCAGAATTCAATTTTAAAATCCATGGAGAGCTGGGAGTATGGCAGAGCACTTGCCTTGCAAGCATCCTAAATAAATAAATGAATAAAACCTGCAGAAAACCTCTTTAGAGCCACCTGGCACTTCTTAGGAACTCCTCAGATGACTGCACTGATTTGCAGCAGCACAGTGGGTGGCGGGTGGGGAAGCACCGGGCCCAGCATCAGGCTGCTGAGGTTCCAGCCCTGACCCCCACCCCACCTCCCTACCACCCTCTGCACATCACCAGAGGAGCCGCCCTGAGCCAGTGGTCCACTTCTGTCAGAGTCCACCTGACTCTGGGCCACGTTCAGTCTCCTTCCTAAACTCACTTTTGACTTTGTTTTCTTACAAATGGTGCAATGGTTCCTGTTCCTGAAACTTCTCCCTGGTCTTTTCCCTTGACCAGGTTGTTCACCTTCAGCGAGTTTCATCTTCTGAAAACTTTACTCATGTGGGCCTACCTGCAGCTCAACAGCAAGATCCAGGCCATCCCCATCCACGAGACCATGCTGACGTTTTTCAACAGGTGACACGGCTTAGTGTTGGTTGATGGAGTGTGCAGACCCCGTGGTGTTGCTGTTCCTGGGGTCACAGGAGACCAATCAGTGATGTGACTTCTGTGGCATCATCCAGGGGGCATAGGATGCAGTTTTCCTTATGGGGCCCAAGGTCACAGGAAGCCTTCAAACCTCTGCACAACTTGGAAAAGTAAATAGTGCGTAGGTGTTATAATATGAGATAATCCTGGCTTCTGGGAACCCCGCGTCCAGAAATAGCCTGACCCAAAAGGTACTTTTGCTCAGGAAAAGTACCATACTACACTGACCTTAAAAACTTTATTTTTTAGTGTACCTGAATCAGACCAGCTGATTCTCATTTATATTTTACTAGATTAGATATAAAATCCTCAACTTTCTGGACAAATGAAAAAGCATTTAGATTTGTCAAGGTTTCATAGCATTGATGCTGTTTCTTAGACTTTCCAAACTAACCTGAAGTTTGTATCAATTTCAATAGAAATTACAATAATAACAGCTCTCTAATGGGCTTTATTTGTTTAATATTTGTTCTTAAGTTTTAGGTGGCACAGTATCTTTATTTTACATTTAGGTGGTGCTGAGGACTGAACCCAGTGCCTGTGCATGCCAGGCGAGCACTCTACCACTGAGCCCCAGCCCCAGCCCTCTGATGTGCTAAAGCACAACAATAAGCAGTTTCTTTTCATTTTCTCAGTGTATCTGCACACTAAGGGACTGGTTTCATTATTCCTGTTTGACAGATGAGGAAACTGAAGTAGAGATGCAATGTCTTGTCAGAGATCATGTAAACAATGGGGGTTAGAACCTCACTTGAGCCCTGATCCACCAAGGCCCCTCCCTCATTCCTACAAGAACAGATAGGACTCCTCTCTTGTGTCCACTCCAGGGAGCGGAGTGGACACAGTACCTTCCTGGGCACTGGGTTTAGGAAGATCCTGAGGCTGCTCCTAGATCTGTTGTTGTTAGCCAAGGACTTCTAAAATTGTTCTGTCCTCTCTGCCTGTGAATGTTTTCTGTCTGGTCAAGAGGCCCCATTAGCAAGGTTTGCCATGGCCAGGGGAGGGGAGCCGGAGGAGGGGTGCTGAGGGGCTGAGGGGGAGGGCAGTAGTTGCCAGGCTCCATTTTGTGTCTCAACCTCTTGTGTTAACCTTTTTGGTTGTCATTGCTGTGACAAAATACCTGAGATAATCAAATTTTAAGGAGGAAAAGTTTATTTGGGCTTACAGCTTCAGAGGTGTCAATCCATGGTTGACTGGCGCCGTTGCTTTTGGACCTGTGGTGGAGCAGAACATCACGGTGGGCGTCCAAGGTGGAGCAAAGCTGCTCAGTTCACGGAAACCAGAAACAGAAAGAAGAAGGGGACAGAGTCCCAATATCCCCTCCAAGGACACACCACCAATGACCCGACTCCCTTCCACTAGTCCCCACCTCCTGAAGCATCCATCGCCTCCCAACGTGGGCCCTTGTGAGATACCACTCCACCGTAAGCCAGCTGAGTGCGTGATCCCAGAGCAGAGACAGTCCCAGGTGGCCCTTAGGGTCCCGCCCTTGACAGGGGACACTGGTGGCATCCTTCTCAAGCATGATGAAGCATGTTCAAGGAGATAGACACCCTATTTCTTGTGCACGTGTGAGTTTAGCCGATAAATAGTCTTCTCCTTTTGGGTGGGGGGACGGTTCATGGGAATTCAGCCCAGAGGCGCTTTACCTCTAGCCACATCCCAGCCCTCTTTATTTTATTCGGAGACAGGTTCTTCTTTTTTTTATTGGTTGTTCAAAACATTACAAAGCTCTTGACATATCATATTTCTTACATTAGATTCAAGTGGGTTATGAACTCCCATTTTTACCCCAAATGCAGATTGCAGGATCACGTTCTTGCAGAGTTGCCCAGGCCACCCGGGAATTTGCCATCCTCCTGTCCCAGCCTCCCTAGTGGCTGGGGTTCCAGGGGTATGTCCCCATGCCCCATGGCAGCTGTCTTTTCATGCTAATCAGCTGATGGACCTGTTCACCGAGTTTCATTTGCATGGTTTTGACGATTTTATCCTTTCTGGGAACATCTTGGCGCTGTGTTCCCTTCAAAGCTCATTTTTTAGGTCTCTTTATCTGGGAAAAGCAGATTCAGTGTCAGAATTAGATGGAGTGTGTCTCCTTTCTATATAATTTGCTTCAAATCGAATGTTTCCGTCCCTCCTTTCCCCTCTTTTAATAACCCACGAGACAGAGACACTCTTTCCAGTGAGTCACGCCCACTGGGGAAGCTCCTGCCTGGCTGCTGGTCAGCTCCGTCCTGGACCCATGTCAGCAGGGAGATAGGAAGTGAGCCAGCCTGGGATCCACTGAGCTGTGTTTGCAGTGTGAGAGGAACGCGGGGAAGAGGGAGGGGAGGCGTGCAGCCCCCTCCACAGAGGGTGGGCTTTCTGGGGCTTCCACGGCGCTCCCGAGTAGCCCCTGGGTCCCCCTGAGGGTCACAGCCAGGGTATTGCTCACTGTCAGAACTTTCCCTTTCTCCCAGGAATTCGTGTGGACTCAAACTGGCCCCCAAACCTAACACCTCTGCACAGCACCCCCACAGCCCTGGTCCTGCGCTGCTTGTGCCCCAGTTGTCACTGCCCCATCGTTGCCCAAGCAGCAGTGACAACTCCCTGCCAGGACCTGTGCTCTCATGGCAGGGCAGGGGCTCCAAGAAGCCCGCAGGCCTGCCCTGGGCCCACCCTCGCCTGCCCTGCCCACTCTGCCCTTGCCCTCTCTGACAAGCTCCGGGTCCCTAAGGGAGAAAGACGGGACAGCTTGGGGCTGGATGGCTCCTCTGCCTGCGGGCACCCAGGCCCTCTCTGCCCTCGGCCCCAGCTTGGAGGGCTGTGGCACCTGTTTTAAAACGGTGCATGGTTCTCCCATCTGACTCATTCTTCTCCCTGGGGGCAGTGGCAACACCAAGGTGAGGCCTTCGCCAGGGCTCAGCCCCCGCACTCCTCCTGCCCACCAGGCTGCTCCCTGGTGGGAACCTCCCCTGACAGCCTCCCCAGGCAGACCCTCCGGAGCCCCTTGGTTCACACTCATGAGAAGATCGTCCTTTACCTGACCCCTAACTCCCCTGGCACCTGCCTGGACTCCTTACTGAATGATGAGATTCCATCACAGATTTTTATGCAGTTAGTTCCCCCTCAGAGAACTGGGTCTCATTCTGCTGCTGCAAAATTCACTCAGAGAATATCAGGCCGGTGGCAACTGCCAGTAACAGGGATCGCGGGCAAGTTCCCATTTTTATGCATGGGTGGTGCTTGCCGGAGCGCTGTATCTAGACTCAGTGAGGAAGAATGTCTGGGTAGGTTAGCGGCACCCACCTGGACATGGGAGTGCGGTTGGTGGCACCCATGCTCCATGTGTTTCCTCCCTTCCCAGGGATCCCCAGAGTTGCCAGAAGGAGTGCAGAGCCTCGTAGCTACTGGCTTAGCAGGACTGGTATCCAGGAGGTTCAGGATGCCCCAGCTCCTGCTGTTGGAGGAGGGAGCCTATGGAGAGTCACCGTCCACCTGGCCAGAACTGGCTCCCCAGTGGTGTGAGCTGAGGTAGCTGCAGGGAACAGCTACCGAGGCAGGTGGGTGGCTGCTGACAGAAAGATGGGACAGAGGAGCAGAGCCCTACCCTAGGGAGACAGGAAACCAGTTCAGGAGTTAGAATGGAAGCTGCCTGGCAGTTTTCAAAGCTGCAAATATTTGGTGACATAATTTAAGTGACAGAGTGATCCATAGCCATCTCCCAGGGAGGAGGAACAGCAGGCAGAGTAGACATTTTTTTTTTACAATTTTATTTTATTTTTATTTATTTTTATGTGGTGCTGAGGATCGAACCCAGGACCTCGCACGTGCGAGGCGAGCGCTCTACCGCTGAGCCACAACCCCAGCCCCCTGAGTAGACATTTTGAGGCCATCACTTTAGGAGATCTCCAAAATGGGCCTTCGTCATGTGACAATAGTGGCACAAGCCACTCAGATCCTGAGATACCAAGGGCTGGCAGGTCTGCTAGGAGTGAGTGGAGCTGCCATGGTGCCACCTGCCTGGCGAGCCCAGCCTCCCAGAGGATGAGCAAAGGGACCTGCTGAGCCCTTTCTCATCTGCCCAGCAGCACCTAAGGCAAGCTAAGAGCAAACAAAGACAAGAGCCCACGCCTTCTCTACCTCCATTTTCTCTCCTTCATTGATTTTTTGTATTGAATGTTCTGTCTGCCCTGGACACTAATGCAGTTTCTCTCCAGAACCAGATGTTTCAGAACATCTTCAGCCACTTTTTATTGCTGTCAGTATAAGAAGGGAATGTGCACACACCAGCACACGTGTACACTCACACACACACACACACACACACACGTGCTCACACTGATGCATACACACTTGCACACACACTCCTTGGCATCCTGCAGCCTGTTTTCCTGGCAGCAGCTATTTTAGGAAAACAAATAGGCTGTCCAGAATTAATTTTAGCATCTCCTTTTAGGAAAAAAAAAAAAAAAGAACGAAGCTGATGCCTTCATTCATGGAGGAGAAAGATCACCATTTCACGTCACTTAGCAGTCTGAGGAGTTCACAAAAATGGTAAAAAACCATCGATTGGAGAAGGGCCAAGCAGGCAAATGTCAAACTTTTTCTAATGTACATTTTTATCAAGATATAAAATACATTCAGAAAAATGCAGACCTTCCGTGAACAGTGGCCCAACGGGTTTCCACAAAGGGCACGCACCTGTGTGACCAGCCCCCAGGTCAAGAAGCAGAGCACAGCCAGCCCTGGGGGCCTTATCTCAGACACCACTTCCCACCAAAGCTGAACCACATCCTGACTTCTACTCCCCTCCGTACAGCTTGTCTGCTTTGGAACTTTATATAAATAGAATGCCTTAGTGTACACTTTTTTTTTCCTTAAATTTTTTTAGACGTTAATGAACCTTTTTTTTATTCATTTATTTTTATGTGGTGCTAAGAATTGAGCCCCGTACCCCACACATGTGAGGCAAGTGCTCTACCACTAAGCCACAGCCACAGCCCCTAGTGTACACTTTTTTTTTTTATAAGGGCCAGGCATTTTTTTTTTAATATTTATGTTTTAGTTGTAGTTAAACACAATTTGTGTATTTTATTTATTTATTGTTATGTGGTGCTAAGGTTCAAACCCAGGGCCCCATATGTGCTAGGCAAGCATTCTACCGCTGAGCCACAACCCCAACCTCCCCTAGTGTACATTTTTGAAGTGTCTGGTTCTTTTCACTCAACACTATTATCTGTAAAATCCATCCGTGTGGTTGAATGTAGCAAGAGCCTGCATATTCCCACAGAATATTCCATCATATGAATGAAGACACCACAATATATTTATCTCTTCTGATGTTGATGGATACTGCTGGCTATTAGGAATAGTGATATTATACATGTCCTTTTGTACACAACATTATGTGCTTCTGTTGAATCTAAAACTAGAATTACTATCATGGGCAGGAATAAACTCAATTTTAGTAAACACTGTCAAACAATTTTGTAAAGTGATTGTGCTAATTTGCTCCCTAACCAGCAGTCTAGAAGAATTTTGGGTTTTCTGTATTTTTGCTTAATACTTGGTATTTTCTTTAAAAAAAAATGTTATTTTAGATATACATGAAAGTAGGGTGTATTCTGACATATTATACATACATGGGGTGCAACCCACTCTGATTTTGACCCCATCTTTGTTGTTGTACATCATGTGGAGTTACACCGGTTGTGATTTCATATATGTGCATATAGGAGAGTTACGTGGATTCATCCTACTGTCTTTCCCATCCCCATCCCCCCTCCCTTCACTCCCCTTTGTCTGATCCAGTGAACTTCTGTACCCCCCTCCCCACCCTCCCTTGTTAAGGGTGAGCATCCACATATCAGAGAGAACATTCAGCCTTTGGTTTTTTGAGAGATGCTTGGTATTTTCAATCCTGTGCTTCTCTAGTGTGTAGATATTGGAACTAATTTGCCTATTCTCTTTTTCAATTTACATTTCACAGCTAATGATATTCACTCCCTCGTTATAATTGGTTGTCTTCTTGGTGAGGTGACTACTCCTTTGCCCATGTTTTTCTATCGGGCAGTAGATGTTTTCTCTTAAGGATTTGTAATTGTTATTTCCTATATTCTGTTACAAGTCTCCTTGGATACGTGAATTGCAAACATCTTTACTCTGTGGCTAGCTATCTTGCTTTCCTAACAGTTTTGAGATGAACTTAAATTTCAAAATTTAAACAGTCTAATGTATCAGGCTTGCCTTTTGTAGCTTTGACGTTCCAGAAATCTTTGCCTATTCCATGTCCATGAAGACTTTCTCCTGTTTTTTTCCTAGAAACTTTATTGGTTTACTTTCTTTCTTTCTTTTTTTCTTTTTAAAGAGAGAAAGAAGAGAGATAATTTTTTTAATATTTATTTTTCAGTTTTTGGTGGACACAACATCTTTATTTTATTTTTATGTGGTGCTAAGGATGGAACTCAGCGCCTGGAACATGCCAGGCGAGCACGTTACCGCTTGAGCCACATCCCCAGCCCTGGTTTACTTTGTTTTAAACCCACAGTTCATCCAGAAGCATTTTCAGAATTGGTATGAGGTAGGGGTCCTGATCATGATCCTTTTTCTCCCATCAGGATGCACAATCAATCCGGCACCACCGATTGAAAAGCCCATCCTTTGTCCTCTGCTCTGTGGTTTTAATTTTGTCATTATATCAGACAGCCATCTACATGGAGGGGGATCATATCTACACTCTCAATTCTATACAGTTGTCTATCCTTAAATCAAGGCCACAATCTTTCTGTCTCTTGGTCTTTATAAATCTTGATATCTAATCATACAGGTCCACCAGCCTTGTTCTTCTGCAAGATTAACTGGGCCATTCTTTATCCTTTGGATAAAGTTTGTCAATTTCAGTTTGTCAATTTCAACCCCCACCTCCCCATCTTGCTGAACTCTCATTAAGAAAACATAGAACCTATAGATCAATTTGGGGAAAATTGACATATTTTAAATATTGGTTTTTACAATCCATGAAAATGCTAAAATTTCCATATAGATAGATAGATAGATATAGATAGATATATAGATATATTGTTTGGTATGTAGGGGGGATACGGGGTATTGAACTCAGAGGCATTCAACCACTGAGCCACATCCCCAGCCCTATTTTGTATTTTATTTAGAGACAAGTTCTCACTGAGTTGCTTAGTGCCTCGAAGTTGCTGAGGCTGGCTTTGAACTTGCAATTCTCCTGTCTCAGCCTCCCAAGCCTCTGATATTACAGGCATGCACTACCGCTCCCGGCTTCCACTTATATTTTTAAATTTATCTTAATATTTATAGTTTATTATAGGTCTTACCTTTTACTAAAGGTCTTGTGCACTTTTCTTGTGTCTATTCCTAAAGGTGTGATTTATCACTTGTTTACTTAAAACACATAGAGTTTAACCTGTTCCTAAGTGTGGCTCTCACCCTGGACAGCGGCAGCAGGCACTGTGACTTATTAACTTTGTTCTCCAAGTCCACAATATTTAATATGTTCACTAAGACTGGGATGAATGATGCCTTAAATGCTCTTTAATGGGGACCGCAACCTCTGAAATATTTCACTTGAACTCTGAAAGCTACTCTATCGAATGTCTCATAAATACTGCAAGGATGAACAGAGTGACTTTCTGGCCAGCTGTCTGGTGTTAAATGGGAACAAATACTGCTTTAGCCAGACCCACAGAGCCTTGAAGAGCGGAAGATGATTTTAGTCCTGCTGGGTTTCCCCTTGGAGCAAGTGTCAGAACCATTCCGAGAGCTGGACAAGTGACACTGGACTGCATGTCAATGAATGACTACTAGGGCTTGGCTGACTAAGGAGTATAGCAATAGAGGACATAGGACATTGGCAGAGAGTCACCTGAGCAGCGGAGCTGTCAGCAAAGGCATTCCTTGGAGATAAATTATGGGTGAGTGGAGGGAAGGACAGGTGGGGTGGAGGCTGGACAGTTGGCAGGTGCCAGATCATCCACCCAGTTGACCCGCCCAACACAGTATAAGCGAAGTGCCTGGCACTGTAAGAGGTGTTGAGTGGACACAGGAAGCAGAGAAAATGCAGACCCAACTCCCAGAGCTCAAGTCTGGACAAGGTGCATGCTTAAGGGGTCAGCAACCTAACCACTGTGGTGGGTGTACTGAAACGCCGTTCAGTGTTCTGCTCCCCACATGTTGAAGTAGAACATTAGAGAGCACGCCGAGGCAGGCATATAGAGCAGGTTTATTTAAAAAGGGGTCACATAGACTTCTCCCAGGAGGGAGAAGGGGGCCATGGCTGGTGTCCTGGTATCCCCAGAAGTGAGGGTGTTCTGCCTTTTATATGTCCTAGGCTTCCTTTGTCCTCCTGCTCTCTCCCCCTTATCTCTCTCCTTCTTAGTTGGTGACTAGGCCCAGGAGATGCTCGGTGGGATGGCCCAAAGGTGGGAAAGAGGTGGGCTGGAGGGGTGGGGAGGAGTGATCCAGGCAGGTAGGGGCCCAGGGCAGATTAATTGGCTGTTCAGTCTGCTCCACTTGCTTCATTAACCGTTCTTTAGGATGGGCCCTATTGGCTGGCTTTGGGACATTAACATTTTAATCTCCAAACTGGTTTGGTCTGTTTTCTTCCATCTGGCCCCATTTATCTCTCTATGCTGACTATCTGGTTTTTTGAATTCTGGCTTCTGTACCACGCCAGTTCAGCCGGGCCCGCTGGATGGGAGGAACTGACCTGGAAGTGACAGTGTGCGGTGGCAGCAGGATTAGTTGGGAGCCAGCAGGCCATTTCCTGGTTCATAGATTCCAGAAGGTGCCCAGGTGTTCTGTACAAGTTACCCTTTGACAAAAAGCCATCTTCTCTCCTCTTTTTGAGTTATTGTCCCAAAATATGTAATTTTTTTTCAAAATTCACTTTAAAATTTAGTATGTTATTTCAAATATTTTTCAAATATGCTAACTAATTTTTAACTCCAGATCTTTTTTTTTGGGAGGGGGTACCAAAGATTGAAATCGAGGCTGGACAGTTGACCACTGAGCCACATCCCCATCCCCAGCCCTCTTTTGTATTTTATTTAGAAACAGGGTCTCTTTGAGTTGCTTAGTGCCTCACTACTGCTGAGGCTGGTTTTGAACTTGTGATCCTTCTGTCTCAGCCTCTCAAGCCTCTGGGATTACAGGCATGCGCTGCTGCACCCAGCTAACTCTAGGTCTTTTTTATTGTGATAAAATATACATTGCATGAAACTTACCATTGGAAGCATTTTTACGTGGGTTCAAAGGCACTGAGTGATCCCCAGCCTGATGCTGACTTCCTCCTCTCCCGGCCTCTGCTGCTCTTGGTCTCTCTAGCCTCCTGCTCTAGAGAGGAATCCTTTGCCTTTCATGTCAGCCTTCTTCACCTGGCATAATGCCCCCGAGCTCTGTTCACATAGCAGCAGTGTCAGAATACCAGAGTGTGAATTTCATCACCCAAATTTGAAGTGCTGGATCTGGCAGACTGTGGGGCTCCCCTCCGCTGGAGGGCAGGGAACCCCAGCAGCTGGCAGGATGGAGAGGGGCTGGGGAGCTGAGGGAGAGCATCTCTGGAATCCCAGCCTGGGCCTTGCGGGGAGCCTTGCCCCAGGCTCTGTCTCTCAGGAGGGCTGTAGGGGGGTTGCCTTGAGAGGGGACCAGAGTCAACCGGGTATGTCAAGGAACTGAGAACTGTGGTCCTTAAAAGGGACATGTCTTACGGTTTCTCAGTGAACTTGAAGAAGCAGACACCATAGCCTGAAGTTTGTCCCCCATGGTGCCAAACCAAGGGAGATCTTTGCACAGACAGGACTCAGCCCCAGGTGTATCCACCGAGGTACCCATACAAAGGTGTCCCCAGACTGAGCCGCCAGCCGCCTGCTCCCTCTGTGTATGACATGAGGCCAATGCCCTGACCTCCAGGCCCAGAGTGGAGATGCCTCTGCACCCAGGCAGCCAAGAGGCACCAGGTGAGGTGGAAAGGCCCCGGGCTGGACTGGGGCTGGCTCCGTGACAGCTGACCTCACAGACTCCAGGAGCAAGGAGTGGGCCACACCCCTCTGGCCTTTTGAGATTTCAGAAAATTAGAAGCTGAGTACACCGTTTACTTCCTGGGATGTGGCCCACGGCTTGGGTGACTTAGTGGCACTGAGGATCACCAGGAGTGATTCCGTGCTCCAGATTGTTGGGGTTGAGAGGACAATGGTGGTACCTCACAAGGTGCTGAGGACCCCATGGGTAGCTGTGCCAAGCTCCTCTCAAGCACTGTCACCTTGACGTCCCCCCTCCACCCAAAGAGGCACGTGTGGCTGTTGTTCCCCCTTGACACAGAAGGACAGCGAAGCTCAGAGAGGCTCAGACACATGACCGATGGTGGCTGGACCAGGATGGGACCTTGGCTGGTCTGACTCCAGGACCCAGCTTGGTTGGATGACAGCTGACCCGTGACCTCTCCAGTTCAGCCATGACAGTGGGCACCCCTGCCACTTCCCCAAGAGGTCATTAAGCCTCGTCACCTAACCACAAAGCTCTTCCCATATCCTCTGGGACAGGAGGGCTGTCCAGAGAGATCTTGGGTGACCCTTGGGGACTGAGTCCTCCTCTCGCCCAGCAGCCTCCTCTCCAAGCAGAGCAGCCGGGCTGGTGCTGCGGCTTCCGGGTTGGAATTTCCCTTCTGGGGAGGCGTCTGATGATACTTAAGCTGCAGCTCGGGCTGGTACCCACAGCCTGGGCCTGGGCTGGGGAAGCCCTTGCCATGGGGACTGGTTCATTCCCCAGAGTGCTCCGTGAGGTGGGGAGTGCTATGCCAGCTTCTGCCCTTCTTCCTCCTTGACCTCTGTTGCCAGCCACCACGCCTTCCCCGTGCTCCCTGTTAAATGGTGAAGGGGGCAGAGAAGGTGGTGGCATCCAGGTCAGGAGGCAGAAGGGACCTGAGTGTTACCTAAGACACCTATGTTCTCAGGGCACCCTGGGTGATGGGGGGAGGGTTCCAGAACCCATAACCCCCGAGTCCTGCAAGTATTGACCTTCCTTTATTCAGCCTCATCGTCACCCCCAGAAACAGGCACGTGGCGGGTTTTAGGAAACGCTCATTGAACGGGGTCAGAATGCATTCGTCGTGTACCCTTCCCCCTCTGACAGACTCTCAGCACCCCTAGGCCCATCTGCGGAGCTCACTGACATGGAGAGGAGCTGGGAAGTCCCAGGAATTCCCGGATCCCATGTAGGCTAGTGGTTCTGGGCAGGTTGGCAGGCACCCCCAACCAAGGCAAGATGGGCCAAGAGGCATCCATCCGGTCCAGCTGGGACAGGGTGTGATTTGGACGCTCAGTTTATGGAAAAATGATCCAAAAGTGCCCTTGGCTGGTTTGATGCAGGATCTGTCTCAAGGGAATGACGTTGCATTTCCAAAGGGACTTGGAAAAATTATCCCCCATTGTCCCTATTTGTGAAAAATGACCATTTTATGAAACAAATTATTTCAAAACAGAGGTGGTGGATGTGTCTGTATGTGCCTGACCTCTCAAGGGGAATTTGATCATCTCCAGCCAGCCCTGACCTTCAGCCTGTGTGGAAATTAATTGGCATTTAGCACCAACTGGCTGTTGCAGAACTTTTGGAAAAGTCAGCTGCCGAAACCAGCCACACTCATGCCCACCCTTCTTTTCTTTGTAATTCTACTGGAATTTTTTTTTTTTTTTTTTTTTTTTTTTTGGTGCTGGGGATGGAACCCAGGGCCTTGTGCATGTGAGACAAGCACTGTACCACCTGAGCTATATCCCCAGCCCTCAGAAAACTTTTGAAGGGCCGGATTAGGTCACTTGCTGCAAGGGTACTATCTGTAGGGAGGAGTCAGATGCCCCATCTGTAAAATGGGCTGATGATCATTGCCCTGTCTGTACCACAGGAAGCTTGTGAGACTCGGGGGACAAAAGGTGGGTCAAAACCCTCTGTCACCATGTGTTCCCATCAGTCACTTAACATGTGTTTACAGTATGTGCAGAGCTCTCGGGAAGGAAGCGGGACGTAGCCACTTGTCTAATGACATTCTCTGGGGTTTGAGTCACAAGTGTTCTCTAAGCTGCCTCCTGCTTCCTCGCCCACCCCACCCAGAGACCCAGGTGCCATCTGCCCCTGCTGCTGAAACCACTGGTCTATGGCCGGGCTCTCGGTAGCGCTCTCCCATTCCAGAAGGAAGCATCCTGAAGGGCTTCTGTTCTTCTCTGTGCCTCTGCTAAGCTTTCCCAAGAAGTGCTGCTTTCTGGACCGAGACATAGGACAGAGCTGGCTGCCGCTCTTCCTTTGCTTGCGTCTGCACAGCATCACTAGCGGTAAGTGCCACCCCTGTGCCAGGAAAGCAGCTGGGGACCTGTCCCACCCCTCAGCCACTCCCAAGAAGCCCTACCAGATGTTTCCAAAGGAACCAGCTGGAATCTGCATTGTCACTTCCGAGCTGTGTGACTTTGGGAGCATCAAGTAACCTCTGGTCACAGTTTCCTTGTCTGTAAAATGGGGATAATCAGAGGTTCTGTGACATGGGGTGACGGACAGAGGTGGCTCTCCATGATGAGGCAGGGCACAGCTGCCAGGGCCGTCTCCTTGCCATAGGACTGTGGGAAATGCCTCAGCAGGGGATTGACTTCTAGGTCACTTGTTTGGCATTTCCAGAGAAAAATTGGATCAATTGAACAAGTTGTCCAGCAGTTCAAGTCCTCTGGAGAAGGAAGTGTGGGTCTTGGTGTTGTGGACCCCACACTTGTGGTCAGGTGCTGGGTCTTTGGAAACTGTGACCGCTGTGCCCCTGTGCTGCTGCCTGCTCTGCACTGTGGAGCTCACCCGGCTCTGCCTTTCACAGGACTCACAGGTTGCATGTGGTCACAGCCGCCTTGGCTTCCAGTATCCTAACTAGGCTTGGTGGTGGCACCTTCCGTTTCCTGTCCCCCCTTGGCAAGCATATCCAAACATCAAGTCCTCTTGGAACAAACATACAGCAAAGCAGGAGACCATGAGGGGAGCGCTCTAAAATTTGTTGGGCTCATATTTGGCTGAATTTAGGCAGCATTATAGTCTGGGACCTAATGCTTTCAATTCCCCTTTACTGCATCTATCAAGGACAAATTTTTATTATATTTTTTTGGTGGTGGTACTGGGGATTGAACTCAGAGACACTGCACTACATCCCAAGCCCTTTAAAAAAAGTTATTATTTTGAGATAGGGTCTCACTCATTTGTCAGGCTGGTCTTGAACTTGCGATTTCCCTGCCTCAGCCTCCCCAGGTGCTGGGATTACAGATGTGATCCACTGCTGCCCTCAGGGATAAATTCTTAAAGTGAACACCCAGAGGACAAATTGTTCAATTGATCTAAAAACTCTAGGTCTGTGCCCCAAAGCCAGATTATATTCCCTTGACCTCATGCTCTGGGTACAGGGGAGTCAAGTGAGATTTGGAAAGTTGGGGAATATATTCTAGGCAGAACAGGAAGCCACCCAATGAGATCTTTGCCCTGGCTTAGAGGATATTTGAGAACTTTTCAAAGCCATTTTCTTTTTTTTTTTTTTTCCTTTTTTAAATTTTTTAAAATATTCAGTTTTTAGTTGTAGGTGGACACAATATCTTTGTTTTTACGTGGTGCTGAGGATCGAACCCAGTGCCTCACACATGCTAGGGGAGCACTCTACCACTGAGCCACCCCCCAGCCCTCAAATCCATTTTCATCTGTCCACATGTACTGAGTAGCTCTGAAACCCCGGGATGGCTGAGGGAGTCGGGTTGTCCAGGTTGCTTCTAGATGCT
Source organism: Ictidomys tridecemlineatus (assembly GCF_052094955.1). Taxonomy (NCBI): domain Eukaryota; kingdom Metazoa; phylum Chordata; class Mammalia; order Rodentia; family Sciuridae; genus Ictidomys; species Ictidomys tridecemlineatus. The sequence continues at coordinate 8,494,124 of NC_135477.1, read as the reverse complement.
CCAACAACTCTGAGAATCTCACTCCAAGCCTCCCTTGCCAGGCAGGATTGCAGCCAGGGCACTGTGAACGCTGGGGTGGGTGGGGGGTATTCTGTAACTGAAGCACACCTCATGGATGCCCATGGAGACCTAGGGAAAATATGGGAAGAAAAATTAAAACAGAAGCAAATTTGAATCAGCAATACTCAGCCTAAAATCTTCTTCACCACTTCTTTTAATATTTTGGTAACATTGTGAGGATAGAAGTCTCTTTGCAGCATGCGGGTGAAGCTGCCCTTTGAGGACCATTGATGGCTCCTTTCACGTAGTTCCCCAAGCACCCTCCAGGATCACAGGGCACTGACGTCTTTTTGTAGGATTGTTGGGAATACGTTTCTATTAAAAGATCATAAGTTGCTTTTTAAAGCATTAATATGTAGCAATGAGAATTTCCTGCTGAAGTTGAAATTGCTCTCTGATTTGGAGTGAATTCATTCATTCCTTTGAAAGTTCATTGGTATTTTATTTTTTCTTTTTGGTACCAGGATTGAACCCAGGAGCACTTTAACCACCCAGCCACATCCTAGCCCTTTTTATTTTTTTATTTTAGGACAGGATCTCAGTAAGTTGCTTAGGGCCTTTCTAAGTTGCTGAGGCTAGCTTTGAGCTTGTGATCCTGCTGCCTCAGTCTCCTAAGCCTCTGGGATTACAGGTGTGCACCACTATGCCCTGCTTATTGTTATAAAATTTTTAAAAGAAAATTCATTTGGAATATAAAAGAACCAGACTCTGTACACCACCACAGTGATTCTGAGTTGTCTTCTTCCCATTTTATCAACCCAAATTTGAAGGAGACCTGCCCCTTCCTTCCCTTTGGCTCCTGACATCTTCTTTTTTCTTTCTGTGAGATTTTGGAGGTTCTGTTATGAATGAGACCGTAAACATATTCTTTGTGCTTCTCTCAAGGCAGGGATCTGGAGGAGTTAAGGCACATTAACTTCTTTCCCGAGTCCTGGCTGATCCGGGTTACAGCCAACCATTACCACGCAGTGAGTCTGCTCATCAAGGGAAAATATCACCCAGAATTTATTGCCTCTTTGACTTTGCCTTTTCTGAAGATGTGTTTCATGTTTGCCACCTCTGGGTCTTTGAGGCCTGGATCCTCCTCCAGGGGAATCAGGGAGAGCTGGACCGGGAAGGAGAGGAGGGAGGAGGCCCAGCCTGGGAGTCCTGGTGTTCAAGGCCTGTGCACTGATGGTCTGCAGCATGGGGGCCCCAGTCACCCCAGCCTCCAGAGCCCCCACTAGACAAGAACGTGACATGTGCTTATAATTGAAATTTTTCAACATGCAGAGAAATAGAAAATAAATACCCTTAGACCCATCACCCAAAGACAACCGCTGTTGACATCTTATGATATTTATTAAGTCTTTTTAAAATATATAATACACTCAAGTATATGTATTCCTAACACCTTTCTTAATAGCTACCAACCCTTTCACCCACAGAATGTGCCAGAGCTGCTGTTATTGGACTTTCCCTTATTATAGAAAAAGTATAGTGTTTCTAATTGTTTATTGTTATAAATGACCATAGGGGGAACATATTTTTACATCACCATTTATTTTTCTGTGCTTTGAATTGTTTCCTTAGAGGAGATTTTCAACAGCAGAAATACTGGCTCTAAAAGGAATGTGCATATTTGTTCTTGATAGATATTAACAAATGTTGGGACAAAAATCACTCTTTCTTCAGAAATAAATGAATATGCCTGGCTTTGTATATCCTCAACAATATAGAGCATTTTAATTTCAAATGACTTTTGTTGACCGTGAAGGGGACAATGGCATCTCAGTTTTGAGTATGCCTTTCCTTTATTACTAGTAAATATGAATATTTTTCCAGGCCAGCATGTCCCTCTTTGTGAATTATCTATGCAAACTGTCGTATTTCTCATGGGTTTCCAATCAAGCATCTGTAGAGATGAAGCTGGGCATTGTTCAAGGTCTGAAGATGCATGAGTCACTAGTTAAAATGCAACCAGCTCAACAAATACCTTTTGTGGTGGCAAACCAGCCTCCCAGCTCCACCCTCCTTGCACATTAGAAATGACTTCATGGATGGTGCTTCTCCGGGACAACTCAGAAGGAGGCCGTAACAGAGCACCCCAGGGACAGTCTCTGGGGCTGACACCCCAGGAAGTCCCCACGGACTCTCTCTTCTCCCCTCTGACCCTGCCACCTCCTTCCCTTTGCCGGCAGCTGCCAGTGTCATCCCCTGGGGACACCCCACCCCATCCCGCTGCCCTGTCCGTGGACTTGGTCATGGGGCTCTTGCTTGTTCTGGACTTTCTGACCGTGGCCATTCTCGGCCTCATTACTGAGACCCTGATGTGTACATTTTATTTCCCCAGTGAGACTGCTCAGGGATTTTTCTTTCTCTCCTCTCTGTATTCTCTGAAAATATCGAGCACAGGGCCCAGCACACAGTAGGTTTTCCATAAATTCTTGTGGACCAGATGAATGGCTGGACAGAGGGTCTGGAGATGGAACTCCTCCCAGGACCGTGGTGGTGGCGGCTGGGGAGACCCAGGAAGATGGGGGAGGCGACAGAGGCTCCTTTCCACTGCTGGTAAGCCGCGTGCGTTTCCCTTTCAGCTGGAGAGCGGAGGTGACATGGCCCACCTGAAAGATCTGACCACCCAGGCTGTGAGATTTGGGCTGCTTTTTGACCAGGTGCTGAGAAGTGGATTCAAGCAAGGGGAAGAAGCGTGCCCTGCGCTTGATCAAGGACCTCTCTAGGGCGGGCCATGATCTTTTCTCCTCTGATAGGAGAGTCAGGGGCCCCCAGAACAGGGGCCTGAGACAGGACATCCAGGAATCCAACCCATGAACCCCAGATTTCCCCAGGATAGACGGTCCTGGTTTCCCCAGGATAGAAGAGTCTTCCTGGGATCCAAGTCTTTCCATTCTAAAACCAGGAAAGTCCTGGGAAACGGATGAGGAGTTGATTCTCCCAATTTCCCACAGACATGGACGCCTCCCAACAGGCTGGACAAGCCTCCACTCCAAGTCTGTGTTGAAGCTTGCAAGGGTGTACTTATTCCCAGCAGCTACTTTGACGAACCCCACTGGGGGCCAAGGAGCTGGGGTGAAGGCGCCCTGGCGATCAGGCATGGGGAGCATCTACAGCCAGTGTCTGCTGTCTGTGCTTCCGGTGATGGGCACAGGCTGCCAGTCTCCTTCCACCTCCCTAACCTATTAAGCCCAAGTTTTCAATTCTGCAAATATTTCAACAAAATTGATACAGGAGCATGGAAATGGGTTAGAAACCATAATCTGGAGTCATATATAGCATTATATTAATTAGTATTATAATTATTATATCATACTATAATTATATTATTTTATAATTATATCAGGTAATTATTATACATATTATATTCTATATTTAAGTTTTTATAGGTGTTCCACATCTGGGATGATGGCACAAAATGGGCTACAGGCATTCCAGGAGGGATCACCAAAGAATTCAATGTCTCAAGGACGGGGGATCCCAAATCTTTCATCTGAGAAAATCCCCTGGATCAGCCTCTGGTTGCAGAGACCCACCCAAGTGGGTCTGTAGATTGCAGGAGCAAGTACCTTGAGCAGGGAGTGCCTCTTAGGTCCATCAAATTGGAACGAAACACTTTGTTTCAAAGGCCTGCAACGCACAGGTCACCTAGGAACATACCTAACTCATGCCTTTCCTCATTAAGGAGCGTGCAGGGTAAACATATTGTCCCTACTCAGCATCAACTACTAACTCCTACTAACTGTACTGTTAGTAGTAATAATAATCAATATTAACCTGCCAAAAAAATTGATGATGTCTGTCTAAGTCAGCTTTTTCATTGCTGTGACCAAAGAACCTGATAAAAAAATTTTAGAGAACGAAAAGTTTATTTGCGGCTTGGGGTTCAAAGACCTAAGTCCACAGATAGCTGACTCCATTTCTCTGGGCCTAAGGTGAGACAGAACATCATGGCGGAAGAGTGTGGTGGAAGAAAGCAGCTGGGGACATGACACCAGGAAGCAGAGAGAACTCCACTTACCCAGGGCAAAATATGAACCCCAAAGGCACACCCCCAGTGACCCATGTCCTCCAGACACACCCTACCTGCCTAGACCTACCACGCAGTTAATCCGTTCAAGTGGATTAATCCACTGTTGGGGTTAAGGCTCTCACAAAATAACTGAATCATTTTACCTTTGAACCTTCCTGTGTTGTTTCACACGTGAGCATTTGGAGGACGCCTCACCCCTAAATCAAAAAGTCATCACTTGGCTTCCCCATGCTTCCAGGGCTGGAATTGCTATTGCATTTCCACTTTCAGGTCCCTTGTCCATGAGTCGCTTTTGGTGTCACTCGAGTTTGCCGGCCCCTTGCCTTGGAATACTGAAGGTGGCCCTCCTTCACTTGGTTGCCTCTCTCTCCCTCTGTAGGAGAACACCACTCATTCAAAGATGATTTCTATATATGGATTCTTCTTTGAGATAAAGGGAATCAAACATGACACTACCTCTTACAGTTTTTACATGCAGGTAAGGACAGCACCGGACAGTCGCGTCTCTGATACCAGAGTCTACAGTCTGTCAGTTTGTATTGATCAGTAATGGCTGGTTGATTAGTAATTCACATGGACTGTATCGTAAGTGCTCATAACCTGATGTCATTTGATTTTCACTACCACCTCAGGAGATAGGCACTGTGAGCCGAGGAGGGTCTCAAGATTGGGTGGCTCCATGTTTGTAGGGTTGGATTTCAGCCTTCCTCCTTTCCATTTAGGGTTTAATTCGTCTTTGATTTGTACTCAATGGGTGGTGTCCTTCTTCCATGGAGGCAATGCAGAGTGCCCACCAGTGGGAGGGGGCAGCCGTTTAGAGCCACAGTACGGCAGTGGGCGGGATGCTGAGGAGTCGGTGCTCCTGCTGGACCCTGACGAGAGGCAGGGGACAGCCATTAATGAGCAGAGAGGTAGGCAGGCTGCCTGGTGCGCTGTATGAGCTTGGAATTCCCCGAACCTCCCACCTTTAAGATGGGAAAGGTCACAAGACCCGCCTCACCAGGATGGCTATGGGCATTGCTGCACTGATCTGTGCGAAGGGCTTGGAACGGGATCTGTCGCGGAAGGCACTCTGTGTTTCTGTTTTGTTTGGCGCTGAGGGCCTCCCGCATGCTAAGCCTGTGCTCTCCCTCTGAGCTGACCCCTGTCCAACACTGTGAGTGTCAGCACTGACGGCGGTTATGACTGACCTCTGTGATGAAGGGCTGCTGTGGTCCGCGTAGGGTCTACGTAGCAGTCTCTCTCCTGTACCATTTGCAAGCTTCCTGTCTTAATCTTCCCATGACCACTGCCAGTCTCTGAACCTGGAAAAGGGGAGCTTTGAATGACCGGCTGAATGGGTGGATAAACGAACAAATGATGGCTCTGAGTTTTATTCTCAGTGCTCTCACCTTCCGGAAGCGCAAGTCTCTTCCTTGGGCCCCCATTCTGGTCTCAGGCACTCAGGCATCTCCCTACCCAGGGGGTTTTATTGGATAGAAAAGATGGGTCATGGAATACCACCAGTCTAAAGGCTGTGGGAATCCTGGGTCGGGGTTTCTCCTCACTCAGGAACATGCAGAAGCAACAACAGAGCTTGACTGGGTGTTTTTCTGGGCTGGCCGAATCCCGGTCCATCTGACAGTGGTCTGTGTATGGTGAGGGCTCAGATGCCGGCAGACTCAGTAGTGGCCTTCAGGAGCTGATGCCATTTGGGAAGTGGCCCCTGCTATCTGCACACAGGAAGGGTCTATGTTCCCAGAACAGGGTCCCACCAACCCTGGTCAGCCCAGTCACAGGTCCACCTGGGATGGGTCACTCTCTTTGCAGAGAATAAGGCACACAGACTTGGATTCCCCCTCCACCATCTGCGAGCACAGCGCTGTCAGCCTGAAGTCGGAGCGTCTGGTGAAGTATGAGATCCGAGCCCAGGCCCTGGTGGAAGGCAGGTGGCAGGAGTTCAGCACCAACCAGATCACACAGAAGTTCGGCTTCGTCCAGCCGTGCTGCAGAAGCCACGTGAGCGTTCCTTTCAGTCTCATTTCTCTTGGATTTCCTTTTGCTCCTTCTCTCTCCCATCCCATTTTGGGGGCCCCTGGCTTCCAGTCATCCACAGGAGGACAGCTGGGACTACGCAGAGGCCAGAGAAGACTTGTCAGTCCATGGCCCGTCAGAATCACCTGGGCCTAGAAACACTCAAGCCTCCCCAGAGCAGGAGACCACATGCTGCATGAATGAGGCCTGGATTTTTTGTTTGTTTGTTTGTTTGTTTTTTTATTAGGGAGTGAATCCAGGGGCGCTTAACCACTGAGCCACATCCCCAGCCCTTTTTTGTATTTTATTTAGAGACAGGGCCTCACTAAGCTGCTGAGGCTGGCTTTGAACTCGCCATCCTCCTGCCTCAGCCTCCCAAGCCACTGGGTTTACAGGTGTGCACCACCACGGCCGGCTGAGGCCTGGGGTTTTTATAAATGCTTTCCAGGTTACTTCCTGTGCTGTTGGAAATGAGGATAGCAATTTTCTTTGTGGACTAAGTGGGGCAGTGGGATATTAATGGGTGAGAACATGAAGGAGACTTCTGAGGGCTGCAGGGGTGTGTGTGTGTGTGTGTGTGTGTGTGTGTGTGTGTGTGTGTGTACACTAGTGATGGAACCCAGGGCCTTGCATCTGCCAGGCAAGGGCACTACCTGTGAGCCAGGTCTCTAGCCCCTTGCAGACATCCCCTACCTTGGGGAGGCAGGAGCTGCACAGACATTCTGGCTTTGCGAAAACTCCCAAGTGCACTCAAGACCTGTTGACTTTGCTTTATTTAAAGTATGCCTAGAATTTTAAGAGTCTTTAAAACCCCCCCCTCCAGGTGATCACGAGGTGCAGCAGGGCTGGGAACTGCCCACTGTTATGGTGGAGAGGCCTCCCTGTCCCCATCCTGGAGGATATGAGTTGCATTCTTATCCTAAAATTCCCATTTGCTTTGTTCTGTTTCATATTTTAGGCCCTGAAAATCCAAACTGTGGGCATCCCAATCTATGCAAGTTTTGCATTCATCTTCCCACTATCTTGACAGTTTCCAGAAGATTCTATGGGATTCCCCCCACGTGGGTCTGCATAAAAGGAAATAAAATGACATTAAAGGGGACTCCAGTGTGCAGCTGACTGTCCTAGTTAGCAGTGTTTCCTTAGAACTTTGGTCCTCACTTGAGGATGGAAAATGCCACGAGGCCACTTGCCACCCTTGGCCCCAGAGCACCCCAAATCCCGCTTCCCAGGGGTGTGGTGGGAGCACCTGCATCCACAGGCCTCAGAATCTCCCTTCTGCTGGCTGCAGCTCCACCTGTACCCGGAAGGACACACCTGACCCTTGTCCCTGACTCTGTGGCTCAGCCTGAGACAGAGGAAAGGAGGGAAGGAGCCGAGTGACTGTCATCCACCTTTCAGATGGGACTGCATGGTTTGGGGCAGTGGGGTAAGAGGCTTTCTCCCCCCTGTGGGTGAGTTTTCTATGGTAGTGTAACCAAGCACCCCAAGTGTCCCCCCTAAAGCACACATCTTTCATGGTCTTCACGGCTGAGGAATCCAGACGAGCTTCCTGGGTCCTGTGCTCAGGGTCTCTACAAGACTATGGTTTGGTGGCAGTCGGGCTGTGTTCTCATCCAAAAACGTGACCAGCAAGGACACAACCTGTGCCAAGCTCATTCAGGTTGTCAGCAGATGCATCTTCTCGCAGGTGTGGGACCACGGCGCCAGCAGTTACTGGCTGTTGGGAGAGGTCTCCCAAGTCCTGGTGGGAATTCACAGAAATTTCAAGGCCCCCTGTTGGCTCCTTGAAGGCCAGCAGGAGAACCTCTCGCTCTGGCCCTCTAGAACAGTCTTACACGATGTACCGTAATTGTGGGTGTAACACCCACCCACTGCCTTTGTCCTGGTCTCTGGGCTAGAATGAAGCTGCATGTTCCACCACATCCAAGGAGAGAGGGTTCTACAAAGGTCACCTTAGGGGGTGTCCTCACCAGTGTGTCACCTATTGCTCTGGACAGTGATGGCCAGTTAAGAATGCTGTGTAGAGAGTGAGGAGGCTGAAATCAACCTAAAGATCACTTTGAGTCAGGCCCAAGTGAAGGAGGCTTCTTCCCGGCAGGAGCCCAAGCAGGGTGGCATGGGAAGGAGATGAGCTGGCGGGGAGCTGGCCTGGTGGGAGAATGGGAGCTGAGGAACTGGGTGCTGGGAGCAGCTGGCAGGTCCCCTCCCTCATGCAAACCCTGCTTCTCAGCCTCCCTCACCCGTGGGAAGTGGTGGTGGGAGCTGGGAAGAGGAGAGGCCAGGGGAGAGGAGAAGCCAGGAGGCCAGGAGGCCAGGGCAGCTGTCGCCCTGTGTGGTGGCGATTGCATGGAGTGGCTGTGTCCACTGCAGCTCCAACTGGCTCCAGAGCCTCCAGTGCCACTCCAGCTCTTCCCAAGCAGCCTCCTGCCACAGTTCCAGGGCCCAGCAAAGGGTCCGGCTCCTGTCCTGATACCAGCCCTTGTCCTGCGTCCCTCCAGCCCTCAGGGCTGTGCAGGCGTCCATCACTGCCAGGCACCAGGCTGCCTCCTTCTCCAGCTTGGCATCATTTTCTTGACATCATTCTGCCTCCTCATTGTACACAGGGGAAACTGAAGACAGCCAGCTGGGGTGGCCATTCTGGTCAGGCACGTGACCCTGCACATCTCCCCGAGTTCCCTCCCCTGGAGGCAGGTGTGGTTTTCAGGGCTGCTAAAGAAGGAAGCTGAGCCCAGGGTGGGTGGGCATTCACTGTCCAAGGCACCTGGCAGTAGCCTGGCCACAGGCCCATCTGTTCCCATTCCCTGCGTGGTCCACTGAGAAGAAGTAAAGCAGTTCTGAGAGTATACTGCAAGTGCTAGTGAACACCTGCTGTCTGCTCTGAGCACTTGCCCAGGCCAGGACCGGATGCGGTGTGTGGGGATCTCAGATCTGGATGGACCACGGGTGTGGTCTCACCATGGAAGTGGCACATAAATGGGCCTGGAATGGTGGGCAGTGTCCTTCCAGACAGGGATGGGGGAGGGACACACAGTCAAGAGCTGCTGTCACCAGCCCCAGGGCTCTTGGACTGAACCTGTTAAAGCCACCTGAGAGCCCAGGAAAGTGCGGAGCCCGAGCAGGCCTCGGGAGCCTGATCCTGCCCTCTGAGAGGCCCAGGAACCTGTACCTTCACAGACGCTGTGGGGGATCCTAATGCAGGAGGCCTGGGGATCACAGGAAGGACTCCAATCTGAAGGCATCAACTCCAAGGTGGGGTTTTGTACCCGGCCATCTTCCTACCCAGTGCCCCAAAGTCCCAACCACAACACAGACCTGTGGATCCACTTCATCACACTGGATGGTTGAAAAAGAAGGAAAGAAGCCAACAACCACATCTCCTAGAATTCGGAATAGGCAGAACCTCAACCACCCGGCCCTCCTGTTACAACCTTGGGGTGTAATTCTGAGAGTCCACCCCTTTCCACTAGAGGGCGTGGTTCATCCCCAAAATGGGAATCGCAGTGACTGAACTCTGCAGCCTAGAAAACTGGAAACTCTGTTGCAGAGTAGGGTCCCCCTAGCTCAGGGGTTCAAAGTGAGATTGGTACACCTGGGCAAGGGAGCATATCTAGCATGCACGGCTCAAGATCTCTGAACTTAGGGAGTGCGTCCTGGGACAAAAATTTCCTAAGAAAATCTTACAAGCTCTTCTTACAAGTGAGAGCTTCTTATTCTTGAATTCTAAAGCCACAGTCACAATGCCCAAGCAATCCCCAAGAGCACTGGACAATGTAACATTGTGTGCCACATCCAGAACCTCTCTCTGCTCACTTCTCCCATCACATGCCACCTGGCCCACCTCCCATGCCCTCCCCTCCAGCTGAGTTGGCCCAGGATTCACTCTCCACGCAGCAATACTTGGCTTTTAGATTCAGGCTGACCTGAGTTTGAGTCCTAGCTCTTACCAGCTGTGTGGCCTTCAGCAAGTGAGCTAACCTCTCTGAGCCTGAGAGAACAATATGAAACTGGCAACAAAACCAGTGATATCATATAGGTTGAGGTCATTTATAAAGCACCTAGTAAGTGCTCCACACAGTTCATTCCTGTTCCTTGCTCATTGTTTGGAGTAATTTGGTATTCGTTGGAGGTTGCACTGGGCAGTCCTCCTCCTTGGGCCTGCTTCCCCTTATGCAATTGAGAAGGTTGGATCAGGTGTTCTCTGCAGGCCTCCAGCTGCAACCTGGATCCTGATCTGTAGGTGAAAGAGTGGGCAGTGAGAGACTGAGCCAGTGAACCAGGAGGTGCCTGAGAAAGGGAAAGAGAGGCCCTCCTCTTTTGTCCCCTTCTTTGAGGCTTTGCATCTGGAGAACACTCAGAGGGAGGATATTCTTACTCCTGAGAGCCCAGGAAGGGAAGGGAAGTGCTAGGACTTGGGAGCTTTGGGGAGCAGATGGTCTCCCAGAGGCTGTGGGGAGTCCCAGGCTGGCCCCATTTGCACAGGGGGCGGGGCTCAGGGTTGGTGGAGGTTGGTGCCTGGTCCTGCAGCCTTGGGAGCTGGGGGTGGGGAAGGAGGTTCTCCTGGAGGAGGGATGGGAGGAACTTCTATGAAGGAGACCTGGGGCCAGATGGGTCAACAGAACTCTGTATGACCTGTATCTGCCATGCTCCTATGGTAGCCACTAGCCGTGTGTGGCCACCCAGGGCTTGAGATGGTGGCTAGTGCAACTGAGGCACAGGGTTTTAAGTTGTGGTTCATTTTCACATACCCACATAGATAGTGCAAGCAGAGGGATCAGGTCAATTCCGTGGCCACCTTGGAAAGAGAGCTTCCTGATTCTGCAGACTCTCCATGGTCAGAGCCTCTTGGTCTCCCCCAGGTCTAGACAAGAGGAGCATCTGCGGCCAGCCATGCCTGAGACTCAGCCAGTGGTCACCCCAAACTGGGTGGACTGCAGGGTGAAGTTCACCTCCCAGGGTTAGGGAGGAACTCTGCGGGGTAAAGAAGATTCCAAGGCTCGGGAAGCGGAACTCAGTCCTGTGCTGGGGACACGGTTGCTACCCTGCTCCTACCTGCACTACTTACATTTAAACATGCTGAAATGAAAAGTTTTATTTCAGTCACACTAGCACATTTCAAGTGCTCGGTGGCCATACATGGCCAGTGGCTGCTGCAGGGGCAGGGCAGATATGGACAAGAGGCGCTCCTCCCCGTGACTTTGCATGAGTCATGCGATCTTTGCGCTGCCCTTCTGGGCCTCCATTCCACAGATCTGAGGGAGCTGCTGATGCAGGCCAGGCTTTGGGTCAGGGTTGCAAAGGTGAGCCAAAGAGTGAGGAAAAGCCAGTGGAAGAGTAATTGTGCTGAGCCCTGCCAGGGGGGCTCTGAGAGCAAAAAGCAAAGAAGGTGGACCTAGACCCCGGCAGGGCGTTTAAGGCTCAAGAAGGACCCTCTGGGGGAGGGAGGAGATGCTTAAGCTGAGATCTGAAGTAGGAGAGTAGGAGCGGGTCTTGGAACAGGCTGAGGTGAGGACGTGGAGAAATCAGAATCCTTCCGCACAGCTAGTGGGAATGGGAAATGGTGCAGAGCTTTGGAAATTTAGTAGTTCCTCAATTAAACATAGAGGTACCTTGTGACCTAGCAATTCCCACCTAGCTATGTACCTAAGACAAATGAAAATATGTCCACACAGAGACTGGTACACAAAATGTTACAGCAGTATTATTTATAAGAGCCAAAAGGTGGAAGCAACCCAAGTGTTCCTCAGTGGATGAATAGATAAACAGAATGTGGTCGGTCCACACAATGGAATACGACTCAGCCTTAAAAAGGAACAGAGCAGGATAGGAACGTAGCTCATGCAAAAGAAGGATTGTCCCATGCTACATAGATGGATCCTGAAAATATGCTCCGTGAAAGAAGCCACTCCCCCAAACCATATATTATATGGTTCCATTCCTGGGGAATGCCCAGAGGAGAAAATCTACAGACAAAAAGCAGATTAAATGTTGCTTGGGCTGGAGAAGGGAGGAAAGGGAGTGGAGGCCGAGAGCTAAAGGGCCCAGGGTTTCTGTTTGAGGAGATGAAAGCATTCTAACCCTGAACGAGGTGACGGTGGCCCAGCTCTGAACGCGCTGACCACCATGGAGTGTCCACCTGAATGAGCAAGGTGCATTATGTGTGAATTCTGCCTCAGTAAAGCTGTTTGAAAAGAGAGAGGGAGGGAGGGAGGGAGGGAGAGGGGGAGAGAGGGAGGGAGAGAAAGAGGGAGGGAGAGAGGGAGAGGGAGGGAGGGAGAGAAAGAGGGAGGGAGAGAGGGAGGGAGAGAGGGAGAGGGAGGGAGGGAGAGAGGGAGAGGGGGAGAGAGGGAGGGGGGAGAGAGAGGGAGAGAGGGAGAGGGGGAGAGAGGGGGGGAGAGAGAGAGGGAGAGAGGGAGAGGGGGAGGGGGGGAGAGAGAGGGAGAGAGGGAGAGGGGGAGAGAGGGGGGGAGAGAGAGAGGGAGGGAGAGAGGGAGAGAGAGGGAGAGAGAGGGAGGGAGAGAGGGAGAGGGGGAGAGAGGGAGGGAGAGAGAGAGGGAGGGAGAGAGGGAGAGGGAGGGAGGGAGGGAGGGACAAGGAACTGGGAGCCCAGGCCTGGAATCCACCCTGGGTGACAGTTTACCCAGTGGAGACAGAACACACGGGAGGAGGCCTGTGTGGTCAGAGCTTGCAGAGCAGGGAGCCCAGCTGGCAGTGCAGGTGGCGCTGGGGGCATTATCTACAGGAGGGATTTGACCTCCTCCTTGAGAACCGTGAGGAATCTTCAGGAGTTTTAAGCCTGCACCTGCCCTGATGTAGCTTGCATTTTAGAAGTCATTCCAAGTGACATGTGGCAAAGAAGAGTGGAAAGGGCAGGAGGGGAGCAGCAGCTGGGAGGTTTCTGTGAGGATCCAGACACAGGTGGGCCTTCGGGCAGGAGGGACGGCCCGGGGCTGCTGTGAAATGGTCAGTCTAGGAGAGGCGCAGAGCTCGGCCCCTGCTCTGCCCCTGCTCTGCCCCTCCGCTTCCCTGAATGACCCTTCCATCACAGGGGTGTGACTGTGACCACTCAGGGGACAGAAAGCCTCTCTGCTCTCACGTATTCCAGAAGTAGTTGCACCAGCTGGTTTAGAGTAAAAATGCCCAGAGGACGCTGGCCGGTGGCATCTGAGATGATACTGCCATTCTGGGGCCAGTGTGGGTGGCAACACCTGAGAAAAGGGCTTAGGATGGTGACTCCTGAGGTGGATCATGGTGGTAATGGCCTCAGGTGAACCACACCAGTGTAAACAGATGGAGTCTACTTCTTGAACCTTGCCTGGCCCTGGGGCTTGTTTTGGCCAGAGGAACACGGCAGAAGTATCAGCACATGAGTTCAGGCGTTCGGGGCCTGTCCTCTGGGTGCCCCGTGACAACACCGTGCCTGCTGGAGGCTGAAAGGTCACATGGAGAGAACCAAGGGCCTCACTGACTGCCAGCACCCACTGCCACACGGGTGAGTTGGGCCATCTAGAACTTTCCACGCCCCGCCCCCTCCACGGAACACAGCCTCCTAGTGATTCCCCGAGAAACCCTGGAGTAGCTTCTCAAGCCAATGCCCAGAATCCTAAGAGAGAACTCGTCATCATTTTAACTCACTGGATTTTGGGGTGATTTATGATCCAAGAGACGACTGAAGTTCATGTCCTTTTGATCAAACAAATTCACTTTAGGGATGTTTTTATATAAAAACAAAGTAAGTCAACAATTTGGCTACAAAGATATCCTTGTAGCGTTGTTTATAATATAAAACATCAGAATAATCCAGATGCCTAACAGCAGGAATTAGACAGAATGGGGTATGTCTGTACACTTGGCAATTATTAAAAAGCTATTGTTGAATCATTTCTATTTAACCCTTGGTGTTATCTCCAGAGTATACCACACTAGAATAATTGGAAGAAGAAAACAAATTTTACAGTACATAAAATGATCCCATTAAATATATGTGTTTAAAATATAGTTAATATGGGGGTGGGGATGTGGCTCAAGCGGTAGTGCGCTCCCCTGGCATTCTCGGGGCGCTGGGTTTGATCCTCAGCACCACATAAAAAATAAAGATGTTTTGTCCACCAAAAACTAAAAAATAGATATTAAGAAATTCTCTCGGGCTGGGGATGTGGCTCAGGCGGTAGCGCGCTCGCCTGGCATGCGTGCGGCCTGGGTTCAATCCTCAGCACCACATACAAACAAAGTGTCTGCTGATAACTAAAAAACAAATATTAAAATTCTCTCTCCTCTCTCTCTCTCTCTCTCTCTCTCTCTCTCTCTCTCTCTCTCTCTCTCTCTCTCTCTCTCTCTCTTTCTCTCTCTCTCTTAAAAAAATTCTATTAAAAAAATATATATATATATTTAATATGGGTCTAAAATGGGCAGTTTCTCTCCCCACCTGCAGTGAGGTGCCTTCCACTGGTCAAGGCCCTTCATCCGCCACATTTGAGACAATCAATTCTATCTCAGCTCTGGGGTGAGTTCAAGCAAAATGGCTTCAACTTCATTCCAAGAGGGTTTCCTGGTTTCTCACCATCCACTGACCCATTTCTCACCCATTGAGAGGGGCCTGATCGGCTCCTGGGCTTCCTTAGGGAGAGGGAAACTTCTGGTGCAGCCTCATGAACAGTCAGGAAGCCAGGCCCAGGGTGCTGGAGAGGGTGAAAGCTGGGAGCAGGGGGCCGTCCTCAGTGCTCCAGAAAGGCCTCAGCCAGGCTGGGGCACCATGAGTAGCTTTTCTTTCATTCATGTTCCGCTGCCCAAGCTCTGCCTGACTCACCTGGCATCTTACTGTGGCAGGAGCGGTTTACTCCTGGCAGGTGCACTGTTCCTTCTGGGTCCCTTGAGAGACCGTGCACACCTTCCAAAGCTGGCTGAAGGTGGATCGGCAGTGCCTTATTAAAACTAGGGAATAGTGATCGTTTTGGGGCGGAGGGGGTGTTGGTGCCAGAGAGATGAGTCCCATTGTTTCCCCCTTTTCAGGCTGTTGGATCAAGGTGGAGGGTTCCAGGGATCTGGGACTCCTCCTGAAGTAGCAGGAAGGTCATTAACTCGTGGGTTAATTGAGAAAATCCTTAACGAAACCACATGTGAGCTTGCTGTTGGCAACCCTTGGACTGCCTGCCATAAGGCTGGCACAGGGAGGGAGAAGGGGACCCAGCTGTGGCCTGCCTGGCTCTTTTCTTCTAATGTGGGTCACTTCCTGAACTAGGGCAGCCTGCAGGTGTTCCTTTTGTGCTGACACACTCAGAGCCAACCCCTGGAGAATGCAGCAGGAACAAAGGCCTCCCACGGTGGCAGCGGGCAGCAAGGGCAGGGAGGGGCCGCAGGCCTTCCCCAGGCCACGCACCTGGGGCTCCTCTTGCTCTGTTAGGACCACCCAGCTCTGCATCCCACCCTGCTCCCCCGCAACACACACTTCCTAGCTAGGTGACTTTTGGCCAATAGCCTTTCTGAGTCGCAGTTTCTCATCCTCAGGGAGCCATGGAGTGAGGGGATGAGTGGGGACATGTGGTCAGCAGAATAATGGCCCCCAAGGTAGCTGAGTCCCAATTCCCAGAACCTGTGACATACAATCAACAGGACACTGCAGATGTGATTAAGTCAAGAGTCTTGAGAAAGGAAGATTATTTTGGGTCACCAGTCAGGCCTGATGTACACACAGAGATCTTTATAAGAGGGAGGCAGGAGGAGGCAGAATCATATTGCAGTGATGGGGTCACCAGCTGAGGAGCACAAGAGCCAAGGAACATATTCTCTCCTAGAGTCTTCAGCAGGAACCAGCCCTACTGACACCTTAAGTTTAGCTTAGTGAAACTGATTTGGGGCTCGGGTATAGCTCAGTGGTGAGCACTTGCCTAGCATGTGTGAGACCCTGGGTTTAACCCCTAGTATAAAAAAAAAAAAAAAAAAAAAGAAGAAGAAGAAGAAGAAGAAAAAGAAGAAAGAAAAGAAAAAAGTAATTGATTTTGCATTTCCGAATTCCAAAATTGTGAATTGTAAGAGGATACATATGTATTGTTTTAAGCCACCAAGTTTGTGGTTATTTGTTATAGCAGCTGCAGATAACTAATACAGGCTGATCTGTAAACTGATGTGAAATGGAAGGTTTTGCTGTCACATAGCCAGAGCCAATAATATAGAGAGGACAAAGGGGTGGGTGTGCTTGTTGAGCCAGAGAGGTGTCAGCCTGCAGGTGTTGATTTGCATGCTCACATCCACAAGAAGGGCTGTGAGTGGCTGTGTGACAGGATGGTGTTGGCTATCTAACCCTGCCTAGTCACCAGGTTGGTGCCCCAGTCCAGTGAGGCAGCTCCATGGAGCTGAGGGAACTGTTTTCCAAGGGATCCTGATAACCTCAGGAGTACAAGCTGTGCTGCTTTGGGGTCTAGGTGACATGGTGGGACACGGAAGTGGGCAGAGGCATTTGTCCCCTTCCTGCACACAACATCACATGGCTACAGCCTGGTAGACCCTGCCTGCTTATTCTGGCACCTGAGGGCTCTATCTCAAGGCCTCTGGCAGACCTCACCCTCAGTCACTGCCCAGGTGGCCGTGGAGAATCGCCACCCTGCAGGCAGCAGGCATCACCAAGAGGTTTGAGCCAAAGACACACAGTTCCCCTGAAGCCCCGGAACTAATGGGGTTCCCACAGCACAGTAAACACAGTCAGACGAACACACGTGGGTGCCCGCCCACTGGGGAGGCCTCGGCACACTCAGGCTCCGGCTGGGCCTGCCCGTGGGCGTCCACCAGTTTTTCTCCAGGACACCTGTTCCTAGCAGATCTCTGACCTGGGGTCATGGCCAGATGTGACCATGCCTCACACTTTGCAAAGCATGGCTTTTTCTCAAGCGCGGATGTTTGGTTCTCTGGGAAGAACGCTTTCCGGTTCTGAACACTCTTCCTCTGTATCACGTTTTGCGTGTCCATCTGAAGAGCCGTCACACGAGGAGCTGTGCTGGGGGGCTAGGTGCCACCAGCCTGCCCATTACACTCTGTCTCTGCCCTCTCCTATTTTCTCCTGCTGCTTGCCACTTTCTGGATTGGGCTCTCTCCTAGCTGACTTTGTCCCCTGTGGCTCCCGTGCACAGCGGGCTCTCCTGCTTGCCTGCAGAAAGTCTGCACTGGGGACCACACACCAGCACTCCGATGACCGCCGAATAGTCAGCACTGCCCACAGCCTGATGACTGAAGGTGGAGGACGGAGGATCAGGACTTGAAAGACACATGCAGATGATCTCTATGTCCACGGCTCACGGGGCTGGAAAATCTCCAAAACTGGCCAAGAGGCACAGGAAAGAAGCGGCATAGGAAGTTTGTAAAAGGATTTTTCATCATGGTGGTCTGGGGGGTCACTGGGAAGCTGTGGGAGATCCCACGGGCTCACCCGCCAGAGGACAGCCTTCTGCTCCCCAGGGTGCTGAGCTCCCCTTCGCCTCTTCCTACCTTCCCACACTTGGCCTTGCTTGTGGCATCTGCACAGATGGCCCTTCTCCACCCTCGCTCTGCCCTGGGAATGCTGAATACAGGTGAAGCTCCTCCTGGTTGCCCAGTGCTTGGGAAAATCCCCCCCAAAGGATCTTAGCATGTCTGCAAGTTTTCCTCTAAACACCTTTCTTAGAATGGTGTGTCCTGTGTCATTCAAGAACTTCCAAACTGGTAGTCCTGAGGGTGGGGAGGAGAGGCAGAGAGACAGAGACCATCTTCCTTACACAAGGTTGTCCCTCCTGTCCTTCGAGTCCCCAAGGTTTTCGATCTCTGAGCCTCTCGCAGCCTTCAGAAGCAATGCTTGTCCCTCCACAATCCATCTCAGACTGACACTTCTATGAAATATGAGCAGAAAAACAGGCTTCCAAAATACAGACTCACTGATCATGCATTTACCCGTGGCAACATCAAAATGCTGTAAGTAGAGTGCTTGCCTCCCATGCACAAGGCCCTGGGTTCAATCCCCAGCCCCCTCCCCACCCCCACACACAAAAGCAACGAGTATCCCTAAATGCTTGCTCTCCATTTCTCTAAAGATCCCATTGAAAAGGGAAAAAATGCCCAGGCCCTGGTACCAGTCCTCAGACACACTAAGGCATGGCACGGGTTGGTGCACAGACTACTCGTTTGTTCAGGGTTACAGTCCTCAAAGTGTTCCTTTATGCTTTGGTATATGAATCTACAGCCAGCGTTTTTCTCAGGAAAAGAAAGCTCTGAGAGTTTACTGTCCACTCTAGTCTTGCTATAGGACAAAAGCTAACTCCCTCCAGTTGATGGTCACCAACGCCACCATCTCTCTGGCAGGAGACAGAAGAGCCTTGTTGGGTTGTCCAGGGCTGCCCAGAAAGGGGGGGAGCCACACTGATGTGTTGAGGGAAGGCTGGAAGCAGGATCTGGGGACTGTGGGTGTCACCCTGTCCCTCCCAGTATCCCAGTAGGGAGGCCACCCACATGAGAAGAATCTTTACTGCTATGTGATCTCCGAGCCTCAGGATAAATCCGT
Organism: Ictidomys tridecemlineatus; assembly: GCF_052094955.1. NCBI lineage: Eukaryota > Metazoa > Chordata > Mammalia > Rodentia > Sciuridae > Ictidomys > Ictidomys tridecemlineatus. Next base: position 8,475,504 of record NC_135477.1, on the reverse strand, counting down.
GTAGCATGATTTAAAAGTTTTAACTCCCTTTAATTTACAAGATGGTACCAGCAGTTGGGATGGCCTTGAGTGTTTGCTGGAGGGGAGGATCTCCAGGATCACCTCCAGCTGCCCTCCTAGGTTGTCATCACTTCACGGATAAAGCAACTGGCCTCCAAGGGCCCAAGTGCTCCGCCAACGCGGTACAGCTGGCGAGGGCACGGCTGGGGCCGGAACGTGGCCACTCGCCTTCAGAGTTCCTACCTGCAGCATCATGCCATCTCCCTGGGCAGAGGAGGGGATTTCATGGTTTACCAGAGAAAGGTTCCCTGGCACAGCATTCCCGGGAGTCAAAGGCAAACTCTGGGCACTGAAACCGTGAGAGCAAGGATTCAGCCACACACACACTGAGAGCCCAGCTGTTGCACTGGAGTGAGTATCAGAATCATCTGGGGCTTGTTCCAACACGCTGCCTGCTCCCAGCCCCAGCCACTCTGACTCACCAGGGAGGTCTGGGCAAGTCACAGAATCTGCACTCAGCAGAGCAGCCAGTGATGCAGAGGCTGGTCCCTGGCTCACGTTTGAGAACCAACTCCTGGTGTGGAGACAGGCAGGATCCCACCCTGGCATGCTCTCCAGATAGGCTTGTGGCTTCCTGGGGAAGCACATAGGAAGGAGGGAGGTCTGACGATCTCTCTCTCTCGGTTCCAGGGGTCTCCCCACCACCCCTTCAGTTTATAGACTGCTCTAAAGAGCCACCAGTGCTCTAGTGCCCCCTGGGCCATTGCACCCCGTGCCAGGCACACGACAGGTGTCTGCTAAAGAGTCCCTCAGACCACCACGTCTCATGAATTCTGGCAATCCCCAGGGCGGGGGGCAGAGCTCAGGATGCTTTTTTTCTTCCCAAGTCATCTCACCTTCAGCACCGGAGATGACCTGACCCAACCCAGAAATGACAAGGGCAGGCCATCGGAACATGAGATTCCACGGGGCAAATGCAAGAAAAAGGAGCAATTGGCCCAGGGTTCTCTTGGTGCCGGGGACAGGCCCTCAGAGCATCAGAGCCCAGTTCTGGGGGAGGGTGTGACTCGGTGGTAAAGTGTTTGTTCGTATTGAGGCCCTGGGTTCAATCTCAAGCATTGCAAAAAAAAAAAAAAAAAAGAAAAAGAAAAAAGGAAAGAAAGAAAGGAGAGGAGAAAGAAGAAAGGGAAAAAAAAAGAACCCCAGGTGGGCAGTGGCACCTGGCGGCTGGACAGAAGGGTCCGCTGCAGAGCCCTGGAGCGAGTGGGTGGGTGTCCCGGCCCCCTGGGAGCTGTGGCATGCTGGGAGCCCTGTGGCTGAGCTCTTAGCACACTCCCCAAGACACCTGACTTCAGTTTTGCCCCATGGGGCCCGTGCTCCATTTCCCAGCTACGTCTTCTACCCCATGCAGCAGAGATACTGTGGGAACAGTCGGGAGCCTTGGAAGGTCCATGACTTCCTTGGGATTGAGGAGAAAATAAAAAGCGCCAGGCCATGATCAGCGTTAAATTCATCCAGGCCTCACCGCCTCACCGCACTCATTACAGGGCAAAGAGCCATCGTCTTCCTGATGGGCCTGGATTGGTTGATGTATTTAAAAGGCCTTCGTGGTGAACTCAAGGATCCTTTTGCTTCTCTTCCCGAAGGAAGAGCCTGTGTGAGAGAGCACACGTTTCCTAGGGAAAATGGAAAGGGCTACATGGGAAGAGAATATACCTGGATAGGGCAGGTATTGCTGGGGACACTGCAGGAAAAGCCTTTGGCCCAATCACCTGCAGCCTCTGCTCCCGGCCTGGGAGTCCGGGAATCCAACCACTGGAAATCCCTTCTTCTGGGTTAAGACACTAATGCTTCTAGAGGTCTGGTGTGTTCGCTCATCTTGTGGAAGGATCTGTCTCGTCTGGCTGTGGATCTGTGGCCTGCTAGCTCTGTCCCTAGCTTCTGTCTTGCCACGTGCACCTCAGTGTTAGACGTGTGTAGAGGAGGTGGAGGAGGTGGGAGGGGTTGGATTCTCTCCCCTAAATTGTTCACAGCCTAGTGGCAGAGATAAGATGTGGGCGGAAATAATTGCAGCCGAGGAGGCAGAATGTGTGCACAATGTGTCGCGAGGCTCCAGAGGCAGGAGGTTCTCAGCCACTGAGACCCTGGCGCAGTACTGAGGATACTTTAGAGCGGCATCTTGGTGAGGCCAGAGGGTGAATGCTCTTCAGAAGGAAGAGGCAGGTGAGCATGGAGTCATCCTCCACGTGGAAACTGCACCTCTCCTGGGGGACGGGCCCTGGTCCTCCCTTGCTGCTGAAGCAAAGGTCTCACCCATGGGCCCTGGTGTCTCTGGATTGGCGCCCATCACTTTGCAGACAGGAGGCAGCAGAAGGCCTGAGGGTCTGTGGCTTGAGTGCTTGATTAGATCGAGGTCTGCAATACGGAGAAGCCTCCAGAACCTGGGCTAGTAAGAGCTGGTCGGATCAAGAGCCAGGACACATGGCTGGCCCTTTCACTGGTAGCAAGCCAAGGCAGGACAACAGGTGCCATTTACTTGTCATGACATGCCCAAGTTGCCCTGGGGAGGGAGGGAACGGGAGGACCTGGAGCAAAACTTTGGAGGATGAGGCTGGACTACAAAGGCCCCAGTAGCTTAGCCATGAGTGGGGCCTTGCTCCCCTGGACCTGATGTCACACTGATTCCCCCAAGGTCCCTTGGGGATTGTAGAACACAGCTCAGGGTTGGTGTCGGGGAAGGAATTCTGAGGAGGTTTGCAAAGGGAATTAAATATTTAGGATCTGAAACCTGTCGCTCAAGGTTAAAGAGGGAGGGGTTTCTCCATCTCGCTGTGTGTCAGAGATGTCCGTCAAAACGGGAATTTTTTTAGCACATGAAAAGTTTTCTCTGAGAATCCACCATTTCTCCTCAGGACCCAGCAGGCTTCACTGAAGTGAAGAGCAGAGAGGACCTTAAGTTACAGGCAGGAGTTTATCATCAGAGAATGCTGATCGACATCAGAAGGCATAGCAAAGGCAGAATTGTTGTTTGTTGTTGTGTGGAGATCAAACCCAGAGCCTCACACATGCCAGGCAAGTACTCTACTACTACTGAGCCCCACCCAGCCCACCCACAGGGAGAATTTTAAATAACTATGATTAACTTAGTCCCCTAGGGGTGCCTAAAATTATATATTTTAAAAGGTCTTTTATATTATATTTGTTTTAGCCCATTCTCTGTGGTCATAACAGAACACCTGAGACTGGATAATTTAAAAAGAGCAAAGTTTTATTTTTGCTGCGATTCTGGAGACTGGGAAGGCGTTGTCATCTTCTTACTTCCCAGGGGACAAATGGGACAAAGGAGCTGACCCCCTTTATAATAACCCACTCTGGCAAAAAGGAATCCATTTTCCCAAGAACAAAATCAATCCCTCCCGGATGGCCCCAGATGTCTCCTACGTGTCTCTCAGCACCATCCCACTGGGGGCTAGGCCTCAACATGAGCTTGGGTGGGGACAAACCACATTCAAAACACAACAGTATCTCACATTTTAAAAACTAGACTGAATTCTCATCAGTAAGTCGCTAGTGTGGTGAGAACTGGAAGTTCAGAAGTCAGGATCCTGGCATTTCGCTCTTCAGGCTCTGAGGAAGAGCAGGCAGAGATCCCACCCCTGCTACGCCCTGAGAAGGCCTGGGATTGGACAGGCACAGACTCTGGTGGGGGGGGGGGAGCCTCTGGACTCCAGCACTCTGCAGATCCTTCCTTCTCCTTCCTGCAAGCAAAGCAACTAGGTGGCCACCGCACCATGGAGTGCAGGTTGGCGTTCATGCCAGGAGGGGCTCCAGCCAGCCTGGGTGTACACCAAACCCATGAGAAGCAAGGGGGGTTGAAGGGAAAAGAGGGAGGCGTAGCTACAGGGCTAACCTCATCTTCAGAGGCCCTATGGGCCCAAGACCCAGTGCTGGTAAAGGTGGGGATATGGGTCCTTTGCATCTAGTGTAAACCCACAGGCTTTCTAAAAAATTGAAAGTCTTCAAAATATGCTCACCCTTTGCCTGGTATTCTACAAAATGCAATTTATTATTAGAGTAAAGCACACAAACATATATAAATGTGATTGTTTGGGGAGATTATTTGGAAAAAAAAATCAAACTGGCCATTAATAGGGACTAATCAAGCAAATTAGAGGATATGCATTTAACTGAACTTGACACATGGACTTGTATTGACATGGAAAAAGATATACAGTTCATGCTGTTGAGTTTAAAAACAGAGAACATAGGGCTGGGGTTGTGGCTCAGTGGTAGAGTGCTTGCCTACCACATGTGAGGCCCTGGGTTCGATCCTGAGCACCACATAAAAATGAAGTAAAGATCTTGTGTCCACCTACAACTAACTAACTAAATAAATAAATATTAAAAAGAATAAAAAAAACAGAGAACATAGCTGGGCGCGGTGGCACACACCTGTAATCTCTCCAGTGCAGGAGGCAGAGGTAGGAGGATCGTGAGTTCAAAGCCAGCCTCAGCAAAAGTAAGGTGCTAAGCAACTCGGTGAGACCCTGCCTCTAGATAAAATGCAAAATAGGGCTGGGATGTGGTTTAGTGGTCAAGGGCCCTGAGTTCAATACCTGGTATTCCTCCCCCTGAAAAAACAATAACAACAAAAACAAAACAAAGAGCCTAGATATCCACTGGGCACAACTAAACACTCTGGATAATAACTCTGAAACAAGTGTAAGAAGACTGTGTCAGGCAGAGAGAGGTCAAGACTTGATAGTGGGTTGCCTGGCTTTCATTTTGCCTCCTATGTTCTAGAAAACACAGTGCAAAAGCGTGTAACCTGGAAACAACACCAGTGGGTGCAGACAAAGAGAGTTCCCAGGAAGCCCTGCTCCCTCTGATTAAAGGAGCTTGGAAAGAGCAGCCCAGCCCAGCTCCAGAGCGCAGCCACTCAACTCCAGCCCCTTGTTGTGGGGCTGCAACCCAGAGTCTGACTCCACACTCACCCCCTGGGGTGCTGTCAGCAGGCCGGTGGGGAGATAAGACGTGCAGTCACAAGTCTCCCTGCCCTCTCACCGTGTTTTGGTGGAATCTGTCCAGAGCCTGGACTTCCACTGCCGTGCAGGGATTAGGAGGTCACTCTCCTAAGTGGGGTGGTGCAGAGGAGGCCAGTGGGAATTAGGACTTGAACTACGGATCAGCAGTCACAAGGCCACCCTACCCAGTGTCAGTGGAGGCAACCTGCAGAGAAAAACGAGCTCCCTTGCCCTTCACAGCCAGGCTGGTGTCTCTGTGGCCTCGCAGAATGTGCTAGAATGTCCACCCAGCAATAACAAGGAGTGCCCGACCCGTGGCAGGGGAGGTCAAGTGAGAGCCCGGAAGTCCATCTTCACCTAGCAGTAAAAGGCAGCATTTTCCTACCTGCTAGGTAGTGTTAAAGAATTCCTGGTAAAACACAAGAGTTAAGTAAGTTCTAGACTCTCACAACACTATACCCAAATGTCTAGGTTTCAATTTTTTTATTTTTATTTTATTTTATTTTATTTTTTTTTGGTACTGGGAATTGAACTCAGGGGCCCTCGACCACTGAGCCACATCCCCGGCCTTATTTTATATTTAACTTAGAAACGGGGTCTCACTGAATTGCTTAGCGCCTCACAGTTGCTGAGGCTGGTGTTGAACTCTCGATCCTCCTGCCTCAGCCTCCCGGGGATTACAGGCATGGGCCACTGTGCCTGGCTTAGGTTTCAACTTTTTAAAAATCACTCACCATGCCAAGAACCAAGATCTCCATTTGAATGAAAAAGACAACAGACTGCACTGAGATGACACTGATTAGAATCCCCTGACACAGTCGCTGAAGCAGCCACCCTAGAAAGGCCTTACATAAGCAATTGCAAAAACGCTTGACGTCAGTGAATACGTTCTCAGCGCAGAAACAGAAATCTCAGTACATAAACAGAAGCACCAAAGAAGAACCAAGTGAAATTTTTAGAGCTGAAAAACACAATAACCAAAATGAATAATAATAATAAAAAAAAAACCCTCACTGGATGGACTCAATAGGAAAATAAAAAGAACAAAGACTCATGACCTTGAAGATCCAGAGTACCCAATCTGAAGAAAAGGGAGAAAATGAATGGAAAAATAAAAAGGAATGAAGCCTAAGGTACTCATGGGACTGTATGAAAAAACTGTGTGACTGGAGCCCCGTGTGAAGGAAAGAGGTGGAACTGGGGGCTTCAGAGAAACCATGGCTGGGAGTGTCAAAGATCTAAACCTGCATGTTGAAAAGCCAGGTGGACCCCAAGTGGGATACATCCAGAGTCATCCCTGCCTAGAACCATCCTCGCCAATTCCTGAAATCAAGACAAGTAAAACACCCTCCAAAGGCAGCGGAGAGAGGACATGGACTGCCCAGTGTGGGTGGGGGTGGGGGGTAGGGGGGGAGACACAAACCCCAACAGAAAACAACCAGCAAACAAAACCCAGCACATTGGAAGGACAGCAGAGTCTCCATCAGAAACCGTCAGAAGGAGCCCACACATTTCTTTTTCAAGGTTGAGGCAATCAACATAGAAGTGCACTCCCAAGTCCAAGGCCCGGTCTTTTGGCAGTGAAAAGGGAGGGGCAGTAACACTCTGCAGGACTGTGCTCTTCACATGCTGGACCTTCAGGCTTCCCACCTACAGGGGAAAACAAACCCAGAGAGACTGGATGACCTGTCCAGACACAATCAGCCAGCAGGGTACCAAGCCAGGCTTCTCCCCTGGATCTCCTGGCACTTCAGCCACACCATGCCTTTTCTAGCTTTGGTGTAATGTCACTATGAAGTCCTTGCCTTCGAATGATACATACCACCATCCCAGGAGATGCCGAAATGGCCCTCCTGAGCAAATAAGGGAAGTGTGGCTCAGAGAGGTTGTGTGAGATACTACAGGTCACACAGCTGCTGAGGATAAGATAGGATAGAATAGAATAAAATAGGATAGAATCTGAACTTGAACTCAGATCTTCTGACCACAAATGTTTTGTTCTTTCCATGGCATTGGGTGCTCTCAGAACTAACTGCATAGAAGTTGGGCACAGTGGCACACGACAGTAATCCCAGCAGCTAGAGAGGCTGAGGCAGGAGGATCATGAGCTCAAAGCCAGCCTCCATAACTTAGCAAGATGCTAAGCAACTCAGCGAGATCCCATCTCTAAATAAAATACAAAAAAAAAAAAGGGCTGGGGATGTGGCTCAGCTCAATCCCTGTTACCAATAAATAAATAAATAAATAAATAAATAAATAAATAAAATAATTAGCTGCATAGGGCAACAGGTTCCGAGTAGTTCTGTCCCCTGGGAGTGTGGAAAGGCCTGGGTTTGGGGTAGGGAGAGATGATCACGTGCTTGGGGCCAGAGAAGGCTTTCTGGAGGAGGTGGAGCCAACCCAGCCTTAAAGGCGGGGATGTTCAGTGAGGCGGATGCCCAGGGTGCTCGGGGCCTGGTGTTGCTGGACACCTGGACTGGGCAAAGGACAGTTTGGCTGGAAGGTAGGAGGGCCTTTTACATCCAGAGGGACGCCCAGGTCCAGAGGCCCCCTCGACCCCGTGTCCCCGGCCCCCAATTCTGTCCTGTCTTTCTCTTAGAGTCCCTCAGTATCCCTCTCCACTGCCCCAGCATGAAGTCCACGCCCTGGGCCTGTCTCCCGTCCTCTGTCCTGTGGCTGTGCCGCAGGGCATTCTACCTGGACGTGTCCCTGTGGATGCTTGGCGCTGGCTTCTCCCAGCAATGACTCAGTGAGCCACTTTTGTTTCAGGAACCGCATGGGCAGGCCCGCCACTCCCTGCCAGCCTCCTGCATCCAAAACAAACAGTCTGGCAGCGGCATGTGGGCACCAGGACGGAGGACAGCAGGGCACTTGGGGACAAGCAGGAGAGCTTCCAGAGGAAGCTCGCTCCTTGTCAGGAGGCAGGGACGCTGGACCAGGATGGGCAGACACCGCCTCAAAGCCTCCCGCTGAGCACTTACCACGGACCAAGCCCGTCCTCACAGCCTGAGGTCAGCAGAGGGACCATTCGTCCAGTAAAGGAAACAAAGCTCCGGACACAGGCCACCATGCCTCCTGGGCCGTGCACTCAGGGCTGAGGCTCTAGTCAAGACACGGCTGCCACCTGGGAGGAAATCGGGATCCTCTATCGCAGGTTATAGACACCCCTGAGTTAAAGTGGGGAGCAGTGGGGTCACAGAGGAAAGAGGCCACTACCCCTGAAAACTCAGAAAATGATCAGTTTTGAATAGTAGACAGATTTTTATTCATGAGAGATTAGGGATGAAGGGAAAAGCCATTCTGGGCAGAGGAAGCCACATGAAAAAAGATGAGAGGAAATGACCTGAATGTCCATCAACAGGTGAATGGAAAAATAAATTGTGGTGTACCCAGACAGTGGAATAGTACTCAGTAGTGAAAAAGACTAAATGATTGATAAACACGACATGGATGGGTCTCAAAAATAGGCTCACCAAAAGAAGCCACACACAGAATAGCACTAACCGTGCAACTCCATTTATACAAATTTCCAGAAAATGCAAATGAATCTATAGTAACAGAAAACAGACCAGTGCTGACAGTTGGGTTGGGAGAGGCAGGAGGAAAGAATGATAAAAGGGTAGAGGAAGGACACTTTGGGGGTGAAATGTTCATTATCTTCCGGTGATGTCTTCCCAGGTGTATTCATAGGTCAAACTTATCAAATTGTGCTCTTTACATGTTACTGCATCTCAATGATACTCAGTAGAGCTATTTTCACACACTAAGGGCTAGAGTGGTCTGGAGGTGAGAACCCCAGACCATTGGAGGAGCCTAAGAAGGCTCTGAGGCCAGCCAAGGTTGTGCCAAGGAGTTCAGATCTTACCTGAGGCAACCGGGAGCCATGGAAGGCTGCTTCCCTGCTCTCCACATTGCACTGGGAATGGAACTCAGGGCCTCAGGCATGCCAGACAAGCGCTTGCCCACTGAGCTGGTCCCCTTTAAGTTACTTGGAGGCATGGTCTTGGTAAATGGCCCAGGCTGGCCTTGAACTTGGGATACTCCTGACAGCCTCCCAGGTGGCTGGGATCATAGGTGTGGAAGGCTGTTCAGCAGGTCAGTTGCTCTGTCAGGTTTGCTTGCTCTGGAGGGAGGCTGGCTGAGAGTCCAGGCGCTGACGTTGGGCCTGAACCAGATTAGGAGTAAGACAGAGAAGGCAGAGGGATGAAAGATGGTTAGGAGGCAGAGTGGCAGCACCTGGCATTTGGTGGATATGGGGCCAGAGGACAGGAAGGAGTCTCAGGAGGTGAGCAGGTTACTTTTCCTGTGACGGGAAGACAGCAGACTGCACTGAGAATTCACAAGGGAGGTGGCTTTTCTGACAGGGCCTCTGAAGCCTTCGTCCCTGGCTTCTCCAGGGACTAAGAACAGCTTGGAGCTTCCTCTGCCCCTCGGGTCATAGAGCTACAGAGCCCTCCAGCCTCCCGGGAGCCAGCCTGAGGAGCTTCACCAATTCCTTCAGCCTGGCAGTGGGCAGACATGGTAGGCCCACCTAGCTGCCAGCCCAGCGCCATTCTCACTCTGTCAAGGAGGCCCAAATCCCAAGCAAGCATCCAGGGCGAGTTCGTGGGAAGAGCCTGGGCCTGGAGTGGGGAGCCCTGTGCCTGACTTGGGCTCTTTCTTCCTCTCAGCTTCAGTTTCCTTGTCTACCAGCCAAGGTGGATAAGATCCTTGACCCTCAGCCCTGACTGTGCATTAGAATCAACTGAAGAGCTCTGAACCGATGCTGCAATGAGATTCCATTACAGGTCCCTCAGAAGGGCTAGGGTGAAAGTTTGGTGAGAAGACAGAGCCCCTGGAACTCTGCTGGGGGAGTGGAATTGGTGTAGCACTCCTCCGGGCAGCAGTATGTTTATACAGTTAAGTGAACTCTTATCCTCTGACCCAGGAACACCACTTGATATGCAAGGGAAAAGAATACCAACATCCACCAAAGTGGTCCACAGAGTGCTCCAAGCAACTTTATTCATAACAGCCCTCCACCGGAAACTCCAACATCCACCACGGGAAAGCAGATCAACTGTGCTTTTTTTACACAATGGAATATTACCTAGCAATACAACACACACTGACCTAGATCCGTTTCACAGATATAATGTTGAATAAAAGAAGTTAGGACCCCAAAAGTATATAACCTACTATGTTATTATAGGAAGTTCGAGAACAGGCAAAACTAACTTAGGATGCTAGAAATCAGAACAGGGTAAACTTTGGTTGGCATAGGAATCTTGTGAGGTGTTAAAAATATATCTTGCTCTGAGTGGTGGATACACAGTTTATTGAGCCTTATACTTAAAATTTGAGGACTTTAAGCTGGGCACGGTGACACATGCCTATAAACCCAGCTACTTGGGAGACTGGGGCAAAAGAATCACATGTTGCAGGCCAGTCACAGAAATTTAGTGAGGTCCTGTCTCAAAACAGAAAGGAGGGGCTGGGGATATAGCTCAGTTGGTAGAGTGATTGCTTAGCATGCACAAGGCCCTGGGTTCAATCCCCAGCACCATCAGAAAAAAGCCCAGAAAGGACTGGAAATGTAGCTCACTAACACTCAGCATCACACACAGAGTTGTAGACTTTTAAGACTTTAAGTTAAATCTCAAAACAAAAAGAAGAAGAAAAAATAGAAGCCAATTCCCGGGAGCAGGGATTCTGAGTGAACTTTTGTAAAGCATCCCCAGTGACGACTGCCCAGCAGGGCTTCAGGCCCCTAACGTGATCTCTCCAAGCTGCAGGACCTGGTGCACAAGGAGCTGGGGCCTTGTCCTGGAATGTGCAGACTGCAGGATCCCAGGAGGAAGCAGGTGCAAGGCACTCTTTTACCTGAAGGAAGTTTTGCATGAAGTGCTCCTGCAGAGCTGCCTGCTGCAGTCTCCAGCACAGGGCAGCCTGGCTTTGTCCCCGGCCACCCTGCAGACTTCTCAGAGCCAGCCCTTGCAGAGCTGTACACCTGCTCTGGGTGGGGGCCCAGGCTTGGCATCTCTGCTCACCCCTCAAGAGCCTGCTAAGAAGGCAAGAAAGCTGTGATGGAAAGGAGCCACAGTGGACTGGTGAATAATTGTGAATGGAATCATGCTGCCGACTTCTGGTTCTCACAGCTGCGGATGGGAGATCACCCTGGGAATTCTGAGTGTTGTTCTGTGCTGACTGCAGCTTCCATTGTTGGGCTCTGATTACAGCTTTTGTTTCACCATAAAGTACAGTTATTAAATGCCAGCCTGGAACAAAGATGTATTTACCCGCCAGGGGGTCGGTGGAGGCAAGCTATTCTTAGAGCTGCCTCTGCTGTTGCCTGGGGGTGGGGCAGTTGTGGGGGAAGGGAGCAACCTGGAGCTTTTATTTTTATTTATGTATTTACTTTTCAGTACTGGAGTCCGGGAGCCTTTAGGTGAAAGTGAAGTGTTTCTGAGGGAGCCAGGGAGGATTGAAACCATCGTAGTCCTGCCCTGGCATCTTGGGTCCTTCCAAGGCAGGCTCTTCCCCTTCCCCAACATCAGATCCACCCAAGTTAAATTCCCCAAGACCCCACACTGTAATCCCGTCTCAGTCATCCCGATGTAAGTCCTAGGGATGGGGACAGAGCTCAGTTGGTAGAGTGCTTGCTTCACATGCACAAGGCCCGGGGTTCAATCCCCAGCACTGTGGGGGAGGTGTGAATCTAGAACTTTCCTACTGCCTCAGCCAGCCTTGGCAAGGCAGGCTCAGGAATTGAGCTAAGCACTAACTGCTGCCGTTTTACCTGGCCAGGCTGAGAAGCAGGAGCTATTGTCATCTACTTTACAGATGAAGAAATGTGAGAGCCCAATGAAATACCCTGGGTCGGGGCCCACGGTGGCCCCGGAAGCTGTGATTCTATGCTTTTCTTCCTTGGGGGAGTCAAAGCACAGGTTGCAGCCAGCCCTTAGGGACTCTGGGGGCATTTGTTCTTGTTGTGGAACATCAATAACCTCCTCTGGCGAAAGAAGCCAGTGGCCTTTGACTAAAGGAGCTGGACAGGTCAGGGCAGGGTGTGAGCTCCTCTTTCCTAGGCCAAGGAGCTTGTGAAGCCAAGATGGGCTCATCCCCAGTCTCCCTCAGCTTCTAGAATGTTCTGCAGTTCAACACAGCAATTAGCCACCTAGCTGGGGCTCTGGATGATAGCCTTGACTTCAGAAAACCTTGCTCTTCAAGCCTGAATGACACATGGGTGCAAGAGTGTACATGTTTGGATGATAGTGGGCAATCCTGCTCCTCAATTTTAGGGTTTACCAGTATCCCAGAATGCCATATGTGGTCAGCACAACACAGATCATAGGACTTCTAGGGAGGTTCAGGACCCCAATACTACAGGACATTCACTATCACATTTGTCCAGATGTTTAGGGTTAGGCTTCTTATTGCTGGATGATCTGAGGGTCAGAAAGACCTGGTTCTGCCCTCCACAAGTCTTGGAGGCATCACCTCCCCCAACTCCCACTTTTTTCCCTTTGTGGGTTTGGAGCTCAGGCCAGACCCAGCCACCCTGCAGACTTCTCAGAGCCAGCCCTTCAGAAATCCTATTCTTGACATCTGTAAGCAAGAAATATGGGCAGTCCTCCATGATCTTTCCTGAAGGAGGACTGTGGTCAGCTCTGGGAAGTAAGAATTGGCCGTAGGACATTCCAGTCATCTCATCTGTAGTCTGAGCAGGTCCCTTAACTTACCCTGCCCTGGGCAATTAACCTAGGACGGTCCTCCCTGTCACTAGATTGTTGGTGGTCGGGAAGCCTCCTGGCTCCTGTCACAGAAGCAATGCTCTGACCCCGGCAGGATCTGGTTCCATTTTACACTAAAAAATAGAGAAGAGCTTATTTTTAACTCTCTGCTACTCCATTTTTGGAGGGGACACAAAAGAACAAAGCTGGGTTCAGAGAGTGTTCTGTTCATGTTTATTCTTGTTTATTTTAGTTCTGATTTCTTGTAAGGGCTTGACTTCTGGAATTGCTCCTCCTGTTTAACTCCATCCATAAAGCAAGTTTGTGGCGTTCATCGTTCAGCAGATGTACCTGTTTGAGGCACTAAGGTTCAACCAGAACAGAGAAGATCTCTGTCCACGTGGAGACTACATTCTAGGAGGACAGGCAGGAAATAAACAAGGTAAATGAAATATATATATAATAAATATGTAAGATATATATTATACATGCATATGTAAAAACAAAGTGGAGAAATGAGGTACAATATGTGCACAGGAGTGGGGAAGTCAAATACTGTGTTAGAGAGGCAGCCAGAGCTCAGTGACCTTCCCTGAAATTTTGGATAAAGTAAATGCCTCTCAAAGGGGCTGATGTCTTTAGGGAGGACCCAGGACCCATGCTAAGCATGAGGAAAGGGATGAAGAGATGTTTTCTAATGAAACATTCAAGTACTTTATATGTGCAAAGCACCATGATGACAATGACAGTGATGCTCTAAAGGTAAACTGCTGGTCCTTGAATTCAGAGTTTGTCCTTTTCTTTCTGATGACAAAGATTGATGGAATATTCCATCCTGCCTCAGTGCCTTTGGTGTGTCTTTAGTTTCTTGGTTTGCTTTCAGACTGTAATTTCAACAGGGAAATATTCCACATTTTTTTCTTTTAAGTAACACTGAAAGCACTGTTATGTAACAAAAACCTCTCCATCCAAAAAAAAAAAAAAAAAAAAAAAAAGGACGAAGAAAAGCAGAGACAGCTTTTTTGTTGTTGTTGTTTGTTTCCTTCTTCTTTCTTTCCTCAGTCTCTGTACTTACTGGCTGATCAGGAGCTGTCAAGTTCTGCCTCAAAGCAGTCCTGGGATTACCTTGCTGTGTGTTTTTGGGCAAACTGAGTAATTTCTCTGGCTTCCCTCATTGTATACAGATTTGGTGCTGAAAGTCAAACAATATTTTGGGTTTTTTTTTTTGAAGGGGTAGTACTAGGGATTGAATTCAGGGGTTTTAGTCACTGAGTCACATCCCCAGCCCTGTTTTGTACTGTATTTAGAGATAGGGTCTCACTGAGTTGCTTAGAACCTCACTTTTGCTGAGGTTGGCTTTGAACTCACCTCCATCTGCGTCAGCCTCTTGAGCTGCTGGGATTACAGGAGGTGCTACTGCACCTGGCTATATTTGGGGTTTCTTATACAAAAAAAAAAAAAAAAGAGCAAAGGAGCAATATTATCTTCTCAGTTGATGATGTCAAATGGTAGTAACATTAGGAGAATGATTCCCTCTGCATCCAGAGGGAGCTGGAGGCTCTCTGCCTCAGTGGTCTGATTTCAGGGTTAGGGTTTTCAGATTAAAAAATCTGTTAAGTATGTCTCAAATATCCCATCTGGAATCTTCTAGGATTCTAGAGCTAAAAAGCTAGAGACTGCTTCCAGATCTTCAAGCCAGGAAAGCCCACCCAGTTCAAATGCCTGGAGGAATCAGGTGACATCTGGATTTTTATGTGAAAACTCTTATTTTTAAATATCAGCCACACATTCAGTTAAACCAACACAAACTCATTGTGTGGATCAAAGAAAACAGTCTGCTCATAGACTCTGGTGAGGCTAAACCCTTTCAACCTTTATTCAGATGAGGAAATGAGGCCCCAAGGAGAGACAAGTGTCATTAAGGTTGCATGGGCAAAAAGGTTTCTGGGAAGACGACAGAACAATCATCTTGGAGGAAAGGCAGCTGAGGAAGAAATCTGAGAGCCAGCACTGGAACATTCCATGCAGTTTGCAAGGTGTGCTCACCTTTTCCAGTTTATCCAACTCTGAGTACAGTGTGTCCTACCTCAGGACATTGTCTCCTGCACCATCTTCACATAGAAAGGATGTTCTGAAAGGTTTTGAAAACACTTTTGGAGGGGGAATGATGTGATCTAAGGTTGTGCACGGAGAAGAAACGAACACAAAATTATTCAGAGTCTAGTGTGTGCTATGTACCGAGAAAATTATAGTATGTAATTCTTCTCTAACTCTTAGTATCTTTGAAAGATTCTCATTCTTCAGATTTTGGCTCAAATATCACTTCCTCAGAGAATTTTCCCTGACCACCCTTTCTGACATTACCTCTGCAGTTTGTCCGGCTCTTCACTGCATTAAAATCTGTAATGATCTTACTAGCTCCGCTTACCTAACGCAGGATCCCTGAGAACTGTACCTGGCACATGGTAGGTGCTCAACAAAAATGTTATAAACATCTGAGAAGGCATCCGCCCTTAAAGAATTTCGACTAATTCTTTAAGTTTCGCGTAGCCACCTATACTATTAACAGCATTCTAATTAGGAGGTGGAGGTGCATTTCTAAAGGAGAAAGAAGTGGTTAACAGCGAAAAATTGTGCTCAGAGGTAGAAAGCACTTTTCTCCAGGTCACACTGCAGTCTGTGAATTAATGCCTTCGGTACCGACTGTGCGACGGTTTGCAAACAAATTTATCTGCAAGAGAACGAAGCTTCGTTTTAAAGATCCTTGCGCCTCGCAGCTCGGGGCGATGACATCAGAGAACCCGGAGTTCCACCTCCAAGCCAAGCCTCGCGGTCCTTGAGAACTACGCATCCCAGGATGCACGGCGGCGCAGGGGCCCGCACTCCGCGCGCGCCCCGCCCCGGCGCGCCCCGGAACGCGCCCTGGAACCAGGAAGACGTCTGACGCCCGGCTCGCCACGCCGCCGGGCGCGCGCGGGGCCTGCCGGGACTTGGAGTTCTCGCGCACTGGGAGTGCCCGCTCCGGAATCTCAGCCGCCGTCTGGGGGCTGAGGCGACGCGGCCGCGCGTGCGCAGTGCGCGGGCGGGCCGTCGTGGGCGCCGCTCCCGGCCTCTGGGTGCCTGTAGGAACCGGGGCCGCGGCGGCGCGGGTGCTCCGGGCCGAGGCCGCGGTAAGGTGGGGCGTGTGGAGCGCGGCCGCGCCGGGGCGGGCGAGGAGGGAGACGAGGCCGGATGCGGAGCGAGGCGGCGGCGAGCGGGAAGCGGCCGGGCGTCCGCCGCGGGGCTGGCGGGCCGGTGAGCGCGGGGCCGCGCCCCCTCCCGCGCGCAGTGCACCTGACGAGGCCGCGGGGCCGGCTCACCTGCGCGCGGGCAGCGGGCGGCGCCGGGCGGGCAGGGCGGGGGCCGCGGAGCCCTCGGAGCCCTCGCCGGGAAGCGCGGCGGCCCCTCCCTCCCTGTCTCCGAGCAGCGCCCGGCAGCTGTCCGGGGATTCCCGGCGGCGGCGCCTGTCGAGTGGCGCGGCTCCAGGTCGCGCCCGGCCGACGGCGCTGGGCATCCTCATCCGGGCATCGACTGCGCCTTCCCTTCGGGGTCGCCCCGGCGGACGTCGCGCAGGCGGGGTGACTTGCCCTCGCGCTGCAGGGGTGCAGACGGCCAGTGGGAGAACCGACTGGTTTGCCCAAGGTCACGCCGGTGGGACCAGGGAGGCGACCCGGAGCCGGGTCTGGGGGCTTGGACACCAGCCTGCAGCCGCCGCCGCCGACGGGCGGTCCCGCGGGGTTGGTGGTTTGTCTCCGATGCTTTCTATTGACCTCGGGTGGACGAGCCGAGGGGAAAGTGGTGTCCGGACGAAAGCGGTCCTGCTCTCCAGGTGTTGGCAGCCGTTGTGGGTTCTAGGTGGGCCGCGCGCCGAGGGCGGGTGGCAGTTCCCAAACTCTGCTGCTCTGTGGGGGGCAGGTCCGAGAGCAGGTTTAAGGAGCCCTCGTTCAGGCAGTTTGTGCCATTTTCGCCTTCGAGTCCTCGGTAATAACTGGTTTCTTTACTTTGTTGTTGATGGCTGTTTGCTTTAATCAGATTTTCTTTGCCTTAAGTAAGTCACTGCCCTTTGCAAATTAGTTTTCTAACAAGAAAACCTTATTTCCTGTGTGTTTAATGACTGGAACAAGTAGCACACTCTGAGGTTTCTACCATTGTCTTTCATCTTGGAACTACTGAGCCATCTGCATTATTTCCCGCCGAGCACCGAGCGCACATACTTTCTGTGTTTAATGCCATTAAAAGAATTTACCGCAAAATTTGGGTGAGTGATATGTGATTCGGAGAAAAAGTTTGGAGAAAAAAAAAAAACTCACAATTTTGTAAAACTATTTTCCTTTGGAATCTGAAGAACTTGAACCATTATTTCAGAAATATTAAGACTTATCCTAAGATACCTGTTACTTTTCACACTTCAGTTTTTTTCATATTGACACATTTGAGGCAAAAAATATTTCCGCAAATAAGTTTGTGTGAATATACCTGATCTGGTCAAAATCTTCCTAAGAGACATTACGTTTTAGAATACTGATACACTTAAACAGGAGTATTAAACTTGGCAGAGTGGCAGTTAATTTATTTTATAGTGCTATAAAATGGACAACGTATCCATTGACAGGTTTCTCTTGAGAGTAAACTGCATCAGGGTATATGGCTGTGGATTTGGGCTAAGCAGAGGAAAACTTCTGCATCACTAAGAAGATGAGACAAACGTGTTGCTTTCATCTCACTTTATCTTGTTAATTTGTAGTTTTGTTTTAGTTGGGGTGTGGGGGGTGGAGAGCAGGTTTTTGTCTTTTTTTTCTTTCCAGATTTAGCGATGTAAGAAAATAGAAAGAGGTGATAGTAAATTTGAGTTTGTCTTAAACTAGGAAAGACAGTGGAACAGGATAAGTATACAATTGTGAGGAAACTGCCATGAGTTCATAAGCCGGAAGGACCTTTTTAGAAGCATTTAAGGTTGTTAAGAATAGCATTGGGTTTTTTCTTTAAAAAGTCATTGTGGGCATTATTCAAATGCTGGTTGATAATCTCTGGGATGTAATGTTATTGAAGATTTCCAGGAAGATACTTGGGAAAGGCGGGGAAACATTTTACATTTTCAGAGGGACTTTTTCCTTAAAAATACTTGCTAGAGCTTTTTAAAAATTGACATTATTGCCTGAGCCTGAAAGTTTTTGTTATTCATAGTCATACTCCAAATCCCACAGTTTATTTGCCTGTATAATTTGTAACCCAGAGTGAGATTTAAGCAGAATTTATAAGCATAATTTAAGTTGAATTTTTACATCGATGTTTTGCTTAATGTTAGTTACTCTTATTTTTGTTTAAATAAGCCTGTCATTTAAGAATGAGGGAGATTGGGGCTGGGGCTGTAGCCAAGTGGTAGAGTGTCTGCCTCTCACATGTGAGGCACAGGGTTTGATCCTCAGCTCCACATAAAAATAAAGATATTGTGTCCATCTACAAATAAAAAGATATTTAAGGAAAAAAAAAAAGAATGAGGAAGACAGTTTTGTCAATAGAATGTACTAATTATTCACATGTGACAATAGCTACATTTTGTTTTTATTAGATAAAAAAATTATCTAATTTAATAGATAGAAAATTTTGAATACTATAACAGTAACTGCCTTAAGTACTTCTCCCTTGTGCCAGAACTGTGAGCTAATACACAAATTTTTTAAAACATGCTTGAGCAGTGTACTTTTGGTAATATTAAAACGTAATTTTTAAATTTCAAGATTTTTTTAAGCCTAATTTCAGGTCTGCAATAAGTAGATTCAGAATATAAATATTAAAATTTAGTTTTAGAGATTTTTTTTGACTATTTGTGAATACCCATCCTTTAGAAACTTACTGACATGGCGTCAGAAAGAACTTCATGGAGCAGGGGCTTTTGTAGCTTCCAGTGCTTGTCTGTAATGTTTATATAATTTTAAAAACATACATATGGGATGTTTTTATGTGAAAATAAAGTTCACATTGGTATTTGCTGAAGTAAAGTCACTTTTTAAAAAGCTCTAGCAAGTATTTTTAAGGAAAAAGGCCCTCTGAAAATGTAAAATGTTTCCCACCTTTCCCGGTATCTTAAAATTAATGAGTAATAAAACTGTTGAAGTAATATTTTTTCCTTGTAGGTACGATGTGCATTTGTAATTCCTAGAAGATATTTAAGCAAACATTTGTTTACTGTTTATTTTAGAATAGCCTTTTTGACTAGTTGAATAGCTTTGTTTCAGAAAGATACTGTTTTGGGGAATTTTTATGTTAAACTTTCTTTGAACTGCAATTTTTGTTCAGCGTAAGAGAATTAGAGTCATTTAGGATTTTTAATTGAATATGGTTTAGAATAAAATATTATTCCCAAATGCAGCTCTGTCGGACTTGTCCATCTGATAGCTCTTTATTCTCCCAAAAGTTAAGAGTTTTACTAAATCTTTAGGCATTGTACATTTTTATAGTTTTTAACCATTGAGTTCTAGATTCTGGATTCATTTAACCTCTTCTTGAAGAACAGACAGTTATAGACAGTAGAGTTGAGCAGTTTCAGAGACCTTCTAGCGTAGTTATTACGCAGTACAGGAAATCACTCTTGAGAATTCCCACGGCATGTGTTCCTTCCCATTCGTGTGTCATCGAGGTACTGAGCAGTCCAAAACTGGTGCAAACAAAAAGACAGTTTTAACTTTCACCATTCACTGCTTTCAACTGTGCTTTGTAGGATCTTCTTCTCCCTCCTCCCTCTGCCTCATGACATCATGGGTAAATGATAGCTTTTCTATCATTTACAGCTATTAAAAGCTCCAGTCTATTCTAGTTTAAACCTTCAATCTCATATTCAGTTTAGAACTCCTTTCCTCTCTTACTCAGGGTCTGGCTGCAGCAGCACTTGGGGAAGGGGGGATTGTGGTATGCTCTAGGATGCCTCTTTTCTTTTAAGACATCTACTTGGACAGGAATTACTCAGAAGAGAAATGGAAAAAGGCAAGTATTTCTTACCAGTTTCTCCTAATCCCTCAACCTCCTTTATTTGTGTGTGTGTGTGTGTGTGTGTGTGTGTGTGTGTGTGTGGACACGTACTAGGGATTGATCTCAGGAGCATTCTACCTCTGAGATGGTCCTCAGACCATTTTATTTTTTGAGATGGTCTCACTCAATTGCCCAGCTTGGTCTCAGACTTGTCATCCTCCTGCCTCAGCCTCCCAAGTCGCTGGAATTATAGATATGTGCCGTCACACCCAGCTGAGATATGAAACTTTGTTGGGTCCAAAGGTCTCATGATTAACGATGGCAGGCCATTGATATCCACTGGTGAACAACCACACTGACATTTTTGGTGAACTCTTGCCAGGAGACTCCCTACTGCACATAGTTCCTGGGTATGAAATTCTCTGTAGCTAAACCTTTTCCAACCCACACACCACTTGTCTATTCCTGTGAGCGTGGAGTGTGGGTGAGTTTGGGTGAGGATCTTTTTGCTCTGTGTGCAGATTTTTTGATAATGGCAAGACTGCTCAAGTTTAGGTGCTTCTGCATTTCCCCCTAATCCCACTGAAAACTCACTTCCTCTGATGCCATATGATGTCTTATAGACTGCATAAGTATGTGCCCTTTTTCTGTATCCTTCTACTTCCCATCCATTCTCCTTGTTCCCCTGTTCAAATAGACAGGCAGTCACTCAGTCTACCCAATATTTAGACACTGAAATGGAGGATGAGATGCCAGTCTCTCCTCCTTCTGGGTACTTTGATCTTAGTGAGTGATTTTTCTTGGAGGCCTCCACCTCTGTTTTTGGGTGAACACCACCTTATGACTCCTGTGTTCTCTCTGAAGACTTGGAAGATATCTAATTCTTTCCTCTCCTCTGCCACTTGCTTCCATAGAGGGCAGGTGGTGGTTAGGGTGCCAGGGCCCTGAGGTGTTTGTGTGTAGGGAGATGAGGGGGCCAAAACACCACAGAGATTTGATCTTTTTTTTTTTTTTTGGTACTGGAGATGGAACCCAAGAGTGCTTTACCACTGAGCTACATCCTCAGTCCTTTTTATTTTTTATTTTAAGACAATCTCACTAAGTTGATGAGGATGGCCTTGAACTTGCCATCTTCCTACCACAGCCTCCTGAGTTGCTGGAATTATAGGCTGTACCAGCGTGCCTTGATCCTTGATGTTTGTATAATCCATTCTCTTTCCACAGATTCAAACCAACCACAGTTAAAAAATATTCGAGAAAAAAAAATTGCATTTTTACTAAACATGTAGAGAGACTTTTTTCTTGTCATTATTCCTTAACAAACAATATAGTCACAACTCTTTACGTAGCACTTATGTTGTATTAACTATTACACTATAAATATCCTGGGTATGCTTTTTAGTACAGGGAGGATGTACATAAGTTATGTGCAAATACTATGTAATTTTATATAAGGGACTTTAGCATCCACCTAATCCTTATGGATAAGGAGGGAATGACTATCTTAGCTTTTTTTTTTTTCCCCCCCAGATTTTGGGGCAACGGAACTATGTCCACTCGGCATCTAACAAACAATATGAAGTCCTGTAGGCCTAAGAATGTCTCACTGTGCAGAATTCAGTTTTTCCTTTTCTTTTATTTCTCTCTTTTTGATTTTTTTTTTTTGTTTTTTTGTTTTACTTCCTGGATCCTGACTGGTAAAGTGTTAACTTGTGTATATCTTAATTTATGACTCTTGTAAGATATCCCTACACCTAAGAGCCTAAATAAAGCTGAAGGACAAATTCAGGGGTTAATAATCTAATTTTAATTATTCCTGCCATATGCTGGCTTTCCTAGGAATATAAATCCAAACAGAAATACAGTATTGGAACTTTTCTCCTTCTGTTAGCTAAATAAACCTGTTAAATCTGCTAAGTGATTTTTTTATATGATGAGGAAAAAGTAACTTTCTATCTGAAAACATCAATATTTGATGTAGTAATATGGGTTTATTTAATACTTCATTCAGCAAATAGTTTTTGAGTGTCTTCCATGTGCCAGCTGCTGTTTTAGGTATTAGAGAAATAGACATGAATAACATTTAAAAAAAAAAATTCTTGCTCTCATGGAGCTTGTATTCCAGTGTGGAGAAACAGGCAAATAAATGGCGAAGTATATCAGTTTTTACTTATTGACAAATGCTAAGGAGAAGAGTAAGCAGGAAGGAGAGGGGAGGTAGGAAGAGGCAGGTCAGTTTGGAAGATTTCCAATTTTAGGTAAGGTCTTAGGGAATGCTTCATTAAAGAGCCATAGTTGAGTTAAAAGTTCTGAATGGGGCATCTTGTTTGGTGCTCCAGTAGCCAGATGAGTGAGCAACCCGGTGGAGGTGGGATGGGGTGAGCTGGGGTGAGCTGGGAAGTGACACCTATAGCTTTTATAAGGGCTTTGGCTTTTACTTTGAGTAGGATGGGGTCCTATTGAAATAATACTTCTTAACTTTGGCTGAACAATAGAATTATCTGGTCAAAAGAGTATTCAGGGCTGGAGGTACCAATTTGAAATCCTCACTCTTTAGACCTGTGAAACTAAGTGAGGTCACTGAGTGACAATGTAAATAGAAAGAGGTCCACAGTCTCCCTGAGACATTCCAACATACAAAGAGGTCTGGAAGATGAAGTGTCCATTAGGATTTCTGATATTCTTTAGAATAAAGACAATTACAGTTGTTTCATTTTTTAAAAAATAGATTTTTGGGAAATTGTTCACATTATTTAATTCACCCATTTAAAGTGCAGAATCCAGTGGTTTCTAGTGTATTTGCAGTTGTGCAGCCATCACTACAATCAATTTTAGAATATTTTTATCACTCTTGGACCTTCCATGCCTAGTCAGCTCATTTCCCTCTTATCCCCCATCCCTAGACAGCTGTTAATCTACATTCTATCCTCAAGGGTTTGCCCATTTTGGGTATTTCCTATCAAGGGAATCACATAAGGTGTATTCTACTGAGAGAGAAGTATTATCTATTAGGTAGATTTGATTCTAAATTGTTTAGTAAAGGTGGTAGGGCTCCAAAAGCTTTTCCATTGTAAAGATGCATTTTCCTCTTTAATACTTCAGTAAGAAAACTGGGGTGGGACTTTAAGGCTTTACTAATTTCTGTTCCCTAACAGTGTCTCATCTGGTGGTTATAGTGTTTATTAAAGATGTTTGCTTAAATTAATGAATATACTGGGATTGCAAAGTGGTGATTTTTTTTTTAATTACTGTTGTACTTTGAAAGATCATAAGTTTGTAGTTTGTAGTAATTCAGATACATTGTACAGAGGTTTTCCTTCTGTTTTGTGTTTGTACTTTTTTGTTTGCTGTGAAAATCTTAGTTCTTTTTTTTTTAGAATTTTTTAAATATTTATTTTTTAGTTTTCGGTGGACACAACATCTTTCTTTGTACGTGGTGCTGAGGATCGAACCCGGGCCGCACGCATGCCAGGCGAGCGCGCTATCACTTGAGCCACATACCCAGCCCAAGACTTGAGAATTTTTTAAAAAATATTTTTAGTTGTAGATGGACACAATGCTTTATTTTGTTTATTTAGTTTATGTGGTGCCTGGGGATCGAACCCAGGGCCTCACACATGCTAGGCAAATGCTTTACCACCAAGCCACAACCCCATCCCAGACTTTGGAATTTTGCCCGTGTGATAAATGAAAATCATATTTCTATGTAGTTCAGATATTTCTTTTTTTAATGTATTTTTAAAAACTTTTTAAAATTCTAATTTGTTATACATGACAGGAGAATGCATTTCAATTCATATTACACATACAGAGCACAATTTTTCATGTCTGTGGTTGTAAGGTAAATATTTCTTTCTTTTTTGGGGGAGATATTTTTTAGTTGTAGTTGGACACAATACCTTTGTTTTGTTTGTTTATTTTTACGGGGTGCTGAGGGTTGAACTGGGCACCTCGAACGAGTGCTCTGCTGCCGAGCTATAATCCCAGCCCTAGATATTTCTTGTTTTAGAAAATTTTTATTTTTATTATTATTATTACTTTTCTACTGGGGATCAAACCCAGCCCATTTTTTTTAAATTTTAATTTTTATTTTAAGGCAGGGGCTTGCTAAGTTGCTTAGGATCTTGCTAAATTGCTGAGGCTAACCTTGAAAATTGTGATTCCCCTGCCTCAGCATCCAGAGTTGCTGGGATTATAGACATGCACCACAGGTTTAGATATTTCTAAACTTTACTATTGTGGAGAACATCCACAAAAAGTAGACAAGAGTAATATAAATTGTCCTCATGCATCATCATTTAGCCCAAACTTCCTTCTCCATTTGTTCCCATCTCCACAATTATTTGGAAGCAAATCCCAGATACATTTTGTCTCGGTATCAATAGACATCTCTAAATGATAACCCATTTTATAACAGCAATAATACCATTATCACCACATAAATATCTTTTTTTAATATCATTAGACATTCAAGTTCCCCACATTTCTTAAATAGGATTTAAATAAGGTACATATGTTATAATAGGTTTAATCTTCTTTCAAAGTCTTTTTCTGGTTTGTAGGGTCTGACCAGTTCCTTTCTTCCTTACTGCTGTTTTTTTTTTTTTTTTTTTTTTGAGGGGGGCGGGAAGATACTGGGTATTGAACTCAGGGGCACTTGACCAACTGAGCCACATCCCCAGCCCTATTTTGTATTTTATTAGAGACAGGGTTTCACTGAGTTGCTTAGCACCTTGCTAAATTGCTGAGGCTGGCTTTGAACTCTCAATCTTGCTGCCTCTGTGTCCTGAGCCACTGGGATTACAGGATGTGCCCTGTGCCCGGCCTCTCCTATTGCTTTTTCATTTAATATTGAAGAAACTAGTTGTCCTAAGAAATTTCTGATAGGATAGATTTTTATCATTTGAATCCCTGTGGTGTAGTTTCTCATGCTCTTTCACTGCCTTCTGTGTTTCCTATATAGTAGAGTTGGATTTAGAGGATTGGATTCAGAATGTTTTTGTTTTTTCCCCCCAAAGTGTTCATAAATGGTGTCATACTCTTCTGTGAGGAAGTATAGGAAGTCCCCTTGCTTCTTTTTGTAACGTTAGTGGTAATGCCACATTTCTGTTTTTGTTTTTTGTTTTTTTTTAGATTTCTCTTATGCATGGTGTTAAACATCTTTTCACATATTTAAAGGCCATTGTTTAAGAAAGTGTTGTTTTAGTTTTAGATGGACCCAATACCTTTATTTTATTTGTTTTTATTTTAATGTGTTGCTGGGGATCAAACCCAGTGCCTCATGCATACTAGGCAAGAGCTCTACCACTGAGCCACAACCCAAGCCCTAAAGTTCATTTTTTTTTTTTAAGAGAGAGAGAGAATTTTTTTTAATATTTATTTTTCAGTTTTCGGTGGACACAACATTATCATTTTTATTTTTATGTGGTACTGAGGATCGAACCCAGCGTCCTGCGCATGCCAGGCCGCTTGAGCCACATCCCCAGCTCAAAGGCCATTTTTAAAGGCATTGTCTGTTCAAGTCTTTTACTCATTTTTTTTTCCTATCATACTTTTGATATATTTTCTTTGACCATTTTTGGTAAACTCTTTAAATGTTAGGGAGATGAGCACATTGTGATAAATAAGTAGCAAATATTTTTTACTTTGATTTCACTTATCAAGTTTTTGACAAGCAGAAGCTTTTGAAAAGTTACTTGTAGTCATTTATCAATGAAATGAGTTTTTATTTCTTCTGGATTTTTTTATTTCTGCTTTTTGACGTTATATACAGCTGTCTATTTAAAATGTACAGTTTAGCCATGTACATCTCTGTAACTCCAGAAACCAAGGAAGCTGAGGAAGGAGGGTCAGGAGTTTTAAAGCCAGACTCAGCAACTTAGCAAGATCCTGTCTCAAAAGTGAAAAAGGACTAAGGATGATGCTGAGGATCGATCCCAGCGCCCCACGAATGCCAGGCGAGCGTGATAGCACTTGAGCCACATCCCCAGCCCAGTAATTCTTTTTTACTGTAGAGCAGTCTTCAATTACATAGATATTACTCATTTTATTTATCTGTTCACCTGTTGATGCACATTCTGGGTTATTTCTAGTTTAGGATTTATGAATAGTCACTCTAAACTTTTGTCAGTCTTTGTGTGCATATGTTTTTCTTTCTCTTGGGTAAACAGGTAGGAATAGAATGACTGGATTTTAGGATAGGTATATGTTTGGTTTTATCGACAAAACTTTTTCTAAAGTGGTTGTACCATTTTACATTCCCATCTTCAGGGTATAAACTGGATGTTCTACATCTTTGATGACATTTTGTTATCAGTCTGTATAGTTTTATTTGTTCTGGTAAGTGTGTATATTTTTTTTAATTTAAACTCAGGATTATTGATTTATAATATAAATTTTATAAATATAAATTTTAAAATTTATAAACAATAAATTTTACCCATTTTAAAATGGGTCTAGTTCTGTGAGTTTTGGCATTTACATACAGATGCATAACCATTAGCAATCAAAAAAAGAAAATAATATTTTCCTCCTGTCCTTTGTTGTCAATTTTTCCCTCTGTTCCAAGTCCGAGCAATTCTGATCTGCTTTCCATCACTGTAGGGTTTTTTTTGTTTTGTTTTGTTTTGTTTCTTTTGTGGTGCTGGGGATTGAACCCTGCAAGGCAAGCACTCTGCCTATTGAGCTATTTCACCAGCCTCTTGTCTTTTTACTCTGCATGTGATTAAGGTCATGCAAATGTGGTATTTAGGCTTAATAGTTTTAAGACATTCATAGTCTTGTATCTCACCACAATTAGTCAGCTCTCCCACCTCCAGAATTACCTTCTGAAATGAACTTCTTCTACCCAGGGATCTCTTCTCCTGACTTCTTTAACTTAGCAAAATATGTTTGAGACTCATCTGTTTTATATATTAATAGTTAGTTCCTTTGTATTGCTAAGTTGTATTCCATTGTACTGGATATACCATTGTTAATTATTTACTCACCAGTTGAAGGACATTTGGGTTGTTTCTGGATTTTGCCAATTATGAATAATGCTCTAAAAGTTTACATGAACAAAAATACCTAGGAAGGGAATTGCTGTGCTGTATTATAAGGATTTGTTTAACATTATAAGAAACTGCTGCTAAACTGATTTCCAGAGTTGTACATTCCCACCAGGAATGTATGAGAGCTCATTTGTTCCACATTTTTTATAACATTTGGTATTGTCACATTTTTTGTCTTTGTTTCAGCCATTCTAGTAAGTACATGTAGTATCTCATAGTTTTTTTTTTAATAGCTTATAGACTAATGATGATGAACATCCCTTTTTTTGATGCTTATTTACTATTTGTGTGTCTTCTTCGTTCAAATACCTGTTGAGTCTTTTGCCTATTTTCCTGTTTGATTGTCTGCCTTACTGAATTGTAATAATTACCTGCCTGTCCTGGATCCCATTTTGTGGGTTGTTTTTATGTTTTTTTAATCCTAGTTGCTGGGGTTTGATGCATCACCCATCAGGCCAGATGTGGAACACCTGTAAAAACTTAAACTGAACAGCACATTTACTATTTACAAAATAATTATGGTTTGGGAGATCTATTCTTTTTAAAAAATATTTTTTATTTGTCGATGGACCTTTATTTTATTTATTTATATGTGGTGTTGAGAATCAAACTGTACCTCACACATGCTAGGCAAGTGCTCCACCACTGAACCACAACCCCAGCCCCCAAGAGATCTATTCTTTTGAAGAAAGGTAATAGATAAATGAGCATTTGGACATACGTGTTTGTAAACATACATTAAAAGGATATATAAGCTCTGGATTATAATTTCCAGCCTATTTTAATGCATCTGTATCAATTTTGTTGAAATATTTGCAGAATTGAAAACCTGCGACTCAGTGGAAGAGCAGACTTTTTTGGGGGGAGGTTGGGTACTGGGGATTGAACCCAGGGGCACTTAACCACCGAGCCACATTCCTAGCACTATTTTGTATTTTATTAGAGGCAGGGTCTCACTGAATTGCTTAGCACCTCTCTGAATTGCTTAGCACCTCGCTAAATTGCTGAGGCTGGCTTTGAATTCATGATCCTCCTGCCTTAGCCTCCTGAGCCACTGGGATTATAGGCAAGTGGCTAAGAGCAGACATTTTAAATTTTGATTAAATTCAATGCATCAGTTAGATGGTTTAGGCTTTTTATATATTATCTAAGAAATCTCTGTCTATCCCAGAGGCCATGAGGGCTTTATTTTTATATATATAATTTTTTTTTTAACATTTACTTAGTTGTATACATTACGCTTATTTATTTATTTTTATGTGGTGCTGAGGATCGAACCCAGGGCCTTGCACGTGCTAGGCAAGCGTTCTTCCGCTGAGCCACAACCCCAGCCCTATTATGTATTTTCTTCTGGAAGTTTGATAGTTTTTAGACTATAGCTTTGTGTGTGTGTGTGGCGGGGGTGCTGGGGATTTAACCCAGGGGTGTTTTACCACTGTGCTACATCCCAATCCTTGTTATTTTTTATTTTGAGTCAGTCTATCACTAAGTTGCTGAGAGTCTTACTAAGTTGCTGAGTCTGGCCTCAAACTTGCCATCCTCCTGCTCCCCCTCCTGAGTTGCTGGAATTACAGGTGTGCACCACTGTGCCTAACTCCTAATATTGGCTTTTGCTCTCTTTTTCACTTGGTACACATAGCTGTAGATTCATACATTTTTTTTAAAAAAAATTATTTATTTTTATTTGTTCAATTAGTTATGCATGACAGCAGAATGCATTTTGATTCATTGTACACAAATAGAGGACAACTTTTCATTTCTCTGGTTGTACACAATGTAGAGTTGCACCATATGTACACAATATGTATATTACTCTTGTACCTATGATAATGATGTTTATTTTACTTCACCATTTTTCCTGTTCCCATACCCCCAATTCTTCCTCCCTCCTCTTTGCCCACTCAAAGTTCCTCCATCTCCCCCCCATTATAGATTAGCATCCACTTATCAGAACATTGGCCTTTGTTTTTTTGGGAATTGGCTTACTTCGCTTAGCGTAACATTTTCTAACTCCCATTTATTTACCTGCAGATGCCATAATTTTATTCTCTTTTAATGCTGAGTAATATTCCGTTGTGTATATATACCACAGTTTCTTTATCCATTCACCTGTTGAAGAGCATCTAGGTTGTTTCTACAGTTTAGCTATTGTGAATTGAGCTGCTATGAACATTGATATTGCTGTGTCACTACAGCATGCTGGTTTTAAGTCCTTTGGATGTAAACCGAGGAGTAGGATAGCTGGGTTAAATGGTGGTTCCATTCCAAGTTTTCTGAGGAATCTCTTTATTGCTTTCCATACAGTTGCAACACTTTGCAGTGCCACCAGCAATGTATGAGTGTACCTTTTTCCCACATTCTTGCAAAGACTTACTGTTGCTTGTATTCTTGATAATTGCCATTCCGACTGGAGTAAGATGAAATCTTAAAGAGTAGTTTTGATTTGCATTTCTCTAATTAGAGAATTTGAACATTTTTTCATATATTTGTTTATCAGTTGTATATCTTCTGAGAAGTGTCTGTTCAGTTCACTAGCCCATTTATTGATTGGGTTATTTATTTTTTGATGCTGAGTTTTTGAGTTCTTTATATATCCTGTAAATTAGTGCTCTATCTGATGTGTATGTAGTAAAGATGTTCTCCCACTCTGTGGGCTCTCTTTTCACATTATTGATTGTTTCCTTTCCTGAGAAGAAGCTTTTTAGGGTGACTACATCCCATACATTCTTGATTTGATTTCTTGTGCTTTAGGAGTCTGGTTAAGGAAGTCAGGATTTTTTTCTTCTGTTAGGTTCAGGGTCTCTTGGTCTAATTCCTAGGTCCTTGATCCACTTTGAGTTGAGTTTTGTGCATGGTGAGAGAGAGTGGTTTAATTTCATTTTGCTGCATATGGACTTCCAATTTTCCTAGCACCATTTGTTGAAGAGGCTATCTTTCCACCAATGTATGTTTTTGGTGCCTTTGTCTAGTATAACTGTATTTATATGGATTTTGTTTCTGTGTCTTCTATTCTGTACCAGTGGTATACTTGTCTATTTTAATGCCAATACCATGCCATTTTTGTTACCATAGCCCTGTAGTATAGTTTAAGGTCTTGTGTTATGATGCATCCTGCTTTGCTCTTCTTGCTAAGAGTTGCTTTGGCTATTCTGGGTCTCTTATTTTTCCAAATGATTGCTTTTTCTATTTCTATGAGGAATGTTATTGGGATTTTAATTGGACTTGCATTAAATCTATATAATGCTTTTGGTAGTATGGCCATTTTGACAAAATTAATTTTTTCTTTCCAAGAACATGGGAGATTTTTCCATCTTCTAAGGTCTTTGTTGTCTTTCTTTGGTGTTTTCTAGTTTTCATTGTGTAGGTCTTTCAACTCTTTTGTTAGATTAATTCCCAAGTATTTGATTTATCAGTTTTGTTGGTTTGTTTTTTCAAAAGAACCAGTTTTGGTTCTAGTTAACTTACTTTATTGTTTGTTTTCTTTTTTTTTTTTTTTTTTTTTTTTTTTTGACACTGGGGATTGAACTCAGGGCCATTCAACCACTGAGCCACATTCCTAACCCAATTTTATATTTTATTTAGAGATAGGGTATCACTGAGTTGCTTAGTGCCTTGCCATTGCTGAGGCTGGCTTTGAATTTGTGATCCTCTTGTCTCAATCTCCCAAACTGCTGGGATTATAGGCATGCGCCACCACGCCTGGCTATTGTTTGTTTTCTATTTCATTAATTTCTTTTTTTTAATTTTTATTTTTTATTTTAGTTTTAAGTGGACACAGTATCTTTATTTTATATTTATGTGGTTCTGAGGATTGAACTCAGTGCCTCAAGCATGCTAGGCGAGAACTCTACCACTGGGCCACAACCCCAGTCCTCATTAATTTCTTTTCTAATATTTATCATTTCTTTTTCTATTTTGTTAAATTTTCTTTGGTACCAAAGATTGAATGAACTCAGGAACACTTAAACACTGAGTCACATCCCTAGCCCAGTTTTGTATTTTATTTGGAGATAGGGTCTCACTGAGTTGCTCAGTGCCTCAGCCTCCCAGGCCGTTGGGATCACAGGGGTGTGCCACCACACCCGGCTATTTTGTTAATGTTTAATTAGGTCTATATGACAGCAGAATGCATTTTGATTCATGGAACACTACTCTTCATTTCTTTAGTTGTACACTATATAGTGTCACACCATGTGTGCAGTGATACTTGTACCCAGGGTAATGATGTCCATCTCATTCCACCATCTTTTCTGTTTCCATACACCCTCCTCACCCCCCTCCTCCTTTGCCCCATCAAAGTTTCTCCATTTTTCCTACCCTTCTCCTCCCAGTTATGGATCAGCATTCACTTATCAGAGAACATTCGGGCTTTGGTTTTTTAGGATTGACTTATTTCACTTAGCATGATATTCTATTTTGTTAAATTTAACTGTTCTTTTTTAGCCCTTTTTGTAACCAATTAAGGTGGCACTTAACATCATTGATTTTAGAGCCTTTTTTCTGATGAGAGCATTTTAAAGCTGTAAATTTTCCTCTAAAACACTTCTTTAATTGCATCCCACACAATTTGACCTTTTTCTTTTTCATTTTCATTCAGTTAAAAAGATTTTTGCATTTCTCTCAATTTTTTTTTCTTTCATCTGTGGTTTACTTAAATGTACATCATCTTAATTTTCAATAGCTGTCCAGGTGATAATTCGATCTATAGAATTAAAAACTAACAAAAATCCAGAATGTTGTATGGTAGTATATACCTGTAATCCTAAAACCACAAATTCAGGGCTAGTCTCAGCAATTTAGTGAGACCCTCAGCAACTTCATAAGACCCTGTCTCAAGATTACAAAACTGAAAAGGACTGAGGGGGTACCTTAGTGATAAAGCACTCCTGGGTTCAATCCCCAGTACCAAAAAGAAAAAAAAAATCCAGCAGGTTATAATAATAATACAATTCCTTGAATGTTTTATGCCGATTTCTCATTCCCAATTCACAAATCTGAAATGCTGTGAAATCCCAAACCATTTGAATGTTATGTTGGCACTCAAAAAGTTTCAGATCTCCACTGGGCATGTGGTATATGTCTTGTAATCCCAGCTAGTCTGGAGTCGGAGGTAGGAGGATCATAAATTCCAGGCCTTCTGGGCAATTTATTGAGATCCTGTCTCAAAATAAAAAAGGGTTGGAGATGTAGCTCAGTGGTAGAGTACTTGCCTAGCATGTGTGAGGCTCTGCATTTAATCTTTAGTATCTTACAAAAACAAAATTGTTTCAGATCTTGGAGCATTACAGATAGCAAATTTTTTGATTAGGAATGCTCAACTGGTAAACTCTATGCAAAAATCCCAAAATTCTAAAAACTCTGAAACTTGAAATGCTTCTGGACCAAAGTGGGTAAGATTGTGTTTTTTTTTTGTTGTTGTTTTGTTTTGTTTTGTTTTGTTTTTGGTGTGTGTGTGTGTGTGTGTGTGTGTGTGTGTGTGTGTGTGTGTGTCTTCTAAGAACAATTCATTGTCTTCCACTGTTCTTTGAATTGACCCAGCTCACTTGGGCAGTTTCTTCCCGGGCTCCCTCATGCAGTTGCTGTCACACGGCAGCCATCACTCCAGTCCTCTGCAGCTTGACTAGGCTGGATGATCACCAGAGCCAGCCTCTTGCTCTGCTGGCATGGCCAGGACAGCTGGGTGTGGGCTGGCCACTTCTCTCCACACAGCTTCTCTGTGGAATAGTTGGCTTTTACACAACATGGGGGTCTTAAAATTAGTCTCATTTTGCATATAAGTTGTTTTTACATAGGTAATTTATCTGATCTACTTTTTCAAAATAAGTAAGGTAGGTCTTATGTAATTTTATGTTTAACTTTTGAAGAACTGTCAAGCTGTTTCACACAGCTGTTGTACCATTTTACATTTATACCAGTAATGGAGAGTTTCAATTTCTCCATGTCCTTGCCAACATGCTATTTTCCTGTCTTAATTATAGCCATTCTAGTGGGTATGAAGTGGTATCTCATTGTGGTTTTGGTTAGCATTTCCCTAATGGCTAATTAAATTGCGCATCTTTTTGTGTTATGATTGGCCATTTTTATTTCTTCTTTGGAGAAATATCTCAAGTCTTTGTCCATTTTTAAATTAGTTTTTTTTTGTTATTGAGTTATAAGAATTATTTATGTAGTTTGAATGCTAGATCCTTATTAGATATATAATTTGAAGATAGTTACTCCCTATAGATTGTCTCTTCAAAATATATATATAATATGAATGACACCCCCCCTCCCCCGCATCTGGGATTGAACCTAGAAGCACTTAACCACTGAGCCACATCCCCAGACCTTTTTATATTTTATTTTGAGACAGGATCTCACTAAGTTGCTTAGGGCTCTATAAGTTGCTGAGGCTGGCTTGAATTTATGATCCTCCTGCCTCCTAGGATTACAGGTGACCACCCACCCAGCTATTGATATCCTTTGATGCACAAAAATTTTAATTGATGAAGTCCAGTTTATCTTATTTTTTTCTTTTGTTGTTCATACTCTTGGGGTTCATCTAAGAACTCATTGCCACATCCAAGATTAAAAAGATTTACCCTTTTATTTACCCTTTTATTTTAGATTGTTAATGCATTTTGTGTTAGTTTTGGTGTGGTATGAGGTAGGGATCCAGCTTCATTCTTTTACCTGTGGATGTTCAGTTACATCAGCACTATCGGTTGAAAGGCTGTTCATTCTCCTTGAATGGTGCTAGCATCTGTGCTGAAAATCATTCAGCAATAGTATCTGGGTTATTTCTGGCCTCTTGGTTTTATATCATTGGTCTATGCCTGTGCTCATGGCAGTACCACAAAGTTGATAGTTTTTACTGTTGTGTATGTTTAGTATAGAGTATTAATTTTTTAAGCTTTGATTAGATTTTAGATTTGGAAAACTTGAGTAAAGAGATTATTTCTTTGTAAGTGCTAGATTTATAACACACTTTTTTTCCTCTACATTTTTTTGGTGCATTATTATACTTATTGGTTGTTTATAATTTGACCAGTGTCATTTCCTGATGTTTCCCCTTTTCTTTCCCTCCTCCTTCCCTAGGGTCCCTTTCCTCTACTCTGCTGATCTCCCTTTGATTTTTCATGAGATCCCTTCCCCTACATCTTTTTTTTTTTCTTTTTCCTCTCTGCGGACTCCCTCCCCCCCTGGGGCTTACTTAGGTCATATGTTAAGAGAGAAACATATGACCCTTGACCTTCTGAGTTTGATTTATTTCACTCACCATAATGTTTTCACATCCCATCTATTTTCCTGAAATGACATAATTTCATTTGTGTATGTGTCTGTGTGGTGCTGGGGATTGAACCCAGGGACATGTACATGTGAGGCAAGCGCTCTACTATATCCCCAGCCCTCCTTTTTTTTTTTTTTTTTTTAATGGCTGAATAAAACTTTATTAGCTGGGGTGTAGCTATTGTGGGTAAAGCATGCTAGCCCAGCATGTATAAGGCCCTGGGTTGGTCCCCAGCACCACCAAAAAGAAAAAAACATAAACCTTCCATTGATAACACATATTTAATGGACAACTTTATTTGAAACTTTTTGATGTGTTTCATCATTTTTCTACATATAAAATAATGATATATCAGACTGCATTGTTATTGAATCGTCTGTTGTCTTACAAATTTAAATATTCTAGGGGCTGGGGATGTGGCTCAAGCAGTAGCATGCTCGTCTGGCATGCATGCGGCCCAGGTTTGATCCTCAGCACCACATACAAACAATGGTGTTGTGTCCGCTGATAACTAAAAAAAATAAATATTAAAAAAAAATTCTCTCTCTCTCCCTCTCTCCCTTTATCACTCTCTCTTAAAAAAAATTTAAATATTCTAGTTAATTTACCTTGAGCCTTTAAATGAAGAACTAATTACACAAATTCAGTCTGCCAAAAGGTATAGTGTTGCTGGCTCTGCCAGTATAGGAACAGCTATCTGCAGAGTGGACTAAGCTTCATGTCAGGAAGATCATACATCTATAGTTTTTAGATCAAAAATGGTTGGAAACATCACTGTTTACCCAGATCCTGGTTTACAACAAAAGTTTCAATACTTTAGAACCAGAATATGTTATACTTCTTAAGTTTCTTTTAATCTGTACCTCCTCTTTTTCTCTCTCCCCCTTTTTTTTCCCCTGTGGTAATTTATTTGCTCAAGAAACTGTGTAGTCTGTCTTTTAGTTTCCCAGCCTGGCTTTAGATTGATCTCAGTGTTGCTGATTGGATCCCTGTGGTGCAATTTAATATGTTCCTGTGTGTTCTGAATTTCTGTCTTTGGTAGTGGGGTATAAAGGGACCGAGTAATTCAGATTTAGATAAAACATTTTTTGTTGTTATTACATGTTCACTTCATAGAGTTTTAGAGAGATAGGGTGGTGTAGAGTTTAAGAAAGGAGCTCTGGAGTCCAGGAATCTGGGTTTGAGTTTTGATTCTTTTCCTACTAGTTCCGTAATCCAGGGCAGTTACTTACTGTCAATGTTGATGTCTTTATTTGTGAAATGGATTGGTGATGCCTACGCTTAGGGTTGTTATGAAGATTACGATAATGCATAGAAAGGAACATTACACAGAACCTATAATAGAGTAAGTGGTCTATAAACATTAGCTATTATTACTGTTGTCTTACAAATTTAAATATTCTAAAACAATCCAAAATGTAGATTTTTTTGCTAGGAAATTAAAATTTGGAAAGCTAATTTTTGACTCACTTGAGTTTTTTTTAGGGTAAAAGTAAGTAACTTATTCAGCTAAGGGTTACACAGCTCTTCTTTGTCCTTGTCAATGTGAACATAAATTTATTTTCTAAAGTGATGTATTTTCATGCTTTAGATGTTGGCATAAATTCTTATTAACTAGTTTTGCCTAACATTGAGAAGAGTAGTCTTCTCGTTAAATGACTGCATCATAGCACAGATTTAATCTTGCTTCCTATTGCAAAATTCTTTTCTTTTTTCTAGGGAGCTTACTGTTAATGTTTTTATTTTACAGGGTAATGTTCAAGCCCAGAAATGCCTTATGTGGATCGTCAGAATCGAATCTGTGGTTTTCTAGACATTGAAGAAAATGAAAACAGTGGGAAATTTCTTCGAAGGTACTTTATACTGGATACCAGAGAAGATAGTTTTGTATGGTACATGGATAATCCACAGGTTTGTAAAATCCAAAGATTATCTTTAAAAAGCATAGTAAAGTTCATTTATTACATGATTTGACATGCTCTATAGGCTTTAGGATTTGTCTTTTTAGGTAATACTATGTTTATTATTACACTCTCTGTCTTATCTGTACCCATGACCCTTATTGTCTTGTTTGAGTTTCAGAAGGTAAAATTACATCATTTGATAAAAATTGTGTGTGTGTGTTTGTATGTGTATATCCTTCTTGGGAGAGAAGTGTTACCTCCAGTGGAATTTTTTTTTTTAATCTTGCTATTTATTTAAAAAGTTGAAAAATTACATATTCTAGTTTAACAGTTACTTTCCTGGAAATTTCTGTCCTTTAAACATATGTGTAATTTAAAATTCAAATCAGCAATATTTATCAATCTTTTAAAAACAAATATTTGTAGTTGTAGATGGACAGAATGTCTTTATTTATTTGTTGGTTTTAATGTGCTGCCTCACACATGCTAGGCAAGCACTCTGCCACTGAGCTATAGCCCCAGCCCTTTATCAATGTTAATACATCAAAATGATATATGTTCCAGAAACTTGGAAGGCTAAGCAGGAGGATTGCAAATTCAAAGCCAGCCTCTGTAACTTAATGAGACCCTAAGCAACTTAGCGAGACCCTATCCTAAAATAAGAAATAAAATGGACTGGGGATGTGACTCAGTGATTAAGTGCCCCCTAAGTTTAATCCTGGGACCAGAAAGAGGAAAAACAACAACAACAAAACAATAATCCCTGTTACCAAAAATACAGATATAATATTAAATATGTACAGATTTTTAAATTTAGGTTTGTATACATTCAAATAATTTAATATAAAATTCTGTGAACCAAAATTACTGCATAATTGTGACCTAAAAGAGGACTCAGTCTATCTGTGGCACTGAGTAGGAACCACATCTGGGTTTAGGCTTCTGCAAATATGTTTTCAGCTTGTATACCTACCTTGTTTATGTTCAAATCTTAACTACCACAAATGCTTTTCCACCTATCTAAAATCTTATTCCTTTGAAAAAATAGTATGTATAGATGAGATATAAAACCCTTTTTAACTCTGAATGTTAAAAGGGGTATACATAGTTCTGGTAGAAAATTTTTAACTCATTTGGTTGAGATGTTGTATGTAGGATAGGGATGATGATGATGATGATAATGATGATGATAATTATTATTATTATTATTTTAAAATTTATTTGTGGGACTCTTATTTCAAATAAAACTTGATACAAAAGTTAAAAATAGAAATGTATGCTACAAGAAATCATATTAAATTCCAGTTTTTAGTCATTTTGAATTACTGAAAAATGTCAATTTCAGATGATTCAGTCTCATTGTTTTTGTGGAAGTGCAAGACGTGGTTATACTGATTGTAATAACTCTGGTAAAGAAAATCTGTTTGATGCACCTGTCTTTAGAGAGCCAATTCCTCTCTCAAGTGCTTCCACTAATCATTGGTTTAAAAAAATCAGTGCTAATGTATTACTAGGTATCAATTGGGGGCTTTCTGTGTTCTGTTGGGGATGTTGATAATAGTGGAGAATTAAATAATGAAGTAACTGTGCTAGGAAGTGAATTTGAAGAAACTTTAAAAAGTGTTTCGCAAAATGAGTTTAGGAACTAACAAATGGCTTGTCTTCCTTTGTATCTTAGATGTCTTATTAGTTTATTATTTCTTTTTCATTGTCAAGTAATACATTTTGAAACCTGTTTTTTTTCCTATTTGAACTTTACAACAGTCCTTCTAGTCCATAGATGTATTTTTAAATATTCCATTGATATTTCCCTCTACTGTGCTACTGTTTCTTCCGTGATCCTACGTTTCATACTTTGATTTCTCACTTTCTTACCCAAAGGCTTAGAGCTCTGTCCAGTGAGTTAAAACAATAGACTTATGGAAGATTTAAAACAAAAAAAGTTATTTTGAATTAAAGGGTAACTGTTTAAAAAAATTCACTTTAATATGAGTGATTCTTGAAGACATACATTTCCTTATCCAAAATTTTTTTTAAAAAACAACCTAAGCATAAAATATTAGAATACGACTAAACTTTTAAAAAACTTAACATTAAAAACTATAATTTTGTTTTATATACATATTTATTGATTTATATTTGAAAGTTTGGACATCATATACAGTTCAAAGCAGAACATAATGCAGTTTTACTCTACATAGGAGTAAATATTTTGAAAAGACTGGGCCTATCAACAATAACCAGCTCAGGTTTGGGAACCTTAACACTGAAATGCCTAAGCTTCCAATAAGCCTATCTGATGAAGGTACTTCCTAACTATTCATTGGAATAAGCTCTAGATTTGGTTTT
Organism: Ictidomys tridecemlineatus; assembly: GCF_052094955.1. Lineage (NCBI taxonomy): Eukaryota > Metazoa > Chordata > Mammalia > Rodentia > Sciuridae > Ictidomys > Ictidomys tridecemlineatus. The sequence goes on along the minus strand of NC_135477.1, from coordinate 8,437,188 downwards.
TAATTATTTTTTAGTTGTAATTGGACACAATACCTTTATTTTATTGTATTTATTTATTTTTATGTGGTGCTGAGGATTGAACTCAGGGCCTCGCACATGTGAGGTGAGCGCTCTACCACTGAGCCAAAATCCAGCCCCTTTAGATTTTTTTCTTAATGTGCATTATTATAAAGTCAGGAGAAAAGTTGATCCTGTTTCATTTTTAGCAGAGATGGTTTTCAAAGTCAAGATTTAGTTTTACTTTAAAAATCTTATATCATTCTTTTCATTTGTATTCTTCATTACTTTTCCCCAGGTTCGTTTTTTTTAGTTTTGCTACCTCCATCTTCCTCTTTTATAAACTACCTAGTTATTATATTTCACGGTGCATTGATTAAAGCATAATTTTGATTATGTATCTGCTCACCAGCCTTCTTCATTGGTTTCAACACTATAAATTCATTTATCCTCATTTGTCTCAACATTCCCTACGTATGATTTAGGGAGAATCAATATTTTGAAAAAAAGTCATCCATATACATTAAATGTGGTATGACAAACACTAAGCCATTTAAATGAGAGAAAAATCCAGCATTTTTTTCAAGAGATACATTTGATAAAGAAGTTTTAATAAAACAGTAATATGTGTAGTTTTCTAAAATTTCTTACAGTTTTATTTGTTTATGTTTTCAATGTCTTATCCTTTTTTGTGGCTTTTTAAGCTAATGAAAAAGAACATTAGTTTGACTACAGTGATAAAAACAGACTTTCAGTTATAGACTGCATTCAAATGGAACAGAGGAGTTGCCACTTTGTTATCCAAGTTTCTTAGTATCAAACCTTGTGATACATACCAGAGAAAAGCTGATTTCTAAAATGTGACCTTAACAACTCTTAATTTCTTACCTTTAGAATATATGAAACATTATTATAAATAAATTATAATGTTGGCTATTAATTATATATTAATAATTTTTTTCTAGAACCTTCCTTCTGGATCATCACGTGTCGGAGCCATTAAACTTACCTATATTTCAAAGGTAATCTTTATACTTTATTTTACTTTCATGTGTGAACTAAAATTCCTCCTAGTGCAAGTGTGAACAAAAGCAGCAGTTTCTATTTCATTTAAAGGGTATATCACGCTGAAAACAGTACCTGATTACTACAGGTAGGAAGATCCTTAAATTGACAAAATTAGGAAGAAAATAAATTCAATCTTCAGGATGTGATGAATTGCAGAAGTTAATACTAATGTTTGTGGTCAGATACTTGAACATCAGAATGAGAAAAATCAGTTAACTATTTTAAGATCTGGAGAAGAGTTTTCTAAATGTGTGGTTGTTTTTTGTTTTTATTTTGTTTTCTTGTAGTGCTAGGGAGCTCAAGGGTGATCTACCATATCCAGAGCCTTTTTAAAATTTTATTTTGAGGCAGGGCCTCGCTATGTTGCTGAATCTGGCCTGGAACTCGAGATCTTCCTGCCTCAATAGCCACCATATCTAGCTCCTTTGTTCTTTTTAATTTTGTTTTAATCATTACTTTATTGCAAGATGATGGAATTAATTTTAAATTTAAATTGTAACTTGGTAATCTTTCACCAGGCAATATGTTTTAATAAAAGCAAACCACTTGGGGGCTGGGGATGTGGCTCAAGCGGTAGCGCGCTCGCCTAGCATGCGTGCGGCCCGGGTTCGATCCTCAGCAGCACCACATACCAACAAAGATGTTGTGTCCGCCAAGAACTAAGAAAAAATAAATAAATGTTAAAATTCTCTCTCTCTCTCTCTCTGTCCCCCTCTCTCTCTCACTCTCTCTTTAAAAAAAAAAAAAAAAAAAGCAAACCACTTTTTAAAAAGCAATCAAAGAACAACTCAAAATGCAGAATAAGGATGAGAAATATTTGGCCAACAGATTTAGCTGTCTCACTAAAAGAAACTTGAACTTTTCTTTTTTAGAAAAGGTAAACTGTAATTTTAGTAGATAGCAGTAGAGAAAGATTTTGTCACATAGAATAGTTTTCATTTACTCAGTCAGTTGTGTTTAGCTGTCTCAACTGGGACAGATACATTTACATAACCGGCTTTGCTTGAGCCTTCTTTCAAGCAGCTGGAGATCTGTAATGCACTTGGCAGTCGCTTCATTTTCCCACTGTGCAGAGATGCTCTGTACACAAGCTTCTCCACCCAATTTATCATGTGTTCCTGTTCCTTTCGATGCATCATATTCTGCACAGAGATATGATAATCCAGGCAGTTCTTTACCTCCTCCAAGGCCATAGCAATGTTATTCCCTTGGACATCAAAAAGATAGTGGTGCTTCTGAACCAGTGCCTGCTTTGACTTCTCCAATTCAATTGGAAAATTCTCCTGGAAATGTTTGATGGAAGCCTTCTTCACCTCTTCTAGTTGGGCAATTTTTTGCTCATCATCAATAAATTTTCCAGTAGAGGCACCATATTTTTTAATTACATAGACGAGTAACCCCACTATTGATATGGGAGAGAAGGTCTCTGGGGTAATAATCACATCTATTTCTCTGGATATAAAATAGAAGATAAGCCCAGTTCCAAGCATGGAGGGTCCTGTTACTCCAGTTTTAGGATAAAGAAACTTGAAGAATTCCTCAGGGATCAGCCCAAGACGAACTTTTCCTCCATATCCAGGAAGAGGTGGTAGAGGGGCAAGATGTGACTGCCTGGTATGAAAGATCCTCGTTGCCTGCAATATCCTGGTCCTAGGAAGGTTGCATTCCTGAGACAGGAAAAAGTACCACCAGGAGACCATGGTCAGCAAATATCCAGGTAGCAGGCTTAGTGTCCCTGTGATTCCGACCAGAGACCGTAGGGGCCCCAGCTCCTTTGTTTTTGACATTATGTTTATGTTTTATTTTGAGGAAAATGTGGACTATCTTCACATTGAAAGGATGATTTTTTTTTCCTTCTTTTTACTTTGTTTCTACTAGTTTCTGTTTTCTTTTTTATTTGTTTTTCTGGTGCTCTTATAGTACTATTTTTCTATTATTTTCAAAAATTGAGATTTTATATTGATCAGATAGCTGTTTTCCTTTTCTTTAATTAGTGTTTTAGAAAGAGACATGGAGGTGCTAGTCATGTGATTGTTTTGTTTTACACAAAAGCCATAAGAAGTTTGTTGGTAAAGTATGAGATGCGAAAGGTATCACACAGTGCTGTTAAATAATGTACACTGATACACATACTGTGATTATTGGCAAAGATGGATCATTTCAATAGAATATTGATTATAGATGGGCCTCTGTTCAGAAGACAGATACTTTTTTAAATAAAAGACTTCATCAGTATTACAATAAAGCTATTCATTCTCATTGAAAAAACATTTTTCTTAAAAAATATTTTTTAATTGTAAATGGATCTTTTATTCTGTTTATTTATTCATTTATATTCGGTGCTGAGGATCAGACCCAGGGCCTCACACATGCCAGACAAGTGCTCTACCACTGAGCCACAACTCCAGCCCCGACAAAACATATTTATTAGCCCTCAGACAACAAAGAGGCTGAGGCAGAAGGATCACAAGTTCAAAGCCAGCCTCAGCAAAAGTCAGGTGCTGAGCAACTCAATGAGACCCTGTGTCTAAATAACATACAAAATAGAGGGATGTGGCTCAGTGGTTGAGTGCCCCTGAGTTCAATCCCTGGTACTAAAATAATAATAATATTAATAATAACAACAACAACAGTAACAACAACCTCTTCTCTGTGCAGTTCTGACTTTCTGTCTGTCCTACAGCTTACTGAAGTTTGAGATTTACAGTTTGTACTTTAGTTTAGACATTTCAACTTATTTACCCAGAATTTATTCCCGGAACAAAGTTCAGTGTGACGCACCTGTGAATTTGTAGTTGGGATCAAATTCCTTTTGAAGGTACAAAATAGATGCCACAATTATGAGTTCTTCCTCTCGGCAACAGCATAGCAATAGCCATGCATGGGATTCTAAGAGCTTCTTATTTGGGGATAGCAGCAACCAGGTGTAGCTAGTTGCTTCACTTTCTAAAAGGAACTTTGTGCTACATTTAAGTAAGTAGCCCCATTACCCTCTATTCTCCTGTAAAAGTGGAGATTAAGTACCTTGTTAATTTCTCATAGCATATTAATGCCTTCTGGATTTGGGGACTTCAAATACACAGTCTTCCCCTTGCCCACCCCCATTTCACTTAGAGTTCACAGCTGATTTTGAAACATGACATTTGAGAACAATTCAGAGCTTATAGATTATTCATTGAGGGAGTTTTAAAGATGATGTTAAATGAAAAATATTTATGTGTGTGACAAAGCCTACTGTTTTACTTTCAACTTCTTCATATTTCCTTCAGAGAAAAAAACAAGATTTTTCAAAAAAAACATGGAAGTACCATTTGTTTAAACATTACATGTGAAACTCAGATTCTATACTTAATTTGCTGCTGTTTTTCAGTTGCCTTTGAAGTTTAATTTCAGATTTATATTTTAAGTGTTCATCATTGTTGGGAAAGTATACATGTGAGAGTTTATATGATATTTGAGTTTGGTTAGAGTAGTGTTGAAGAATTGAATAACGCATCTCTCTTTTTCTTGTTAGGTTAGTGATGCAACTAAGCTAAGGCCAAAGGCTGAGTTCTGTTTTGGTAAGTAGCCATATTTTATGTTAGTTACTTTAAATTAGATTGATATAATTAATTCCATCAGAGTAAAAGAAAACAGTCACAGAAAACACAGAGTATAAACCTGTGGCTTAAAGAGTTATTTTAAGACAAATTTCCTTGCAGTCACCATCCAGGTAAGTCAATAAAACTTTGTCCCAGTCCCCAAACCCAAAGCTTCTTTCTGTGCCCTATCCTAGTCACAGCCTCCTCCCTGCACCCATGTGTTACTATTATCTTGACGTTTATAATTTTCACCTTCAGTGAGATTTTAGGTAATTTTTAACTTTATACCTAGTATTATTTTATATTATTAAACACGTAAATAATGAAAAAGATTTGGTCTTGAGTTTGTCAGTCAGGAGAAATTTATAGTTTGGAGGCAGGAGTAGTTGAGGTTATTAGATTGCCTTGTTGAGCAGATGTTTAGTGACTACCTCATTTGTGGCAGACACTGTGCTTACATTGGGATGATGAGGTAAACAGGAGCAGTTGCTGCCTCTAAGGCTCTCAGAGGCTGGTTGTCTCACATACAGACACAATGTTAGGTTATTATCATTACATTTATCAAAATACATAAAGGGGGGTATAGTCTATTAAAGGAAGAACCAAGAAAGAGCTCCACACCTTCATAGGGGACCTCAGGAGACAGGGGAACCACACTGGATGAAGTGCTGAGTTTGAGGCCAAGTAAACTCCTGATCATCCTTTACATTGGGGAGAAAGGTAGGAGGACCACATGGGCAGAGGTGTGCCAGGTAGAATATGGTGTGTGGGGGCTGAGCACTTGGTGAAGCTGGGGACAGTTGTGAGAGGCTAGAGTAAAAAGGCAGGCATAAGTCTGCATGGGGTGGGTTGACAAGTGACCACATATAAATAAATAAAATAAAGTCATTGTGTCCATGTACAACTAAAGAAAAATATTTTTTTAAATAATAAGATTTTTTAAAAAAGGATAAAAGGAAGAGAAAGATGGAAGCAACCCATAGGTGAAGTAGCTTGGTTTGGGAGAGCCTTGATGCATATTGGTTCAGTCGCATTTAAATTGCTGTACTTAAGGGCCTGAATTACCATGGTACCAATGGGAAAAAGAGGAAGGTTGGAAAAACATTTGAAGTCCCCAAAACTTGGATGCTGGATGTACGGGATCTGAAGGGAAGAGAGAATTAGCAAGGAAGTTTATGTTAAGAAATGAGGGAGCCGGGCATTGTGGCGCACGACTGTAGTCCCAGCAACTTGGGAGGCTGAGACAGGAGGATCACAAGCAAAGCCAACCTCAGCAACCACAAGAAGCTAAGCAACTCAGTGAGACTCTGTCTCTAAATAAAATTGAAAATAGGGCTGGGGATGTGGCTTAGTGGTTGAGTGCCCCTGAGTTTAATTCCTAGTACCCCCCCCAAAAAAAAAAGGAATTGAGGAGAGCTGATGCGACAAGGCAGAATGTTTGGTAGTAGGTTGAAGGGGTGGGGGAACTTTCAAGTGGAAATCTTCTGGTGGCAATAACTGATAACTGGCTAAAACTGGAAGATTAAGAATGGAGAAGGTTTAGGGGTAAGCACCACCAAAAAACCAACCAACCAACCATGAATGGAGAACTGGAGAGGGAGATGGTTGAAGCTGGGAGAAGTAATATTCTCTCAGAGAATATCCTAGTGGACACTAGTAGTGGGAGAGACAGAAATTAGGAATGGCCAGCTGACATAAAGAGAGACTATTTACATTGTTTTAAAAAAAGTTACTTTGGGAGGCAGAGTTAATGTTACAATTCTTTGCTCTCTCTTACTTGCAAAGGGCAACTTTCTTTGGCAGGCCATAAATTAGGAAAAGCATCTGATGGTAATCATATATCCAATAAGAAAATATGATAGGAGCAGGATGGAATACAGCAGTTGGAAAAGTAGCTATGAAGCTATTGCATGGTGGTGCAGACCTATAATCCCAGCAGCTCAGTAGGCTGAGGCAGGAGGATTGCAAGTGCAAAGCCAATTTCAGCAAAAGGTGAGGCCCTAATCAAATCAGTGAGACTATGTTTCTAAATAAAATACAAATAGGGCTGGGGATGTGGCTTAGTGGTTTAGTCCCCAGTCACCCCCCTAAAAAAAAAACGTATTTACTACAAATTATACTATTGGTTATTAAATAAGAACATGCTTAGGAGCCTTACAAATGATGGCTATTGGGGCAAGTCAAGTAAGAATTTTGTATTTTAGAATATTTAATGAATATACTTTTTGACAAATCTTTATTTGTAAAATTTCAAACTTAGAGTTTGAAGAAATAGTGTAAAGTAATAAATTTGACATTCATAATTTTGGGATATTTAAAATAGATGATTTATTTGGAATCAAAGATTAAGATTAATCACTTACTGGTCTCTCTATTGCAGTAGAGAAATGAGTCATAAAATGCTTACTTTGAGAGAGAGAGAGAGAGACAGACACTGGCTTCTAAAATGAACCACAATTTCCATTTCAAGTTGCAACCTAATCTCACAAATTGCTCCAGAACAGTGAGGACAAGAAACACTCGACCTCTAATAGACATGTGTGAACCTCACTGTATAAAGATAGAAGGAAGATGGAGGAATAACAGGTACCTAGGCAGCTTAGAGGAAGAGGCCAATAAAGAGCTAACCATTTTGGGTCCTTCCCTACCCTGACTCTAGACCTGGAAATTTTCTTAGAAGAGTCAGCAGCCACATAATCCAAGAGAGTTCACACGGGGTTTTTTTCCCCAAAAAATTCTGCCCATATTATTATTATTATTTTTAGATACCTTTAAAGTTATACATAGTAGTTGGGTTCTAGTCAGTCTTTTTAACACCTCTTTTTAAAACATGAATAGACAGACAGCCCAGAATTATTTAATATTTAAGGAGAATTATCAAATAGGAAAAGAGACATGAGACAATGCAAAACTCACGTGAAAAATTAAAAAAATCTAAAGGTAGGACAAAGGTAAAGAGGTAAGAGGAGAGAATTAAGAAAATTAGACACACTCTCAAGGAAGTCCAGCATCTAAGAGAGGAGAGGGCAGAAAAAGAATAGATTAGGTAACCTGACAAAGAATGAGATAACGTGTTTTATCATCACTTAATATGTAACCACAGTTGAGCCATAGTCAGTGCTGGGTTGTGAGATGATTTGTGTTTGCAGTTAAGCTAATGTTTATGCTTTAGTTTTTATTTTATTTATTTGGATGGTAAAGATTTGGAATGAAGTTGTCCAGGGAAAAGGCAGGAAGCACTCAAGCCTTGGGCACATTCATTGTTCATTGAGCTTAAAAAGATGACAACATAGAGATGTCCTAGTTTTTGTTTTGTTTTGTTTTGTTTTTAATCAGAATCTCTTTCCCTGTTTCCTCTTGCCTCTGATATTGCAAATATACTGCTTTTCAGTAATTTGCTTTATATTTTCCACAATATTTCCATAGTTTGTGAAATCTCCAAGGATGATGATGGACAATAATATCCTGTCCCAGGCACTATGCTAGGTTTTTGCATGTATCATCTCTACCTCTCAAGGAAGGGGTAGTTGGCATTTCTGTTTCACAGATGTAGAAAACGGGGCTTAGCAGTCAAATGATGTTTATGGGATGATTCTGCTTGTAAGAGCATCAACCAGTCAGGTCTGACTGATTTCCAGGCTCTGATTTATTTACTTTTTCTACAGCAGATCACTGTGCCTCTCTTGCTGTGATATAATAAAAGTATGTGGGTTTTTATTCAGACTTCAAGGTGTGCCAGAAGTCTTTTTAGAGATTTAGCGGCCTCACTTCCTTCTCTTAGGAGAGGTTTTTCTAGAAATGTTATTCATTCAGAAATGTGTGTATTGGGCTGGGGATGTGGCTCAAGCGGTAGCGCGCTCGCCTAGCTTGCGTGCAGCCCGGGTTCGATCCTCAGCAGCACCACATACCAACAAAGATGTTGTGTCCGCCGAGAACTAAGAAAAAATAAATAAATGTTAAAATTCTCTCTCTGTCCCCCCCTCTCTCTCACTCTCTCTTTAAAAAAAAAAAAGAAATGTGTGTATTAAACATTGACTTTGTACCAGGTGTAGTATATTAATTGCTGTTGAGATTTTCAAACTCTCAGCATTCTGAGTGGATGCCCAAACAACACTGAGCGGGGAGAAACCATCATGAGGGCTGAGACTCAGCCCAAGCTGTGAAAGAGTCTGAAAGCATACTGTATTGACAGCTGGGAGTTAAAAAACACAAGTTGTATATTGACATATATGATGTTCTTGCTAAACATATGTAACTCACTAGTTTATCTTAAAATTTTCTTTATGGTATTTATCATTTCTCCAGTCTTTAGAAGAATATAAAGGAACAATTTACAGTGTGTTAATATTTAGTTTCCAGACTAGTTGTTCAGTGGCACTTCATGGATTCATTTTTATTTCCTTTCTGAGACCCTCACCTTAATCAAGGAAGTTCTGGTTTGGTTCCAGTCCCAATTTCAAAATCTTGTGTGTTTGGTAACTTTTTTTCCCTTGAGGGTTTTCATTTCTTCCTTAGTCTTATTCAGCTGGATACTAGTACATCATTTCAAGTTTTGGTGCAGACTTTTGAAAGTTATTTTTGTATTTTAACAACAGTGTAGCTATTCACATGCAATGTAACACATTGCAACAGTGTAGCTGTTCACATGCTTTAGCTTCTGTAATAATATTTATGTTTTTAAATATAAATTCACATTTTATATAATAAATAGCTTTAATTCAGAAACTATCTTTGTAGCCAGCTATATATGCAGTTGTGCTTTGCTTTATAAATAGCCCCAGTCCCTATGTATATGTAAATTGCGTTAGAGGCTCCAAATATATGAAGAATTTAAATGTAAAGAAAACTCCTAAGGGCTTGAAAAATGAAGGTCTTTATTTTTCTAATCTTTTTTTTTAAATTTTAATTTTAATTTGTTCTTTTTAGTTATACATGACACTAGAGACTGTTTATGCAAACTTGGAATATATCTTATTCTAATTTGGATCCCAGTCTTTATTTTTCTAATTCTAAGTAAGGGAAGTTCTCTAAATACATGAAATGTAGAGGCATTAAAGGAAAAAATTGGTAGAATATTTCTGTTTGATCAAAAATACCATGAACAAAGTGAAAAGTCAAATGACAGACTAGGGGAAGTACTTCATGAAACAGAAAGGGTGGATGATAAACGAACAACTCAGGAGAAATAGGAGTAAAGTTCATGGAACAAGTACAGATGACTAATAAATGTGCCAAAGTAATTTGCCACAATAATTAAAGAAATTCAAATATAAACAAGGTATAATTATCCACTGATTAGATTTCAAATATTTCTCTATCAGTCAAAGTCCAGTCAAGAAAACATAAGTCTCAGGGGATTTAAATTATTATAGGTAATTGGTTACTTAAATGTTGAAAGAGCATAAAGGGAATGTTGAAGTCACCCACAAATTAGAAAATGTGTGAAGCAGTCTACTCCAGGACCAGAGAGACAAAAATGAAAAGGTAGACTATCATCTAGGATTTGGAGAAGCAGCCACTAGGGAGCTGCCAGGGCTCCTGACATGCCTGAGGGCACCCTGCCGGGATGGTGTAGGGAGCACCAGGAGGTCCTGGAACAGTAGCTAGTTGTGTGCTGCTGTTGGAGGGAGGTCAAGAGCAGGTAGTCAAGAGTATCCACTCTCATCCTCCTCCCTACACCTTTCAGGCTTCTACTAGTACCTCCCATGGGCAGTTTAGTTTGCAAGGAAGCCTAGGAAGTACTTTGTGCAGACTCTAAGCCCTAATGTTCCATAGCCCTGGGGCTGAAAACAGTAGGTCTAGCACAGGTACTAATGACCAGTTCTGGTGAGGAGGAATAAGTGAAAGGAATAAGTAAGTATAAATGGATTCAGCCTTTTTACAAGACAATAACTAATACCTATTAAAAAAATTGAAGTGAATTCCCTGTGACCAGCAAGTCTGTGTCAAGAAATCTCATAGAAATACTAGTCCAAATACGGAGAAAGATATGTTTTTTTTTTAATTTTTTTATTAGTTGCTCAAAACATTACAATGATCTTGACATATCATACATTTGATTCAAATGGGGTACGTAATCTTAATCTTATTTTTCCACGTGTACAGATTGCAGGATCACATTGGTTATACAGCCACGTTTATACATAGGGCCATACTAGTGTCTATTGTATTGTGCTGCCCTTCCTATCCCCCCCCCTCTTTCTACCCAATGTATTGTGACACGTTTCTTTTTCTTCCCCCCACACCATCTTATATGTAATTTTGCATAACAATGAGGGTCTCCTACCATCTTCCTGCAATTCACCTTCTCTCTCCCATTCCCACCACCTGCACCTCTCCTCCCTATTTAATGGTAATCTTCTTCTCATGCTCTTCCTCCCGGCTCTGTTTTGAGTCGCCCCCCCCTTATATCAAAGAAGACATTCTGCATTTGTTTTTTAGGGATTGACTAGCTTCACTTAGCATAATCTGCTCTAATGCCATCCATTTCCCTGCAAATGCCATGTTTTTGTTGTTTTCTAGTGCTGATGTTTTGATATTTTAGCTAATTTCAAAAATTGGAGATATCCTGAGTGTCTATTGTTGGGGGATTGACGCACTGTATTATGTATATTCATTTAATGAAAAATGTGCCCATCAAAGAATTTTCCCTATGTAATTGGGTTATTTTATATAGGCAAATATATTTTGTCAAATCCAAGAAAGTCTCAAAGTGTTGAATCTAGCAAGATTTTTTAGCTGCTGTGAACAAGTTTAGAGGTAACAAGTACAATATTTCATGTTTATTTTTCCTTCCAACAGTTATGAATGCAGGAATGAGGAAATATTTCCTACAAGCCAATGATCAGCAAGATCTAGTAGAATGGGTAAATGTGTTGAACAAAGCTATAAAAATCACAGTAAGTATTTGGATTTTTTTTTTTTTTAACAATTTTTGAGTGTCTGGAAGTAATCTTAACATTTTGAAAATGTACCTACCAAATGTCCCCAGCTTTCTGTCAGGTCACATACTTGAGCTTTGTTTAAAAGACAGATGTTCAGAATGTGAAATAGTTCTCTTGTACCTGGTGACCATCAGACATTTCATCAGCCCACAAATGCATTTCACCCATTATGTACCAATAAGGATATATATTATTGGAGATTTTAACCACTTCTTATGTTGCTGGGGGAAATACATGTAGCATGCAGAGTTCTATCTTGAGGGCATGTTATTTTTTTCTTCCAGAGTAGAAGAGGCTTTCTGCCGGGTATGTACCCAGGTGATGGTAATAGGCCTAAGCCCTGATAGGGCAGGAGTTGAAGATGGGAGCAAAACAAAGGGAAATGCAGGCTAAGAAATGAGGTACAATATAGGGATTCGGTGGGAAGACTGTGGCAGCTGGATGGTTCTGCCCAGGTGGCCTTAAGGAGTTGATCTTAGGCACTAGCTTTCTAACCTCTCCTGTGCCTTTTCCTTGAGTTCCAGAGCTTGGTACTCTTTGGACCTTCCTCTACTCCTACAACCTCTTTGCTTCTGACATGAGCTTTTTTTTTTTCTGTTGAACATTAATATTTATTGATTATTTATACTATGACAGGCATTGAACTGAAGGTTTTACCTAAAAACAGAGGCTTAGAAAGTTGAGTGACTTGTACAGGTTTCAGAACTGGTGAACTGTGGGACTGGGAGCCTGGGGATGGTCTATCAGGTTTTGGAGCTTAGCTAGCTCTGAAGTGCAATGAACAAGAGCCTATCCTGATGTTTTGTTTTACTACTGATGCTGATGAGCAAGAGCATAGGGTGCACTCCTGACTGACCTTGCTACACCTTTATCTCCTTCTACACTAACAGAAACACATTGTAGGCTGCCTGGAAAGGCTTGGGAAGGAGTTCCTGTGGGATTATGTCAGCTGAAGGGTGGTTTTTTGTTTGTTTGTTTGTTTGTTTTTAAGTTGTAGTTGGACACAATACCTTTCTTTTATTAATTTATTTTATGTGGTGCTGAGGATCCAACCCAGTGCCTTGCACATGCCAAGCAAGTACTCTACCGCTGAGCCACAACCCCAGCCCCTAAAGGGTGTTTTAATTGTGTGGTTATTTACTGGCTCTAAACAACTTACTCTTAAAGAACAAAAGCCCAGAAAGTCAGCTTGTTAGTCACTTGTTAGTTTCCTTCTAAAATGAATGATCCCACATTTACATTGCAGCAGAAGGAGTTACTGTAGCTAAAGCTGTTTTCACAGGTCGATTGAATTTTTTGTCTTCAGAACAGCCGGTTACCACATGATGGAAAACGCCCACATGTACTGATTTGTACATGAAGTTATTTTGGGCTTGCAGTTTTAGGAAAGGAATATTTTGAACTGATTCAAAAGTATGTATATATTTTTAAAATATTTATTTTTTAGTTGTAGGTGGTCACAATATCTTTATTTCATATTTATGTGGTGCTGAGGTTTGAACCCAGTGCCTCACATGTGCTAGGTGAGCACTCTACCACTGAGCCACAACCCCAGTCCCAGAAGTATATATTCTTAAAAAGTTTTCATTGATCATTTTTACCTCAGTAGATACTCTCTACTTGAAAAATAAAGACAAGGGGCTGGGGTTGTGGCTCAGAGGTAGAGCGCTTGCCTAGCATGCATGGGACACTGGGTTCGATCCTCAGCAACACATAAAAATTAAATAAAGTTATTGTGTACACGTATAACTAAAAAAAAAAAAAAAAGACGTGGTATCTTTCCTGAATTATTTGTTTTACAATTTGCAATAATAAGCATCTATCTTTTTGATGTTTTAAAATGTGGATTTTTAATTAGCTTTTGTGGTTTTGCAGCTTTATTTCATGTTGAAATTTTTAGTTTTTTTTATTGATGTATTATAATTGTGCATAATATTCAGATTTGTTGTAACATTTGTACATGTACGTAACATAATTTGATCAATTTCATTCCTTGGTATATCCCCTAAAATTTTTAATTTTTGAGGTAAATTTGTTAGTAATGGTTTTTATAATTCACATTTAGGAAATATAGAAATCCTTGACTCAGCTGGGTGAGGTAGCACACACCTATAATTCCAGCAGCTTGGGAGTCTGAGGCAGGAAGACTGATAGTTCAGTCAGCCTCAGCAGTGGCAAGGTGCTAAGCAGCTGAGTGAGACCCTGTCTCTAAATGAAACACAAAACATGGCTGGGGATGTGGCTCAGTAGTTGAGCGTTCCTGAGTTAAGTTGCCAAGGCAAGTTTTGATCCTCCTGCCTGCCTTGGCCTCCCAAGTAGCTAAATCTGGGAGTACAGGTGTATGCCACCATGCTCAGCTCTACTATAGGTTTAATTTAAAAGTCAATTTTAATCTAAAAATTAATCTTTTCAGTTGTGTTACAAACTCAAATTTGACTTTTTTTTTTTTTTTTTAATGGCCAATGAGAGCAAGTTGAAGTGTGAACTGAGTATAAGACTTTGGTTCTAATAAAATGGTATATGTGCCCAAGAGTGTTAGCTGGGCCTTCTGTTTTAAAGTAATATTTTCAACTGGCATGTCAGGTGGAGAGCACTGCCTCTAAATAAAATACAAAATATGGCTGGGGAGGTCCAGGAATTTGTGTCTGAACCTTTCAGGTTTTAGTCTTCAAGTACTGTCTAATTAGTAAATTGAACATCAACCTTCCCTTTAACTTCTAAGAACTATATAGCATTTCCATTTATTTCCCTCATAAATATCAAAGTCTGTTTTATTCATCTCTTTACTCTCTAATTATTTTTACCTTTTCTTATTTTTTTAATATTTATTTATTTTTTTTAGTTTTCGGAGGACACAACATCTTTGTTTGTATGTGGTGCTGAGGATCGAACCCAGGCCGCACACATGGCAGGCGAGCGCGCTACCGCTTGAGCCACATCCCCAGCCCCAAATTATTTTTACCTTTTTTTTCCTACTATTAGAATTTTTAACATTAGATTCATAAGGAAATACATGCTAAAATGCATCCAAATCTCACATGAAAAACAATCATGTTTTTTAAAAAAAGAAAGAAAGCAGGGAAAGGCAATAGTCAGACCAGACCTGCTTAGTGTCTGACACTTGCTCTCACCCTCCCCTGTGAGACCACATTTCTGATTCTCATTAACAGTTGACTTATTTGGAAACTTGTGGCTTAGGGTTCTTGAAAATTTAGCTTAATGGCTGAATTTAACTAACTTTTCATTCAGAGTACCTAAATTTTAAAAAAATTAATTGAAAATGTATTTAATTTATTGTGTGTGTGTGTGTGTGAGAGAGAGAGATACATTGAGGATTGATTCTAGGGTTTTGTGTATTTAAGGCAAGTACAGTACTACTGGGCCACTTTCCAAAGCCTAAATATCTATAATTTTTAAGGGAGTTACATATATTTATGGATATTTGGCTTGTATTGTTCTTAAGATAATAAGGTAACTATAAGTTAGGTAGTTTTTGTTACAAAATGCAATTCTGAGTTAATTATTAGACTTGAACATTGGAGTTATGTTATATTTAACTCTTGATTTTATTATAGGAACAAATTAGAAGCAGTTGGTTTAACAGCATAAGGAAGGATTTTGTGGGGAGGGTACCAGGGATTGAACTCAGGGGCATTCAACCACTGAGCCATATCCCCAGCCATATTTTGTATTTTATTTAGAGGCAAAGTCTCACTGAGTTGCCTCAGTGACTTGCTTTTGCTGAGGCTGATTTTGAACTCAAACGATCCTCCTGCCTCAGCCTCCTGAGCTGCTGGTATTACAGGTGTGTGCCACTGTGCCCAGCTGAGGATTTTTAATATACTATGATTTTGGAAGAAAAATGGAAAACCTAATATAAATTTCAGTAGATTTTTGAGTTACACTAAAGATTTTTCTTAGGAAATTACCATATACAGCTGAACTCTCAACTTCTTGTAAAAAGGAGAAGCTACTACTTTTTTTATAAGTCTCCTCTTGACAGCACATCTCATCTAACGAAGTTAAAGAGATCATTTTCTCTCTGGTTTCAAATTCTCTTTATGGTGTTTTTGGTTTTTAGTAAGATAAAAGGCGACATTTTCACTGTCAAAATAATTTAGATACATGATACTGTTTATTAGAAAAATGTATGTTTCCTCAGCAGGTTGTTCTAGGGCATGATGTTCTATTTTTCGTTGGCAGCTAAAATTCCGTGTACTCCTGTGTTACCTTTTAAGCAGTCTAAAATGTATAGAACTTGAGGTATCCAGGATTCACTTTCTGATCTTCCTTTACTGTTTCTCTTTTTCTCCTTTGTTTCTGCCAGTGACTGGCATTGTAATATAAGTTCACATCAGAAGCTGAAGGATTGGGCCCAAAGACTGAGTGGAAGCATCACCAGGGAGGCAGGGTGGAAGGGAGAGGTGAAGGAGTTTTAAAGGTCACCTATGAGACAAATCATTTATATCTATAAACAGTTATGTCCAAGTTTGTGTGGTCTGCTACAGCTCAACATCCTCTCTCACAGGCATGGTCTGTGTTTGCTAATTATTTTGCAAAAAAGCTGCTTTTCTATAAACCTAATGAGAGTAGCATCATATAAAAAGAACACAGGTTTTGGAACAGTGTTTTCTTGAACTATGGTTTGTGAAACACATCCCTCAAAAACCCTTAATGTTTTCTCTTACAATATATTTTGGGGATTGCACTCTAGATTTTTTTAAAATCAGAATTTCTGGATATAAAGCCTGAGGATCTGAATTTGTCAATAATGTTCCTGGGTGATACCTTGAGCACATTTCAGTTTGTGAGAATCCACCCTACCTTGGGATCATACTACTGAATGATTAGGGACTTTGGATACAGCATGAATGGAGTCTCCTTTAGTTCTCTTGGGACTTTGTTAACAGATTAACTATGTGACCAGCAGATTAACTATGTGACATTTAATCTTAAATGTTTTTATGCCACTAGTTTTGTGATTTTCAGTAGTATTTATTATAATGTTTCTAAAAGACTGCAAGATCCCCAAATGACCTTTACATCATGTTAAGTATCATAATTGATGTTGTAGGTTTTACTACATTTTATTCATAGCCTTAAAAATTTATCATTCAAATTCAGACCATAAGCTGGGCATGGTGGTGTATACATATAATCCCAGCAGTTTCCAGAGGGCTGAAGCAGGAGGATTAAAGGTTGGGGATGTGGTGCCCCAGTGTTCAATTCCCAGAACAAAAAAAAAAGTTCATACCATGTTTAACAGTCTATAGACAAAAATATTGATTAGCTGAGTATTTTATTTGTGGTCCCTAGTTGGGCCACAAATAAAAGCTAAGCATATGTTAAATATGATTCCATATCAGTTAGGCATACATGTATGAGATTCTCCTGTTATCACAGTCATTATTTGTTTATACTATGAGTGATTTATCATTGATTTCAGAATTGGAATCTCATCTTTAAATCCCTAATAAGTGTTGTGTTATTTTGAATACCTTGTTTTTTTTTTCTATCTTAGGAATTTCGTTCTTTTTTCCTGCTGATTCTAAATGTGTTTATTGAGTCAGTTTTTCAGCCTTTATTGAATACTTATGTGTTTAGAAATAGATTGTGTCTTGAAGCCATTAAAGATGACTGTGCCACGATCTCTAACCCCCAGACCTTGCGAAATCCTAAGTAGAAATGGAGGAAAGGGAGGGTGGTGGCAAAGATCTACAATCCATATAAAGTTCTCTATTGAGCAGGGTCCATGATGGTTTGGAAGAGAGTTAAACAGACTTGGCTAGATCTAATGCAACTAGGGTCTAAGCCTGTTCCCTAATGCCTCTGGGTCTTTGTTTCTTACTTCTCAAATGGAGATACTGCTTCTTTGCATAGGGTTGACAGAAGGAGTATGAAGAAATGGATCAAGCAGTACCTGTGCCAAGTTAGCACTCAGTATTTGATGGCTGTATTGTAAAGCATTTCTAGATCAGAAAATTAATGTGACAACCTATGGGATTGGTACTCACGTGTGTGTGCCTATACACCCAGATGTATTTGTCAATTATATACAAACGAACAACTGGAAATTCTTTGACACTGGTTACAAACTAACTTTGTTTCAGGTACCAAAGCAATCAGACTCACAGCCTAATTCAGATAATCCAAGTCGCCAGGGTGAATGTGGGAAGAAGCAAGTGTCTTACAGAACTGACATTGTTGGTGGTGTACCCATCATTACTCCAACTCAGGTAATAAATAAATCTTCTATTGTATGAGGGTCTTGTTATTCTATTGGTTTTTATATTGTCATCAAAACCAAAACAGTGTGCATCTTTACTAAATGAATTCAATACTCAATACTGTAGGAAATTTTTATTTTTGTGTTTCTTCATTCCAAAGTATATGTTTATTACTAAGAAAAATGGAAATCACAGATTAAAATACATAAATTTCATGGTTTTTCTGAGCCTTCTGTGTACTCCTCCCCATAAATGGAGATGTGAATTATATATTAAGATATTTTCCACTTTTATCATGAACATGTTCCAAATCATCTACAGTTACTTTGCTCCCCCTTCCCCAAGTATTGGTGATTGAACCCAGGGGTGCCCTACCACTGAGCTGTAACCTCAGTCCTTTATTTCAAAATTTTATTTTGAGACAAGGTCTTGTAAAGTTGCTGAGGCTGACCTTGAATTTGCTATCCTCTTACCTCAGCCTCCTGAGTCACTGGGATTATAAGCAACCCACCACTGTGCCCAGCTTTCAATATCATTTTTATTGACTCATAGTAGTTCTGCCATGAATTTACCATAATTTTACAAATACTCTATTGTGGACAAATGGAGTTCTTTTCCCCTTTTCTTTCTTCTTTTTTATATAGTGCCATGATGAACATTCTTAAACTTTAGAGACATTATTGGTATTTTCTAAAAGATAAGTTCTTGGAAATACAATTGCTGATTCAAAGAATTTGTAAAAATGTACAGTTTTTAAAACCTGTTTTTCCTAAAACCTGTACTAAGTGAACTAAAAGAGAGTTCTTGAATACTGATTTTATTGTATCCCAAAAGAATTGACATGCTAGCCTCACTTGGGTACTAAGAAAAATATAAATTTGTAGGCATTTTTTAACGAAATTATTACTTTTTATGAGCTTATATTTCTTGTTTTGCTATTTAGGGAATGAATTTATAATGCAAATTTAATTACTAGTAATTGAGAAACCAGGAATTTTAAAGTAATTATTATTGCCAGTGTTCGTGCATTTTCATTAGCTTCATATCTCTTGAACTTAAACTAACACTTATAAACCTTTTAAATCAAATTATATTATACACCATATTTTTTAGGTCTTTGGCAGGGGACGGTGATTAGTGGAAAGAAAAATCATACCATTAATTAATTAGCTATTCAATGTTTTCTTTATACTTGGCAAGGGATATTAATAAAACTCCTTGTTCTAGTAGAAACTTACAGTTTTTACCAAAGTTGGATAAAAAGATACAATAGGATTGCATCTGTATTTACTTTTTTCTAAAAGTAATGATTTTAACTTGTTAAACTTCTGGTTAATACACAGCTAGACTAAGCTGCTTTCACCTGTGTTGTGACTTGCACTGACAGTAGGGCCAAGACTCTCTTTAGTTTTATTTAGATATTATAGCAGTTTGTATCTCTGGCTGTTTCAATTTGGGTTCTGAGGGGGGTGCCATTTTTTAAACACTCTATAATAAAGAATTTTATTGCTTTAGTATTTACCAATAGTTTATAAAATAGTAAAGTAGTGTTTACTCATTATAAAGCATTTAGGTAATATAGTATCAGGAAAATGTTAAATCTCATTTGCATGATGAATTTATTCAATAAGTTTTATGAAAGCAGTGAGTTAAGTATGTAAGTAGTATTGTCCACCTGTCTAAATGTAGAACAGGTTGAAAAGCCTTAAGGTACGTATACAATTTAGATGTAGGTTTTTCTTGAATTTTAGGAGTTTTTGAATATACCTTTGGCTTATTTGTGGGATTTTAAATTGTTAGATGTTGAAACAAACAAGAAGCCAGTGCTCTGAGAAACATGAAATCCTGGTATAGTTAGAGGTTAAAAACACTGGGCTTACATATAAAACTATACTTTTAGAAAAAGAATATTGTAGGAAATCTTCAAGATCTAGGACTAAATAGAATTTTTAGACTTGACATCAAAAGTATAATCTGCAAAAGGAAAAAATTGATAAATTGAACCTCATCAAAATTAAAAATATTTGCCCTGTGAGAGA
Source organism: Ictidomys tridecemlineatus (assembly GCF_052094955.1). Taxonomy (NCBI): domain Eukaryota; kingdom Metazoa; phylum Chordata; class Mammalia; order Rodentia; family Sciuridae; genus Ictidomys; species Ictidomys tridecemlineatus. The sequence continues at coordinate 8,417,332 of NC_135477.1, read as the reverse complement.
CCTTGTTCAGAGGATGAAAGGAAAAGCTACAGACTGGGAGGAAACATTTGTAAACCACATAGCCAGTAAAGAGCTTGTATCTAGAACGTGTGAAGAACTCTCAGCAATTAAACCCAACAACAACAAAATCCAATTAGAAAGTGGACAAAATTCATGACAGACATTTCACCAAAAGATGAAATCACGTATGATAAGCACTTGAAGATGTTCATCAGTAGTCAGCAGGGAAATAGTAAGACCACAATATCATACCTATCAGAGTAACTGAAATAAACTGGTGACAAGACAAATGCTAACAAGGATGAAGGGAAAAAAACAGTCTTTCATCCACTTTTGGTGGGAACGTAAGACATTCTCAAAAAAGAGTTTGGCAGATTTTGCTGTTTTATTACTATACAAATAAATTAACAGTTGCTCTCCAACCCAGCATTTGTATTCTGTATTAGTCAGCTTTTTGTCACTGTGACAAAATACCTAGGAAAAACAACTTTAAGAAGGAAAGATTTAATTTGGCTCACAGTTTCAGAAATTTTAGTCTATGGTCAGCTGACTCTGTTGCTGTGGGCCTGCAGTGAGGCAGAGCATCATGGCAGAGAGGGCATGGTGGGGCAGAGCTGCGTACCTCATGGGAGTTGGGTAGCAGAGAGAGCAAAGAAGGAACCTAGGACAAGATATACCCTTCCAGGAAGTGCCCTTAGTGGCCCGCTTCCTCCAGCTAGGCCCCACCTCCTGCATTTTCTACCACCTCCCAGTAATGCCATCAGATTATGAATCTTTCCATGGCTTCGTCCACTGAAGTGGTTAGAACCCTCATCATCCAATCACCTTCCTGAAGGTCCTGCCTCTGAATACTGCTGTGTTGGGGACCAAGCCTTCAACACACGAGCCTTTGGGGTGGAAAGTATTGCAGATTCAAACTACAACATAATCCTAACCATTTATCCTAAAAGTATGGATTATTATGTTCAGATAAAAAGCTTTACATAAATGTTTATAATAGCTTTATTCCTAATTCTCCTAATAGCTAGGAGAACATGCTGTTTAATGGGTAAATGGTTAAAAGTTAAAAAACTGTTATAGTACATTTATACTATAGAATGCAGCAGCAAAAAGAATTGAACTACTGATACAAGGAATGACTTGGATGAATCTCCAGAGAATTATGCTGAGTGGAAAAAAAATCAATTTAAAAGAATACCTTCTGCCTGATTTCACTTATATTCTCAAAGTGTCATATTACAGACAAAGAGAACAGATAAATGACGGAAGGATTGGGGTAGGATCTCTAAAGGGGTAAAGCCTTCTGTATCTTGATTGTGTGTGGTTACACAGATCTACACATGTGATCAAATTGAATAGAACTATATGTGCACACAGACAAATGAGTACCTACGGAACTGGTAAGCTCTGAATAAGGTTTATAGGTGTACCAGTGTCTGTTCTGGGTTTTAGTTATATAATCTGTAGTTATACACTTTTCTTATTGGGGTAATCTGGTTGTAGGGTCAAAGGATGTCTTGTACATTTTGGTGAGGGGGATAAACTTCCTATCAAGAATTTGTATAATTATTTCAAAATAAGACTTATAGGGCTGGGTTGTAGCTCAGTGGTAGAGTGTTTGCCTAGCATGTGTGAGGTGTTGGGTTCTATTCTCAGCACCACATATAAATAAATGAATGAAATAAAGGTCTATCAACAAGTTAAAAAATATATATATATGTATGTATGTATGGGAGTTACCTGCCCCCATAAAAGCATTAGTAAGACTTTGTAGACCCACAGAAATGAAAATTTGTGTTTTAATCAATAAAGGGAAAATTATGATTAGGTATCCTGGGTTAATTAGAAAATTCCTCTCTTCAAAATCCGTGTTCCTACTGCATTACGGTAGATACGAAGATTTTCTACTAGGATAACAATATGAAATGAAAGTATGCTTTGAAGTCAAACATGCAAGAAAATTTGTTTCTTTTGTTCCATTTTAGAAAGAAGAAGTAAATGAATGTGGCGAGAGTGTTGACAGAAATAATTTGAAACGATCACAAAGCCATCTTCCTTGCTTTACTCCAAAACCACCTCCTGATAGTGCTGTTATCAAAGCTGGATATTGTGTAAAACAAGGAGCAGTGGTGAGTAACTTAATAAAATGTGTGAGATTATGAAAATGTGAATGTACTAGAAAACTTGCAAGTTAACATTTAGAATGTTTGCTTTATTTTATGAAAGTAGAGACTAGCATACTGGGAAGGGTATTAGGACCTAGAGGAGGGGTTGTTCTATGTTTGTAATGTAATGGTAGTATTTCCTTGGTCTAAGGGTTGTTGGTAAATTAAGGCCTATTACCATTAACCTTCAGTTTAAATGAGCCTTTTTAACAGTTTAAATTTATTTTGCAAAGTTTTTCTGTTGATTCTCTCTATCCTCTAGAATGGGTGAGGGAAAGAGCTCTAGTGCAAAGTGGCAGCCAATAGAAAGTAGAAAGTGTAAACTTACCAGTATTTCTAAGGATTCAAAATGCTTTTCTTTGGGCTGGGGATGTGGCTCAAGCGGTAGTGCGTTCGCCTGGCGTGCGTGCGGCCCGGGTTCGATCCTCAGCACCACATACAAACAAAGATGTTGTGTCCGCAGAAAACTAAAAAAATAAATAAGTATTAAAAAAAATGCTTTTCTTTAATTTACTCTGTGTGGCTAAATTTTCAGAATTGCATGAGAAAATAAACTTTACAATTTGAAAATAGAAGAGGGGGAAAAAACAAACCAGCATCTCTCTTGGCAGTTCTGTTTGATTGCTCATCCCTTTCTGGCAACTCTGATTCCCCTAGGTCAGCCCAGGGAAAGTTCTTCCAGCTCTGTTTGACTTCCTCTAGGTGCAGGGAAATGAAGGCCATGATTGAAGGTCTCTCCCTATAGAGTGTCTAGGGGTAGAATCAGAATCGTCACCAGGCCGTGATGCTCTGTTGTGTGTTAATGAGGGATTCCTTTTTGATTTACTCCCAAGTCCAAAATTTCATTTAGAGACATTTCAGTATACCCATTAATAAAAATAATTGTAAAAATATTTAAATATATATAAATATGTGTTTGTCATTAACTATTTCATGAATTAAGTATTTATTGCTTTGCTACTACATGTAAAATACTTATAGTTTCTTTGTTTTATAGATAGAGAAACCCAGTGGTTTAATAACATTTCCTGTGCTTGCTGTTTACTTTGTGGGGATGACGAGGAAATAAAAGTGCCTCTTTTAGAGCATTAAAAATATAAAATATCATAAAATCATTAATAAAAGCTGAAATCTAGACACCAAAAGTTGAACCAGAAGTTCAAGTCCTGGGCAGCAAAAGAGAGCCAGTGTTTCATATATTGCCTCACTGGGGGAAGGTAGTGAGGTGTTTTAATCCTTAGCATTTCTCATTGGGGGTTTATAGTGGAATGAGTAAGTAGTGATTAACATTTGACATTCTTAGAAATAAATCTTATATCTGTGTTTATTTCTGGTAGATGAAAAACTGGAAGAGAAGATATTTTCAATTGGATGAAAACACAATAGGCTACTTTAAATCTGAACTGGTATGTTGCTGCATCATAAATGTTGCATCTAAAAATGTTTGAGAAGTGTTACAGTGTGGTGGTGTATGGTTTTGTGCATTCTCTATTTTTAGAATAAGCTGCTTCTAGTTTTGAGAAGCACCTAAAGTTCAGTTTACTCTACTGTGAAACTGTTGGTAAATGGTATATTTCTTTCTTTTTTCTTTTTTAGTTGTCAGTGGATCTTTTTAAAAAATTATTATTATTTATATGCGTTGCTGAGGATTGAACCCAGGGCCTCACGCATACCAGGCAAGCGCTCTACCACTGAGCCACAACTCCAGACCCCCCTTTTTATTAAATATTAATTTTTTAGTTGTACATGGACACAACACCTTTATCTATCTATCTATTTATTTTATGTGGTGCTGAGGATCAAACCCAGGGCCTGGGGTGAGTGGTCTACCACTAAGCCACAATCCCAGCCCAATGGTATATTTCTTAAATGCATCTTAAATGAAAATGTCATATCATCAAAGAGATTTTCCACCGTGAAAGATCTAAACTTATTTGTCTACAGATGTCCTCCTGAAGGGTTGTCCCTTCAGGCAAACAACACCTTGTATTTCTGCCTTCTCCTGATATTTTCTTTATCTTTTCAGATCAACTCCTAAGTTGTTTTATGTAAGGTGTTTCTCTCCTATCTGAAGGTAGAATCAGAAATTGAGATTCCCTTTCTCACGTTTGAATGATATCCTTATTTAAAATGTTGTCAGCTGACCTGAATCCTGCAATTGATGGTTGCATAAATTAATGCAATTCTGTACCTCTTCTTGTTGAGGGGAACCAGGCTCTTTATTTGAATGAAGGCACCAGAAAAGCACTATTCCTGTAGAACCTTCTGCACAGCTGGGAGTGTTTGATATCTGTGTTGTCCACACCAGTGGCTGCCTGTGGCTTTTGTGTGCTAGAAATGTGCCTACTGAGCTGAGGAATTGACTTCATTTTACTTTAAAATGAAAACTGAATTTATTTCATTTTCATTAATTAAAATTGACATAGTTACACAAAACTAGTGACTACTATATATGGCAGTGGTGCTCTAGAAAATAGGAAGAGACTATTTTAAGTTTCATCTCAGCTATCAGCTCTTCTAGGAAGCTTTTGTGGCCGTAGAAAAGAGGGAGTAGTCAGCATAGCTTGGTGTGGGCAGTCAGCAATCACACAGGATGAGTTTGTCCTCTTTCAGGGAGAGCCCAGCATGGAGTAGTGAGATGGCGCAGATGTAGTCTGATTCTGAATAGAGTGCCTTTGCTCTAATAAAAGACATTTGAGGCTGGGTGTGATTACACACATCTGTAATCCCAGTGGCTTAGGAGGCTGAGGCAGGAGGCTGGAGAGTTCAAAGCCAGCCTCAGCAAAAGCAAGGTACTAAACAACCCAGTAAGATCCTGTTTTTTTTTTTTTTTTTTAAAGAGAGTGAGAGAGGAGAGAGAGAGAGAGAGAATTTTTAATATTTATTTATTTTTTTAGTTCTCGGCGGACACAACATCTTTGTTGGTATGTGGTGCTGAGGATCGAACCCGGACCGCACGCATGCCAGGCGAGCGCTCTACCGCTTGAGCCACATCCCCTGCCCCAAGATCCTGTTTTTAAATAAAATACAAAATAGGGTTGAGGAGGTGGCTCAATGGTCCAGTGCCCTTGAGTTCAATCCCTGGACTGGGGAAAAAAAAAAAAAAAACATTTGGGGACAGTGTCCTGACTTAGTGGCTATAATGTGATTATGTAAGAAGATGTCTTTATAGAAAATAAGCACCAAAGTATTCAGAGGTAGTGTGAGAGCCAGGTCAGCAGCTAATTGAAATGACTTAGGAAAAACTTTTTGTGTATGTGTGCTGGCTTTTCAACTTTTGTGTAAATTCATGATTGCTTCAATGTTTAAACAGAGACAGCTGGGCACGGTGGCACATACCTGTAATCCCAGCAGCTCGGGAGGCTGAGGCAGGAGTATTGCAAATTCAAAGAGAGCCTCAGCAATGGCAAGGCACTAATCAACTCAGTGAGACCCTGTCTCTAAATAAAATACAAAAAATGGGCTGGGGATGTGACTTAGTGTTTGAGTGCCCCTGAGTTCAATCCCCAGTACCCAAAAGAAACAAACAAAAAACCAAAACAAAATAAAAGGACTGGGATATTGCTTAGGGGTTATATGCCTAGGGGTTCAGTCCCAGATACAAAAAAGAAAAAGAAAATAACTGAAGTATTTAGAAAAGTGTATCATATCTATAACTTAAAACATTTCAGGAAAGTATACTCAACATATGTATTCATACACACATGCACAGTGTTGAAGCAAGTGAAAAATATTAATATCTTAGAAATGAGGTGTAAGGTATGTAGAAATTCTTGGTACTATTTTTGTAAGTCTCCTGTAGTCTCAAATTCTTTCAAAATCAAACTTTTGTAAAACCTTGAAAATTTGATTTCTTGGTGCTACATAAAATAATGTTATGTCTTAATCTCATGGTAGCATATTCAGTGAAATATGGATATAGTATTTTAATGGAATGTATAGTATCAATATTATCCTACTAGAAACCAGCTATCTTACATTTATATTTTTATATTTAGTTTTAGTAGCATGCCTAATCCTTAGTTTTCTCGGGTGAATAGTAGCATGTGTATATAGGAGTGGAAAGTGTGAGGTAGCACATATAAACGTCTGGTAGATGCCCTGGCACTCCAAGAAATGGTGCATATTAAAATAATGTATTTATATAAAAGTGACATATGTAAAATGATAGATTTACATCAAACTGAATGTTCACTGCTCAGATGCCTTATATTTCAAAGTGACATTCCAAAAGAGGAGGTAGCATGCTTCATTTACTATACACAGTGGGCCTTCCAAGACCAACTCTGCTGGTTCATGGCTTTTAATAAGTGATATTCATTAAGCCTAGAAGCTTTGTTTCAAACAACACACATAGAAGGGTAGAGAATTTGAGCTGTTCTGATGCTGGGTGGTTTAAAAAGGTATAGTTATATCTTAGATGGGCTTAAAGAAGCATAATTTTCACATAGATCTCCACATGAAAATAAACAAATCTCCAAATAAGATAACTAAGACTTCGAAGGGATGTTAAGGATAAATGTCATACACCTGTTGTTTGCTTTTTTGCCAGGAAAAGGAACCTCTCCGCGTAATACCACTTAAAGAGGTTCATAAAGTTCAAGAGTGTAAGCAAAGGTAAGAAAGTGCTCAGACTTGACACTGGCACAGCTTATTAAGACAGAGGACTGCCTTGCTTCATTGACGTGCTTGCAGGTTATGTTTGTCTCTATTCTAGCAGGTTCTTTTTTTTTCCCCTCAGAGGGAGGAGGATTAGAATTGAACCCAGGGCTCTGTACTACATAGTTATATTGCAGCCCTTTTATTTTCTATTTTCGATGGTCTCTTTCTACCCAAGTTGCCTTGAATTTTCAGTCCTCCTTCCTCACCTACTCAAGTGGAGATAGGGTCTCACTGAATTGCTTAGTACCTTGCCATTTCTTTCTTTAAAAAATATGTTTTAACTTGTTGATGGGCCTTTATTTATTCAGTTATTTATATGTGGAGCTGAGAATTGAACCCAGTGGCTCACACATGCTAGGCAAGCGCTCTGCCACTGAGTCACAACCCCAGCCCATGCCTTACCATTTCTAAGGCTGGCTGTGAATGCGAGTTCCTCCTGCCTCAGCTTCCCACATTGGGATTGCAAGCTTGTGCTACTGCACTTGGCTTATCTTTAACTCTTCATAGTTGGAATTTGCTAAAGTTTTCAAAATTCTCCAGCATATTGGAGTGGTCCACGCCTGTAATCCCAGTGGCTCTAATCCCAGCAGTTCGGAAGGCTGAGGCCTGAAAATCACAAGTTCAAAGCCACCCTCAGCAAAGATAAGGTGCTTAGCAACTCAGTGAGACCCTGTTTCTAAATAAAATACAAAATAGGGCTGGGGATGTGGCTTAGTGGTCAAGTATCCCCAAGTTCAATCAATGGTCCCCTCCCCCACAAAAAAATCTCAAAAGTATTGAAATATTTTGTTTATTTAAAAACTAAAAGTTCAGGAATAGCTTATTAATGAGAAAGGAAAAAATTAATATGAGCAACTTATAATTATGCCATCAGATTTGACAAATTGGTATATTAAATTCATTTCTTCGTGTATGACTAAAAATAATAAAAATAATTTATTTCTTCATAGTTAGATGCTTTATTAAAATTATATGTGTAAAAATTTTTGCAAAAATACCCAAAATAAATGGGTTAAATTAAAAACTGATTTTTGTAAATCAGTTTTACCTGTGATATATAATTGTTGACACATACTTGGCACAGATTATAAACAGGTTAAAAAAAAAACTGCTCAGCAACTGCTATTTAAATATAACTTTTTTTTTTTTTGGTAACAGTGATATAATGATGAGGGACAACCTGTTTGAAATTGTAACAACGTCTCGAACTTTCTACGTACAGGTAAGGTACTTACTTGAAAATCATAGATTATTTATTTATTTATATACTTATTTATTTATAATGTGGTGCTGAGAATCGAGCCCAGTGGCTTCCATGCTAGGCAAGCACTATACTTCTAGCCCTAGAAGGTGCTGGTGTTTTTTTTTTTTTTTTTTTTTTTTTGGTACCAGGGATTGAAACCAGGAGTGCTTAACTACTGAGCCATATCCCCAGTCTTTTTTGTGTTTTATTTAGAGACAGGGTCTCACTGAGTTGCTTAGTGCCTCACTGTTTTTGCTGAGGCTGGCTTTGAACTTGCAATCCTCTATCAGCCTCCTGAGCCACTGGGATTACAGGCGTGTGCAACCACACCTGCCTCCTCCTAGAAAGGTGTTTTTTGTTTTGTTTTGTTTTTTTAAAGAGAGAGAGAGAATTTTTTTTTAATATTTATTTTTTAGTTTTTTGGCGGACACAACATCTTTGTATGTGGTGCTGAGGATCGAACCCAGGCCTCACGCATGCCAGAGGATCGCGCTACCCGCTTAAGCCACATCCCCAGCCCCATAGAAAGGTTTTTAATAGAATATTTGTTAGCCAGGTGTGGTGGTACTATGTCTATAATCCCAGTAACTAAGTATTTTTCAGGTATCTCAAAGTATTGAAATTATAGTCGTGCGCCACTGTTGCCAACTTAAGTAAGCTAAGTACTTATCAAGGAATATGGCATTTTGGAATATGACTGCCAATACTTCTAAATAGTACTACTAAAAATTATTTCTAGAAAAATAATATGTAAAATGATGTCAAAATTTTTTAAAATGACAGCTGTGTACATATTGGAAGAACAAAATAAGAAGGGCTTTCTTTGACTTCTTCTTTTTATTATTTTATTTCCAGAAGTATTCACTATGGACCCTTTTTGATGTGTCTGATCTCAAAATATTAGTTCTCAACTTATGTCTTGGTATAGTAACTTACCCAGCAAAACCTGGTTTAAAAAAGTATTTCTGCCAGGCACAGTGGCACATGCTTGTGATCCCAGTGGCTTGGGAGGCTGAGGCAGGAGGATTGAGAGTTCAAAACCAGCCTTAGCAACTCAGCAAGATCCTGTCTCTAATAAAATATTAAAAAGAGCTGGGGATGTGGCTTCTAGTTAAGTGTCCATGAATTGAATCTCCAGTAACCCCCCCTACCCAAAAAGTGTTTCCAAGGGCTCCTGTTATAGCTCATCTCAGTGGTAGAGTCCTTGCCTAGCATGTGTGAGGCACTGGGTTTGATCCTCAGCACACATAAAAATAAATAAATAAAAGTATTGTGTTCACCTATAACATACATATATCATGTATATATATATATTTTTTGTTTGTTTGTTTGTTTCCAAAATTTTGGGAAACCATTGTCTTAGATAATGATTTTGTTGGTGGCAGTACAAGTTACCAAAATAAATATGTTGGATTTATGGAAGTAGAAGGTACATATTGAGGATAAATTAACCGAATCCTTTATTTCCTTTAGGCTGATAGCCCTGAAGAGATGCACAGTTGGATTAAAGCAGTCTCTGGCGCCATTGTAGCACAGCGGGGACCTGGCAGATCAGCATCTTCTGTAGGTTTCCTGCTCTCTGGGGTGACAGTCCCACGGGTCGCTGCACCCGGTCGAATTGTTTTCCTTCCTCTCCCCCTAATCCCTTTGGTTTCTTTTTTTTTTTTTTTTTTGAGATTTATTTGCATGTTAACTTTTAGATCAATTAGACTTGGGAAGAATAATGCATTTCTAATTTAATGCTTCCTTGTAGTGTTACGTATACTTAACTTTCTGTGCATTGTATTGTGTTAAATGCACAAGCAGGGCAATGAAAGAATAGACATTTCCTTGCTTTGTTTTAGCAATTCTTAACTTGTCATTAGGTCTAGATTTGGTATAATTTGAAAGACTCTTAGTGTGGAATGTGGCCTAATCATGAAAGGCACCTTTAATTCCAACATTACACAGTTTTGTGAATGTCAATTTATTCTTTTCTAATATCAGTTAACATTTTGTTTCATTTTTGGATTTTTTGGTTTTGGGGTTAATTTTTTGGCTTAGCATGCCATAAGACTCCTGACCAAGCTAGAACCTTAAGTATAGTTTAGTTCTCCCATTCAGTATTTTCTATTTCATGTTTATTTATTTTGTAGCAGGTTAATATAAAAGCCTGCTTCAAGCTGCGTGCAATGGTGCATGCCTGTAACCTCAGTGGCTTGGGAGGCTGAAACAGGAGGATCATGAGTTCAAAGCCAGCCTCAGCAATGGCAAGGTGCTAAGCAATTCAGTGAGACCATCTCTCTAATAAAATACAAAATAGGGCTGGAGTTGTGGCTCAGTGGTCGATTGCCCCTGAGTTCAATCCCTGGTACCCCAAAAATAAATAAATAAAAGCCTGCTTCAGAAAGCTACCGTAATTATCTTTGTGGTAGCATGATAATAAAATTGAAATAACTAAACATTCTACTCAGAAGTAGTAATGTCTTTTATATATCTTGTTTAAGTATATAATAAGACTTGTATTTTTCCTTTGGAATACTTTGGCCACCAATCTCTCATCTGAAAATACAAATTCTACTGAGAAATAAAAAAATGTAGTGTCTTAAAGTGTTGCATTGTCAAGGGTAGAATGTAGTCTAGTATGTAATATATAGCTTTTATTATCTAGATTCATTATATGTAATCTGTACTTTTAATACTTTTCCTGGAAGTGTTGTCTTTTAATGTCCTGGTAGTGATAATTACAGATCAGCAAATTCTAGTTATATCCTTTTTGGAATGTCGTGAGAAGTCACTTTTGTGGGTGTTAATTTTGTAACTACCTTCATTTTATGTGACCTTTTCAGTAGTCAACTCTGAGATTCTCTGCAAAAACAATGTCTGTTGGGAAGAGGAGAAGCTGGAAAAGGGTGCTTGTGTTTTGTGCTTTGTGGTGGGGGCAGGTGAACTATCTAGCTGTCACTGTCAGCACAACTTTCTCTTTTCCTCCCTCTCCCATGTATAGGTTAACTCTAATCTTAGCTTTGCACTGTGTTCCAGATGCGGCAGGCCAGAAGGCTGTCGAACCCTTGTATACAGAGGTATACATCAAGAACTGGTGAATGCAGCACGTATGTGGGCTCTCACGCAAACGTGCCTTCTTAGTAGAGGGCCTGACTCACTACTTAACAGCTGATCCTAGAAAGTTGAGTTCACTAAACTGCCTTTTGCAGTTGTCATGACTGACTTTGTCAACACTAACACAAACTTTCACTGCAGTCATCAGGTTGAATGTGTATTTTTTTAAAATGTTTATTTTTTACTTATAGGTGGACATAATATCTTTATTTTCATGTGGTACTGAGGATCCAACCCAGTGCCTCATGCATTCTGGGCAAGTGCTCTACCTCTGAGCCACAACTCCAGCCCTGAATGTGTAATTTATTAAAAAGATTTTAAAAATACAACTTAAATAATGTAAAGAGATATTAAGCTAGGTTCTAAAAATTCACTTACTGAATTGCTATAAGAATTTCTGTATTTTATGTTTTTTGAGATATTTTATACTGCAACACTTGAAATGTACCTTTGTTCCAATAATATATACAAGCCTTGCATGCATATACATTGAATAAACTAATTTTCATGGCATTTTAAATCTAGCGAAATTCAGCCATATAATATAACTCTGTTGTATTTTTGTAATTTGTAGTACTTTGTTTTCAAAGCCACTGGTATCATAAATGAACAGAATATACTAAGAAGTATATGGCACAATGCACTTAGAATGGTCAAGTTTAAAGGTATATTCTGATTTGATCTAGTTAGAAGCATTATAAAATTCACAATTGATATTACTTCACCAGTTTAAAAATGACTATATGCTCTTTCTTACCTTTAAAATCTTAAACCATACGAATATATAACATTCAAAACTAAATACATGAAATTAGATAAAAAGACCGTGTTCTTATTGGTTGCAATGAAATTTAGGGAAACAAACTAAATTTTATCAGATTGTTAAGATAGAATATTTGAAAAATCTTGATTCCTGATTATCAGAGAAATTTACGACTTTGTATTTTTATCTTTTAAAATACACGGGATAATTCTCATTGTCAATTGAGAATATACTCTTAAATAAAAGGTAAAGCTGGTAGGCTTCCTCTAAATACAGTTCAGTTGCAGTTGGAACACTATCCTGGTTTAGGCTGGCTAAGTCTTCAAAGTGTCATTAGCTACCAAATTCAGCTTTGGTGACAGAACTAGATTCTTAGTGGAAATGGTTGTTGGCTGTCATTGCTTTAAACTCACCTTTAAAAATGCATTTGCTTTGGGAAAGAACTTGCGCATTTATCCTGCATGGCTTATGCTTCTGCTGCGTGTGCGTGTATGTGTGTTTTTCAGAGAATCAAGTCTTATGCTGAATTACTAACCTTATTGTCAATGATTGACGGTGTCTGACCATTACTCCTCTTTCTAGGAGCATTCCCACAGTCCTTCAGAGTCCAAACACACTGTCCGTCCTGCCGGTGCCGCAGCAGCAGCCACCTCACATTCCACAGCCTCTCGCAGCAACTCTCTGGTCTCAAGCTTTACCATGGAGAAGCGAGGATTTTACGAATCTCTTGCCAAGGTCAGGCCAGGGAACTTCAAGGTCCAGACTGTCTCTACAAGAGAACCAGCTTCCAAAGTGACTGAACAAGCTCTGCTAAAACCTCAAAGTAAAAATGGCCCTCAGGAAAAAGATGGTGACCCCGTGGACTTGGATGATGCAAGCCTTCCAGTCAGTGATGTGTAAGATGGAAGCATGCAGGGCCTACCACCATCCATCCTCAGTGTCCTTCATGAGGCTTCTAGCCAAAGATGATAAAGGGGGAAGTGGGTTTTAATGCGTATATTATACTGCCTCTTAGATGTACTCTTTGAAAGCTGGTAAACCAAGAATCTAGGGAGTAGCCAAATGAAATGTCATTTTTTTCAGAAAGAAGGAAAAAACCTGATTATCTTCATATCAACTATCTGAAGCTTTGTGTATTCTCCTTTGGGTGGTAAAAATGTGTGTGTGGTATTTTTTTTCCTAGTGACTTTGACAGTTTAAATGTTTAATGACTTATAAACATTGAAAATGCTCATTAATGATTTTGGTCATTTAAAAAATGCTACTATGATTCCTATTAAATGTTGATATTTAACCATCATTATTGGTTAATATTATTGAATGAAATATTGCCAGACTAAGATTCCTAAGCTCATGATGTCTGTGGTGCTGCAAAATTTATACTGCAATGTAGACTATTTTGAAATCATAACCATTTTTGATGCCCTGGATCTTGAGATGAGTGTTAAATTTTGCACAGAAGATATGATTTAGACCCTTGGTAGGGATGGAGGGTTGTATTAGGCTGGAGAAAGGGGGGGAAATTAGAATTCAAACTATATTTTAAATATTTGTTTGAAAAAGCTTAGGACTTGCAGCTGTCAGTGCTTTTGTTCAGTGACGATCATTAGGTTGGAAGTATTGGAGATACCTGATTTTCTTAACAAAATTTTGTAAATATTTCTCATCTCCATATTTGGATTGGTGAAAGACCTGAACTTTATATGTGACAATGTAACTGCCCTTAGTCATGAAATTGTGGCCTCTACTTTTTTGTTACTAATAACCTGTATTCAAGTGCCTGTGTTTTTCCATCTTGTTTAAGAATATTTTGAGATTAATATGCTACATGATTGGCTTTAAACATTGAGATAAAACTTTTAGTAGCATAGCTTACTATGTTAAATAATATAGCATTTTATGTTAGAGATACCAGAATGCTGGTATTATACTTACCTGTGCAATATACATGTTTTAAAAAACAATTTTAAGTATACAGTTAATCATGGGGATGTCAAAAATATCAACACCTCTCTAAAGAATTCTATTGTTGCAATAGACTAGTTTGAGAAAGCGCCATTTTGCAGTTCAGTCTTAAACATTTGCTTTAAGAACACAGTCTTGAATTACACATGCTGCTATTTTTATATTTTACCATTTTCCAGTACTGTTTTGTTTTGAATTCATACATATCACCATTTCTCCTTTTTATTTTCTAAGATGACTTCTTGTCTGAGAGGAAGGAAAATTTTCTACTAGTGTGGTAAGGTCCAGAGCTTAAGATACATTATACTAGAATTAATAGAGTATGAGTTAAAAAATCCAAATGCAGGGCCTGAGGTTGTGGCTCAGTGGTAGAGTGCTTGCCTAGCACATAGGAGGCACTGGGTTTGATCCTCGGTGCCACATAAAAATAAATAAATAAAGGTATTGTGTTCATCTGCAATTTGAAAAAATATTTTTTAAAAATCCAAATGCATAAGAATGCACCACTCACCTTTTTTTATTCATAAGCTAATGTTTTTTAAAGTTATATTTAGATTTTTCTCTTTTGCACCTACATTTGAAAAGGATAGAATAAAAAGGTTTTAAATAATTACACTTTTTCTGCTGACCTACCCATTTTAATGGCTCTTTTGAAAGAAGTTTTTGTTTCATGGATGCACCTAAGAAGACTTGTATAGAACTTTGCAATATTCAAGAGCCTGATGCTGTTTTCTTTGGTACAGCTTCCACATTGCATGTTCCTTTTAGCATATTTTGGTATTGGTAATTTGATATATTTAATGGTGGCAAATATTAGCTCTATTTTGGGACTTTTTATAGAACTACCCTTGTTCAATAGCATAGGAAAATGTTCTTGTGATTGTCAGGGTCTCCTAGTATTTATCTCAATTCTTTTATAAGTCTATGGAAATTATTTAATTATTTTAAAACTTACACTTTTCTTGTAAATATGTCACATCTGAAGTGTCAAAAAATTACTTTGAATACCCTAATATTTGCTGCATTTTTTTTTTCCTGTGTGTAACCTGTCTTCTTTCAGAGTGGGAATGTGTGCCTCCCAATGTTTACTGTTACGTCTTTTATCTTTATATGTTGAACTGGTTGAACACTGTAATGACTTGAGAATAAACTGCTCAGAATTCATTCTAATTTATTTCTCATTCCATTTGCTTCAGCTCTCCTATGAACAAGTAAACAGGGCAAATACAAAATGTTTTTGGTAATCGACTTAAATTTACATATTTAAGAATAGTAATTATTTGCTAATCTTTGAAAAATTAAGAAACTTCAGATCTGTGAATTTTTAAGGCATAGCTTCATGTGAAGTTGTACAAGGAAAGATGTCAGAGTTTGGGGGGTGGGGGAGTTTGCAAGTATAGAATCAGACAATCAGGGTTGCTTATCATGCTTGCTTATTGGTTAGCTGGTGTGAGCCTAGGCTTGATGCAGAGGCCTTTTGATTCCCAGGTGGGACATTGAGGTACCCTCATAAAAAACTCCATGGGCTGCTGCTTCTCGAAACTTTTCCCTGTTTTTTGTTTGTTTGGGGCACTGGGGATTGAACTTGGACACTCAACCACTGAACCACATCCCCAGCCCTTTTTTGTATTTTATTTAGAGACAGGGTCTCACTGAGTTGCTTAGGGCCTTGCTAAGTTGCTGAGGCTGGCTTTAACTCTCATCCTCCTGAGTTGCGTGTGCCACTGTGCCAGGCCAAGCTTTCCCTTTTGATAATACATGTTTCTTGACAGCTGTGGTGAACACTGCACCCAGAGCCCTCCCTGTGTGGTTTGTGATGTACAGGTAAAGTTCAAGTCCTCCTTCAATAAGTGAGGACAAGGCATGAAGAGAATGTATTGAACTGTACACTTTAAAGTACTATGTACTTTAAAATACAAATTCTTCACTTGCAATTCTGGAATGTTCTCTGTATAAAGAAACCTTCAAAAATCTTAGATGTTTTATTCTTTATGTCTAGTTCATTGTTAAATTCTGCTGCTTTTCTCCTATATCTTCATAATCCTGTCCTCTGAGATGCTACCCAAAATGACTTTGAGCCAGTATCTCCTCTCACCTGTTCATGTCCTCTTAGACTCCTCTGTACCACCCTCATCCTGTCATTGCTCAGGGCAGGCATTAAACATTTTGATGTGTGCTCTTTTTACAAAAGCTGAGTCAATCAGTCCAAACCTGTGCCACCAGAAAGGAGAGGATTTGCCCATGGACAAAGAACTGTTAGGATCTATACCTTGGCGAGAGTCATGTGGGTTGGCTCCTGGTGCCCTCCAGGAATTCCTCTCTCCTCTCCAGACAGATTCATTTAGTGTTCTGCTCTTTGGTCTCGCTCTCATTTTCCTAAGGCCACTTGTTCTCTGAAATGCTTTCTTCTTCATAGGCCCTCAGATCTCTTCATTTATTTAAATGATTGATGAAAAACCCACTGAGCAGCTGCTGAGTAGTTTAGTGTGCATTCCCACTCACCCTTCCCATGTTGGGACCACGTTGGCCCTAGAATGCAAGGAACTTGAGGTTTGATCAGTGTTTCATTTTTTAGAAATCCGAGGACATTTCTATATTTCATTTGGTAGAAACCTGCTTGACATCTCTATACATAGCATTTTCAGTGCTTTCAGAAAGGGGAATATTTAATACTGATACTATTTGGGGAAAGCTTTGTTTCCAAGACTTTATCTGGGTTTGATTTTTTTATTAACTATCTTTTCTAAAAGATTAAGATTTTTTTTTTTTTTAATTCAAAGTGCCATTGCAGGCTGGGGTTGTAGCTCAGTGGTAAAGCGCTTACCTTGTACATTTGAGGCACTGGATTTGATCCTCAGCATCACATAAAAATAAATAAAATAAAGGTATTGTGTTGATCTACAACTAAAAATATATATATTTTAAAAGGTATCATTGCATGCTTAGCCCATGTTCCCTTGTTCACGTCCAGCCATGAGAGACAGTTATAACCTGAAAATAATTTCTACACATTTATCTCAGAAGCCACCTCATTGAAAGCTACTGGCCTGCCAGCATCTGGTGCCGTTTTCCCCTCTGGATCGCAGATGCTTTTTGTTTACCCTTTTGTTTGTGGTTTCTTGATGCTTCTTATGTTCCTGTAATAAGTAGCTCTCTTGCAGATAGTTTTTTATTATTGTTTTTCTTTTTGGTACCAGGGATTGAACCCAAGGTGCTTAACCACTGAGCCACATCCCCAGTCTGTTTTTCCTTTTTTTTTTTTTTTTTGAGACAAGGTCTCACTAAATTGCTAAGGCTGGCTTTGAACTTGCAATCCTCCTGCCTCAGCTTCCTGAGCCACTGGGATTAACAGGTGTGTGCCACTGTGCCTGGCTGAATACATAATTTTGCTTATTCATAGACATAGTTTGTCCATTTTTTAAAAAGATCTACTTAAAACTAATGTGACTATTAAAATTAAACCAACAGCCCAGCAAAGTGGTGCATGCCTGTAATCCCAGTGACTCGGGAGACAGGAAAATCTCAAATTTAAGATCAGCCTCAACAATTTTGCAGGGCTGTGGGTTTACTTAGTAGTAGAGCACCCCTGAGTTCCATCAGTCTCCAGTACCCAAACAAACAAGCACTAACAATACACAGTTAAAACAAAAATACTGCCTTTTTGCCTTCAGTGTGTCTTTTTACCTGAATTTCTCTTGTTGGTCTACATATAACAGCTGTCTTATACTAGGAATCTTGGGGCCTGGATTCAGCTCCAGGTCTGCCACACTTGGGCAAGTGTAAAGTATTTTGAAACCTCACCTTTACATTACAGAAAATGAGAGAATTGTATTATTTGTCTTGGTAATTTTATTAACCCTTGCAATTTAATTTTCTTCCCTCAAAAACTATTTTAAATGAGAAGGAAAATGCTAAACCTTTTTGCCTTGACAGAAAGGAGTGCCCTCCTTCAGCTTTCCTTTTACTTTTGGTTGCAGCTCAAGAATTTACAACCAGCTGGGCACTTGGGCACCGTGGTACATACCTTAGCTACTCAGGAGGCTGGGGCAGGAGGATCACTTGAGCCCAGGAGATCAAGAGCAGCCTGGACAAGGTAGCAAGACCCTGTCTCTTAGAGAAAATAAAGAAGAGCTGGGGTTGTGGCTCAGCGGTAGAATGCTTGCCCAGCACCTGCAAGGCCCTGGGTTCGATCCTCAGCACCACATAAAATAAATAAATAAAAATAATGTGTCCAACTACAACTAAAAAATAATTTAAAAAGAAACTACATAAACCTGCTAACAGTTGTTGAGATAGGAAATATTTGTATCAAAAATGCAAAGATTTAGCCCCTTGTGGTAATCCAAGCAACTCTGGAGACTGAGGAGGATTCAGAGTTTGATACCAGCCTCAGCAACTTAGTGAGACCCTGTCTTAAGGAAAAAAAAAAAAAAGTTGGGGGTGGGGTGTGTGTGTCTGGGGATGTGGCTTAATGGTTCAGGGCCACTTGGTTCAACCCCTGGTACCTAAATAAATAAAATGTGAATAGTGTTTTACTATTGTGTATTCATGGATGAAAGCTCCACCTTCTGGTTATCCCATTGCTAAAATTAAAAGTAATTTGGTACCTGTTTCACTTTCTTTACCCAAAACAGAAAATTAGAGAAGATAGGTGGTTGCTTAAGATAGTTTTGAAGTTAATATCAAATTTAAGCCACCATTTACAAATGACTTTTTGGGGAGAAGGGGGTATTGGGAATTGAGCCAAGGGTCACTTCTAAACTACATCCCCAGTCTTTTTTATTTTTTATTTTCAAACAGGGTCTTGCTAAATTGCTGAGGCTGGCCTCAAACTTGTGATCCTCTTGTCTGAACCTTCTGAGTCACTGAGGTTACATGTAGGTAGGTACCACCATGTCCAGCTACAAATGAATTTTTTTTTTTTTTTTTTTGGTACCAGGGATTGAACTTGACCAATGAGCCACATCCCCAATCTTATTTTTAATTTTTATTTGGAGACAGGATCTCACTCAGTTACTTAGCGCCTCACCTTTTGCTGAGGCTGGCTTTGAACTCATGATCCTCCTGCCTCAGCCTCCCCAGCTGCTGGGATTACAGGCTACAGGCATGTGCCACCATACCCGGCTACAAATGATTTTTGGATTAAACTTTTTGTATAAATTACTTGTAGCTTTACATGTAGTTATAAGAAATATTAGAAACTTTACTCAGTTTTTCACAACTGAAATAATACAGTATTATAACCAGGATATTGAGACTGATGCAGTCAAGATACAGAACAATTCCCTCATTCTGACCCTTTTATAGTCACATCCCTCTATTTTATGGTTTGGAAACAGACTTGGTTATTTGTCCAGAGTCACACTAGGATTAAAATGCAATCTTTAGGTACCAAAGTTTAGGCTTCTGACCCCTATGATATTCTTGTCACAGTAGGAGTCTTGAAAATTGCTTTGTTTATATTATTTCTGGTTACTAATAATGAGTTGAAATTTCATTCCGTCTTATTTTCAACATTTTCCAAGATGATAATCAGTCATCCATCTTCCTCCCTCCCTCCCTCTCTCTCTTTTTTCTCCTTCCTTCCTTTCTTTCTCTCTTCCTCCCTTCCTCCCTCCCTCTCAAGGTGGAATCCAGGGGTGCTTAACCACTTAGCCATACCCCTAGTCCCTTTTATTTTTTATTTTGAGATAAAGTTTCACTAAATTGCTGAGGTTAGCTTTGAATTTGCAATCCTCCTGCCTCAGCCGCCTGAGCTGCTGGGATTATAGACTTGTGCCACCACACCCAGCCACAACCGTATTTCAAATGACAGTTGCCTTTATACATTCCTTTAACTTCTTGTTTTTAATACACTGGGAATTGAATCCAGGATGCTTTTATCACTGAGCTACATTGCCTGGACTTTTTTATTTTGGATTTTGAGATAAGGTCTCACCAAATTGTTGAGGGTCGCACTTATTTGCTGAAGCTGGCCTCAAAATTGCCATGTTTCCTGCATCAAGCCTCTGAGTTACTAGGATTTCAGGTGTGTACCACCATGCCCAGCTCAAGGGAACTTTTAAGAATAATAGATAAGTTTCCTGATCATAACCTTCCTGAAAGATTTCATGCTCTGACATCTGACATATGAATTAATAAAGATCACCAGGCACAGTGGTGCTATAATCCCAACAGTTTGGGAGGCTGAGGCAGGAGGATTAATAGTTCAAGCCAGCCTCAGCAAAAAGTGAGGTTCTAAGCAACTTAGATCTGTCTCTAAATACAAAATAGGGCTGGGGATTGAAATGCCAAATTCTTGCACAGGAAGTAGATATAGAGATGGATCATGAAGATAATCACTTTGGTGTGGGCAAGGGTGAGGTGTTTTTCTGTGTGAGAAAACTTTTGACCCATTGAAGTCTAGTTCAAATCCATGTCTTCAGTGTGTGACACACAGCGGTCAGGAGGCCTAAGGTGATGAAGCTGTCCACAGGAATTTGCCTGAAGAAACAAAGTATAATAGGTGATAAAATCTAGCATGGAAAACTACAGTGGCGTGGAAAACTACACACCCATAGACTGATGATAGGCAAAGGATAGTGTGGGTAAGAGAAGAGACGTTGGAGAAAGGGCCTTTAGGAAGTCCCAGAGAGAAATAGTATTTCTTTATAACAGCCACGTGACGTGACAATTTGTAAATATTGGGTTCAAACTGGTGCATAAAATTGAAATCATTTTCTTGAAGATTTTTGCCTCTTCCTCCCAAACTGCTGTACTTAACCCTCTCATGCTAGGCTTCTGAAGGAGGAAGGGTGAGGGTGAGGCAGGGAATGTGGGGAACTTGCCATGATTTGGAAACTTGCCCACATCAAGCCTTTTTTTTTTCCCTGCCTGTTTTTGGTACCTTTGTGATATGATTTTAACATATTTCCCATGGAAACTTACTGCGTTTTGCAAATAGGGGGCCATTGGTCCTGGTGACGTCCACTCTTGGTAACCATGCATACTTCACACTCATGGTCTTAGGTCATGTTGTCACTTAGGCTGTCCTTCCTTCCCACTCTCCTTTGTCTGTTTATGTTTTTAAGGTGGAGAATCTTAGTGGGTCAGGTCTGAGGAGTGACAGGAAGTGAGGCAGTCAGGTAATGGAAAGTGTTTTGGTTTGAAAACTAGAAACTGAGCTAACAAGGTAAGGGTCAGGTGTGGTGGTGAAGGCCGGTACTCCTAGTTGCTCAGTGTCCCTTTCCCCATTTCCCATCCCTTCTAGTTCACTCTGTGACACATCTAAAATTTTCTGGCCCGATTTCAAGAATCCGCATGAAGGGGGACTCTGTGCTGCCTCAGTTCACAAAAGACCGTAACATCCTATCTTCGGTATCTATGGAAGCAATTTTCTTTCCTTCTTTGGTTGAATTTGGTGAAAAATATTGATCCATTTTCCAATATTCATCATTAATTTTTGACTAAATCCCATTTGGTCAGGTTTGGTTTGATTTTGGTGTGTGTGAGGGGTACTGGCAATTGAACCTAGACCCTCAGAATACTAGGCAGGCTCTCGACCACTGAGCTACACCCCAGCCCTTTTTATTTTATTCCGAGACAGTCTTGTTAAGTTGCTCAGGCTGGCCTTGAGCTTGTGATTCTCCTCCATCTGCCTCCCGAGTAGCTGTGGAGTCACAGAGGTGGGTCACCTCCCTGATACTTATTGTTTTTTAAATATACTGCTTGATTCTTTTTGCTATTTATTGGTGATTTTTGCATGAATATGTGGTATATGTCTATTTTTATTTTGTATAAATCTAATCTTTGTAGTTTTTTTTTTTTTTTTTTTGGTTTGGGGGTTTGTTTTTTGGGGGGGCACCAGGAGTTAAACTCAAGGGCACTCAGTGACTGAGCCACATCCCAGCCCTATTATGTATTTTATTTAAGGACAAGGTCTTACCGATTTGCTCAGCGCCTCCCTTTTACTGAGCTTGGTTTCGGACTCCTT
The DNA here is from genome assembly GCF_052094955.1 of Ictidomys tridecemlineatus. NCBI lineage: Eukaryota > Metazoa > Chordata > Mammalia > Rodentia > Sciuridae > Ictidomys > Ictidomys tridecemlineatus. Next base: position 8,395,463 of record NC_135477.1, on the reverse strand, counting down.
CCTCAGCCTCCCCCGCCGCTGGGATTATAGGCGTGGGCCACCAGCCTGTCTTTGTAGGTTTTTCTTTTTTGGTTTTGGTACTAGGAATTGAACCCACCTGTGCTTAACTACTGAGCTACATCCCTAGCCCTTTTTTATATTTGACTTTGAGACAGGGTCTCACTAAATTGCTGAAGTTGACTTTGAACTCAGTCCTCCTGCCTCAGACTCCCAGGCTACTGGAATTACAGGCTGCTGGGATTACAGCCTGCACCACTCTGCCTGGCTTTTGGTAAGTTTTGTGGTGTTACACTAGCCTCATGGGAAACACTTGGGAGGTGTTCTTTTTTTAATTTTTTTATTTTTTAGTTGTGTATGGACTCAATGCCTTTGTTTTTATGTAGTGCTAGAATCAAACCCAGTGCCTCACACTTGTGAGACAAGTGCTCTATCACTGAGCCACAACTTCAGTCCTGGGGGGTGTTCTTTTAAGCTGTTCCACAACAGCTTTAAACAAACTGGAAATAACCATTCTTTAAAGTTGGTGGAATTTGGGGCTGGGGTTGTAGCTCAGTGGTAGAGCGCTTGCCTAGCATGTGTGAGGCAATGGGTTCAATTCTCAGCACCACATATAAATAAGTGAAAAATAAAGGTATTGGCCCCATCTACAGCTAAAAATATTTAAAAAAAAAAAAAGTTGGTGGAATTTTCTTATAAAACTTTCTGGACCTGGAGCTCAGATGTCTCTGACAGCTTCCTCGTTTTCTCTGTGAAAGCAGATGTGCTGAGATCTTCTGTTCTGTGGTAGGATAGAAGGAATAACAAATAGGTAGGATAAGAAATGGGTAGAAAGGAGACATAAAGGAAGGACTAGGAAAAAAAATATTTTCATTCAGAAATTACACATTTTCCCAGGCCTGTCACTCTCAGATTCCTGGAAAATGTGTAAGTCTAATTAACCCCCAGTAAATAGAGCCTACAAAGGAAGAGATGGTATCCCTTCCGAGGAACCTACAGTGTCGGGGACTTCCATTATCTGATCAATAATCAGGTCATGATAATACCACGTCAGCCTGAGGGTCCGGAGATTGACCAGACCACCAGAAACTGTCTTGACTGTTACCTTCCCTGTCTACACTTCCACACCCTCCCTCACCACATTTAACCCAAGTTGGGAAGGCCCCAAATGCACATTTCTCCAGCCTGTTGCTAAGGTAATCTATCCCAGGAATGGCCCCTGTGTCCTTCCCCCTTCGGCCCAATGTTTCCCACCTTTTGGCCATCCCACCAAGCATTTATTTCCTAGGCTGTCAAATGCCTAGTCATGTGAGCAGGAAGGAGAAAGATAACGGGGAGAAGGCAGGAGAACAAAGGAAGCCTAAGACATCTAAAAAGAGAACACCTGGCTTCTTGGGATACCAGGACACATGCTATGCCCCCTTCTTCCTCCTGGGAGAAGTCTATGTGACCCTTTTTAAATGAACCTGTTTTATGTGCTTGCCTTGGCGTGCTCCTCTAATGTTCAAACTTCAACATGTGGGGAAGCAGAACTTGTCGCCTTGAATACTACTTTACTAAATAAACTTCTGTCTATGCCTCTGATTGGCACACGCTGAAAGTTTCTGTCCCGTCTGCCAAGAATACCCCTGGTCCTGAGTCAAGGTCCCCCTTCTCTCCAGGAACTCCCCCGACCTTTCTTTGAGGTCATCTCTTCTAAGGTCAGTTTGATAAATTATACTCCAAGAAAAGTATACCTTTTATCTAAATTTTTTCTGTGTTTGCCTGAAGCTGAGCAAAATATACAGATCTTCTTTTTGTTGTTGTTCTTAGTACCTCAGACAGGCCTGGCAAGTACTCGCCCACTGAGCCCTATTCCAACTCTACCGTTCTTATTTAAAGAGAGACACATCAGTCGGGTTTGGGGGGTTTGGGACACAACTGTCAATCCCAGTGACCAGAGTTTGGCGTCAGAAGGATTGCAAGTTAAGGCCAGCTTCAGCAATTTAGCGAGACCATGTCTCAAGATGAAATTTTAAAAGGACCAGGGAGGGCTGGGGTTGTGGCTCAGTGGTAGAGCGCTTGCCTAGCACTAGCGAGGCCCTGGGTTCTATCCTCAGCACTGCATGAAAATAAATAAATAAAGTTATTGTGTCCTACTACAAAAAATAAATATTTTTAAAAATAAAAAATAAAAGGACCAGGGATACGGCACCTGTCCAGCATACACAAGACCCTAGGTTTAATCCCTAGCACTACAAAAAAAGAAGAAAAGAAAATTCATTATGGTCCCAGGAGCACACTGTAAACTTTGCTTGTACTTATGGCCCTTCCGTGTTCACCTCCTCATCACAGAGTGCATCTACCTGTGTCCTCGACTCCACTGCAGCTGTACCTGTACTGTTTCCTGGATTTCCCACCTTCCTGCCCGTTATTCCTTATTCTCACCGTTTCTACTGCCTGGAACTCCACTTTCCTCTTAATCCTTGCCTGTTAATCCACCCATCTTCCAACTGTCAGCAAAATCCAACTTTCTCCTTGTGGCACTGAAATCCCTCTCATTTTCCCTGCAGACACCGGATCCTCCTCTTTCCTTGTGTGCCTTGGGTTCAGTAGGCTGGAGCCAGAATTCACTTCAGCTTTTGCTCTTAAACACTGTGCTGACTAAATAGCTTTCTTCTCTCCACTGCAGTTCCTTTTAAAGCAAATGACTTCAAAACTTAAAAGAGATTAGAAAATGGAAACAGCCCAAGTCAGCTCTTGGTCGATTAGATTGGCCCAAAGGCAAATTAGGTAAAATGGAAGACAAAATTCAAACACCCTGGAGGTAATGTGTAGGTCAGATTGACTATAGGCAGCAGCAGATGGTCATGCCCTTTCCTACTTGTTTATTCAAGTTTCAGGGAGTTCACAATCACCCCATGGCTGCTTCAAAGCCTGCAGTGAGAGAAACTAAATGCTGGTCCCCAGTACAGTGGTTCTCTGGTGTGCTCCCTGAGACCAGCAATACCAACATTACCTGGGAACTTGCTGGAAATGCAATTATTGGTCCCATCCCAGTCCTGTGGAATTATCTCTGGGAAGGAGCCAGCAGTCTTTTAGGCAGCCTTCAGGGTGCTTCTGACCATTAAAGAATGAGATCCTTGCCCTAAAGTGTCCCTTGCATGTAACAAGTAAACTTTTCCCCTGTGCATCTAGAATGGCACTATTACACAGCATCCTTAGGAGAGCTGAGAAGATGGTCATCAAGTCATTTTGTCCTGTGCTTCAAGCAAGGACCCCCACTGAAAAAATGCTACCTGCATGAACCTGCTCTGACCAAGTCAACCAGGTTGGAATGAAGAGTGTCCCTTATCCAACAGTCTCAATGGAACAGAGCTGTTTGGTCGGGCATTTTTTCCAGTTCCCTTGGGAAGATGTTTTTCTTACGTGTTGTTTCCTTCTCTTCCTGCACTCCCAAGCTCTTCCCTAATCTTTCTCCCTTGCTCATCTCTTTCCCATGGCATTCTAAATTCCAAAGAAAGCCACCACAGGGCCTCTCCCCAGCTCAGCATGTAACATGTCCATCTGAAAAGAAAATACCAGAGATGCTGGCCCCAGGAGGCCCAGGTTCCCCTTGAAGTGAGGCGCAGCCACAGGAGGCTTGGAGAGGGAGGCAGTGGAGGTGGCAATGCTTTTTGGAGCAAGGCTACTGCAGACTTCCTGCCTTTTGTCCCACTGCCCCCCTTCTTCCTCTCATAGAAGCTGTTTGCACCCTTACTCAAAAAGCTCTCCTCTATCTTCCTTCTGCTTTCCTTCACCATCCTCTGTCTCCCCACCTCTAGTGGAGTGACCAGTGGTCGGACACCAGAACCTTTGTTCCCAGCAAGTTTCATACATAGACAGGATTTTATCAGGAATTGAGGAAAGTGCTTAAACACTGGTCTAACCCTGAGCCTCCTGAAGCGAAAACACTGACTTCTATACTAGTCTTTGATAGGATGACGCCTAGCACCTTTTGGGGAAGTGAAAGTTCCAGGTATTAAATGTTCAGAAACTTGTTTTGCTGCCGGTGACCTGAGTAACCTGGGACCAAGGCCCTGGGCAGTTTTTGTAGAGGATGGAAAGTTCCTCCTCTTCCGAGTGGCCCTGTAGCACCAGGAACAATCTGTTGAGCTGAGTCTGAGGAAATGAGTCCCCTCTGGCTGGAGCACCCCTTGCCTCCCCTGACGCCTGGTGACATGTCTTCAGCCGTCCCAGCCCTTGCTGACTTTCCCTTCCCTGGGGACGCTGCACCCTCAGGAACCACAGCCACTGTGACCATTACTGTACTACATTTTGTGTGCTTTCTTCCTTTGCAACACCAAGAGTTTGTTTGGTTTGAAAAAGAACAGTCTGTTTTTCCTGATTTTTAACGGAACACATTATTGTGGGACATTCACATAAGCATCCAACAAGAAATAAAATAACCTGTCATCTTACCACCAAGAAATGGCCTGTGCTGACATTTCGGTGACTTCAGCTCTTTGTGTATGGGTACGGGTGTTCCACAGTCTTTGTAAACCAGCCAGACCTCACAGGCCACACACTGAAACTAGAGTTTTGAGATGAGACTAGATTCCCTGCTTCACCAATTTCCTGTGGTTTCTATCTTGCAAATTTTGAAGAATAAAATCCACGGAAGGGAAGAGTTAATGGAGCAGGGTTTATTTAAGCAAGAAGAGAGAGAGAAATCCTGCTATGTGTAGGGGGGGAGGGAGTTGGGGGGGAAAGTGGAGTGGGGTGGGGGAGGGGTGGGGGTGGCTGATAGCAGAAAAGCCCATTTTGGTGTGCTAGTGTTATGCTCGAATTCGGGACCCCCAAAAGACCACCAGAGACCAAGATCGATGTAAATAGCAAAGAGGTGTTTATTGCGAGCTAGCTCTGTCCTCTCGCGTGCACACACAGCAACTGGTGATGCTGAAGAGGCCCCGAGCCCAGGGTTTGCAGCAGTTTTATACATTCTTTGGAGAAGGTAGGGACCCCCACATATATCATAGCATCTCTTAGCAATTCATCACACACGGAGAGAAAATCAAATAACAACTCTAAAACATGATTTGCACATTCACTGTCGAGAACAAGTTGGGTAGGGGTGATTGGTTAGTACAAGAGGGGATTCGTTTGAACTGATTAGTTTAAGCCATGAGGGGAGTACGTGCTGAACTACATGGTTTCCCAACACGTTATCAACCACCATAAACTACTGGGAGGGTCATCTGGCATCCCAGGTATTTCCCTGTCTCATGCTGATTGGTGGCTGCTAGGGGGCTGCTATGGATCCCCACTTAGCCTGACTGAGTCAGGGACCCTGGCGCAGCAGATCTCTCCTGTTATTTGTAGATATACAACTTAGCAGGGTGGGAATGTGCCTAGGAGTGCTCTGTGGGTCTTTCCAAGGACAAAGGTCACATCCCTTCCTTGGACAGGCTTTGCTCAGAGGTAGAGGCTGTTTTTTCACTAGCTTTGAAGCTTATATATGGGTCTGGGTAGAGCATGGAGCAAAATCTATATGACACAGGCATTGCAAACAGCACCAAAATCATTGATCAAAATCCAGAAAACAGACACTGAAAAAGTATCGAGGCTGTTGCCTTCCTACAGCTTCCATTTGGGTTTACCCCAGTCTTCCAGTTTTCCACCTCTGGGACAAAACCGTTGGCTGGAGGGTTCCCAGGGTGAGCCTCAGGGTCTTCTACATCTGAATGGGCCTTGCTGGCGCTCATTCACGTGCCCAGTGAGCCTGCAGGTTTGGTTTCTGCATTTGAACAGAACCTCTTTTGGGGCCCAGCACTTCAAATTGCTGACCACTGACTATTCTCATTCACACACAGTAAAGCAGAGCCCCCCACCCCTGTTCTTAGCTACACCCATACACAGCCAAATGTACCTATTTGGGATACTGCCATCCTGTTCTGTTGTAGGCTTTTGGTAATATTGGGCTGCTGTAACAAAATACCTTAGATGGGGTAATTCTTAAACAACAGAAAGCTGTTGCTCACAGTTCTGGATCTGGGGAGCCTAAGATGAAGTCACCATCAGACTTGTGCATGGTAAGGCCTGGTGCTTGGCGTTAGAGAGGGTAGCTGTTGTGTTCTCAGCTGGAGGGGGCTGGAAGGGGTTATCTCAGTCATGCCGGAGTGTTACTACATTAGGATATTAGGATTCCAAGTGGATTTGGAGGGCGTTAGAAATGACAAGGTGGCGCTACAAATCAAACACCCGCTAGCTCACTAGATGGACAGGTCACCTGTTTATGTACCTAATATAGCGCTGCCCTTTACCATAATTGGAGGACTCAGGGGTACAATCTACATGATTGGCTAGTTTCAGAATTAGGGTGGCCAACTGAGCTATATCCCTAGCCCCTGAGACTTTATATTTCTCACCAGGGGACACTGACATTCAGATCCAGCCATAGGTGTTTGGTTACTCTATAGACAGATGGTTCTCTCAGGAGATTGTTTGCATTTGGGGGAAGGGGCTTTGTTCACACAGGAGGAAGCGAGAGGGTCAAGAGGGTCAGTGCTCTGAACTGTGAATAAATCTGCATCATTAATAATAATATCATCATTATTATTATTAATATTATTATTTGTGGAGAGGGGTACTGGGGATGAAGCCCAGGTCCTCCTGCATGTTTGGCAAGTACTTGTATCACTGAGCTACATCCCAGCCCTGCATCTGTATTTTGAAGATGGGTGCCAAGAAGAGCTGCTGACTCAGGACCACAGTGGCAGAGTGGGCACACACACAGAACAAAGGTAATGTAACACAGGTTTGTGTGAGGCTGGAGGGTTCTCATCTCACAAATTAGAAAAATGAAGTACACAGAGGACAGAGGCGAGACTCAGTACCAGATTCATCAGGAGCAAGCAAGAAAAGCCCCCACCGCATGGTTGCCTTGGTGGCTCTCTGTCTAGGGGTTTTTATGCTGTTTTGATAAGAGAAACTGACCTTTCTTGGCAAGTCTCTCTTGTTCTCTTTTTTTGGACTCAATTGAAGGTGTACAATTTTGATTTCTTATTCCCATCATGGGATGGTTTCATATATTTGTTAACGTGAGTTTTTTCCTGTACTTTTTTTTTTTTTTTTTTAAAATAAGGATTCCTTGAATTCAACTCTCTGGGGTTGACTCCTGTTAGAGTAGTCCAGGAAGCCTGGGGCAACTGCAGATTGCGTCGGCATCTGAGCGTGAGTGGGGCTCTGGTCAGGCTGCCAAGAGCAAACAAGCTCTAGCCCAGGGTTTAACCAGGGGTGGTGGGACCCCAATTCTACCTGCCTATCCGTTTCCTGACTCAGTAACAAATCCTCAAATCCATCATTTCCTGTGCTCTTTGTTTTCTTTCTTTTTGCAGGGCTAGAGTTTGAACTTGGGCCTTGTGCATGCTAGGCCATTGTTCTGCCTCTGAGCCACATCCCCAGAGCTACCTCCTGTGCTCTTGAGGTTGTCTGCATCTATCATTTCTGCTACTGTGCCTCTCTTCCTGACTGCATATTCAATGACGTCACACATTGGCACAGTGAAAGTTTTTACACCATGCAAATTGACAAACGGCCTGAGTGCTACCACATTAGGATATGAGGATTCCAAACCAGGGCATGCATGATTCCAAACAAATTAGGATTCCAAACCAGGGCATGCATGATTGCTTGTTTTGATGATTAGATGAAAGGTTGGCAAACATTTTCTGTAAAAGGCCACACAGTCTCTGTCATAAGTATTGTTTCTGCTATGACTGGGCAAAAGCAACCATAGACGCACAAATGGACGACAGACTGTAGTGTAACATAACTTTGTGGGTACTGAAATTGGAATTTCGTACGATTTTTACACGTCATAAAATACAGCTCTTCCTTTTTCCACCATTCAAAAATGTAAAAACCATATTTTTCATTGCATGTTGTCCAAATCCAGGGAGGGATCAGACTTAACCCAGATGTGGTCATTCGTAAATCACGTGCTGAGTATCCTTCGTATCAGAAAAAATTATGATAAACCTTTGCCCCCTAGAGGACTGGTTGCTGAATATTTACCAGCCAACCATTGCTTCAAGGGTTCTGCGAATCTAAGGAGTGGGAGCAGGGATTGGGGCAGCACCCTGGGGAAAGAAGCTGTCCCCCTCTAGACAGACCACTGGCCCTGGGCAGGGTGAGCCCCCTACCCCCAGGAGTTGCTCAGCTGGTCTGTGCTGTAGAGGAAGGGTGGAACATTTCTGAGCCAGAAATCCCTTGGGATCATCAAACACTACCCTGTGTGAGCTGGAGTCAGCCCTGCAGTCTTCAAGGATGGGCCTGCGAGCAGTCCAATGTGTGTAACTGCAGACCAAGGGACTGAAAAGTTCCACACATATAATATTTTTCCCACCTTGGAATCTTTATGTCTTCCCACTGTCTTTAGATCCTCCAGTAATTGTATTCATAGAGCTCCTCTATGTTTTTGTTATTAAGTTTCCAGGCAGTTCTATTCCTCTTTAACAAATATTTTTTGTTATATTTATTTACATTTTATTATAGTTAATTCTTTATATTTATATTTTTTCTATATCTAATTTATATTTTTAGTTCTATTAACTGGATTCTTTTTTTTTAAGAGAGAGAGAGAGAGAGAGAGAGAGAGAGAGAATTTTTTAATATTTATTTTTTAGTTTTGGGCGGACACAATATCTTTGTGCTGAGGATCGAACCCGGGCCGCACGCATGCCAGGTGAGCATGCTACTGCTTGAGCCACATCCCCAGCCCCATAACTGGATTCTTTTAAAACCACTTATTGCTAGTCTATAGGGAAGATAATGCTTATATAAAGTAACTTTTTAAATTAACCACCTAAACTAAAAATTCATCAACTAAAATATTACTAGTCTTGGGCTGGGGATATAGCTCAGATGGTAGAGTGCTTGCCTTGTGTGCACAAGGCCCTGGGTTCAATGAAAGAAAGGAAGAAAGGAAGGAAGGAAGGAAGGAAGGAAGGAAGGAAGGAAGGAAGGAAGAAAGAAAGAAAGAAGAAAGAACATAATGCCGGATGGATCTGTATATATTTTCTGGGGTAGTTCTGTGCCTGTACCCACGTACGATTTGGGCTGGTAGGTCTTTTTTTGCAGGAAAGAATGCATGCTAGCTCTGACAGGTTTTAATATTGGGATGAACTTGCTTTGTAAAATAAATTGGAAAGTTTTTTTTAAAAAAAAGGTTTTTCCATACTCCATATCAGCTGAAAGAACATAACATTATCCGTTCACATGAAGTTTCAAAGAATTTAATCATGAAATTGTTTGGCTTCAAGAATTTTTTCCGGAGGAGGTTCTTGTTTTGTTGACAATATTTCTTTTTCTCCATCGATAGTGGTTTGTTTAAGGTTTTGTCTTTAGTTGGGATTGGCAATTTATTATCTTTGAGAAACTTTCTATCCCATCTATTTCCCCTTTTCCTAAATTTTAGCCGACAAGGTCTCACCACGTTTAAAACACCAGCTCCGTCTCTCCCCTGCGCAGACACTTCTGAGAGTTTTCATCAACAGGAGTCTCGTGGTCTAAGAAGGCCCTTCATGACCTAGTTCTAGGTACCTCCAACTTACTCTGGCTTGGGTTTGGTGTCCTTGTCCTGCTTAGAGTGACAAAAGGGTCTCCAAGAAGAGGAGCTAGCGCTCACTCCCTCACTCCTGATGGTTGTGGAAACAACTCCAGGGTGGCTTAATTGTTGGGGATTTTTGCTGACATAACTCAGCTTGGCTTGTGGCTGCTTCTTGTCCTTAAGCTTAAAGGGAGAACAGATACTAATGAATGCCACAAACCTCTGTGGTTGTGCTCAGCCAGGTTCTTGCCCAGCAGAAGACACAGTGCTTAATTAGATCCAATCAATATTTTTTTTCCAAGGGCTTCCTATAGACAAAAAAAATTGTGCTGGAGTCTAGGATATAAAAAGTAAGTGAGGCGCACTCACGTTACGCCTACTGCAGGACAACTGAAAGACAGCCTATTGATGGAACAGGCTGGATTGTGCTGCCTTCACAGAAACCTCAGAGGTTTGCTGGTCCTGCATGCTGTATGTTCCTTGTAGGTTGTCAATAGCTCTGTCCTTTGTCATTTTCACCCTGGGACCCGTACACATTAAGCAGCCTCTGTCTGGGAATTGTCTAGTCATCCTGGCAGAGGATGAATATCCACTGGTCAATATGCAGTCACTCTTAAACTGCTCAGAAGTGCTTCTAAAGCTCACATTTCATTGGCCAGAGAAAATGGCCAAGCTAGACATCAAAGGATCAGGAGAGTAGTATGGTGAACCATAGGAAATTGGCATTTTATTAAGTCAAGAAGGAACAAATAATCTCCACTGTACATGGCTTAACCTGATAGAATCCTATAGGGCAGGCAATGAATATCTGCAATCTACTCCGTGGTGACACCAGCAAAATTGCAAAATATCAATAGTAGCAACGTTTCCTTTAAATTCAGATGAGGATATATAGAAAACCTTAATTTACAAATCCTTTCACTTGAGATAGCCGCATGCAACTAAACCCCTCCATGAATGGACAGGGGGTAAAAGTCCAAGAGTGTCACCTGAACCTTTGATTGGATTTAGGGACCCTTGTTTTGGATTCCAGCTTCAACGCTCATGTCTCAGTCAATTGATGTAAAACGTGCTGAGTTCTTACATTGTGCCTGGCTCTGTGCAGGGAGCTGAGAGAGGCAGTGACATGGACTGGCAGAGAAGGTGCCTGTCTGTGGGGACCTGGTGCCGGCCCCATCATCAGCCGCGGATGATTTAGGACAGGTGGTGTGGGGGATGGAGAGGTCCAGGGAGTTTGGGGTGCCCTTTTGCTAGGGCTCATAGGATTGTTGGCCAAATTCATTTCCGCACATCTGTAGATTCATGGCTACTTGCCTCTTCAAGGCCAGCCAGAAAATCTGCCTAAGCTCAGGGCAGTTCCTTCTCTTCAACCCAGGATACTCTCCCTTTTGATGAACTTGAACTGATTAGAGATCATTAGAGTTCATCTGCAAAAATCCCTCCATCTTTGGAATATAATGTAATTGAGTCTCAGAAGTGACATCCATCAGAGCCACAGGTCCTGCTCACAGTGTGTGTGGGGCAAACTGTATGGGGCGTGGCCACCAGAGGGCAGAAATCTCAGAGGCCCCCTAGAATTCCATCGCTGTCAGACTCAGTCTTTTCAATTGGAGCTTTTCTGTGGGTGTGTCTGGTTACTTCAGTTTGGATTTTCCTGACGTCAATGGCCATTTCTATATCTTCTTCTGTCAAGTCCAGAGCCTTTTTTTTCTCTATTTATTTATGTACCAGGGATTGAACCCAGGGGTGCTTAATCACTGAACCACACCCTCACCCTCCACACCCTCTCTTTTTAAAAACGTTTTTTTGTAGTAGATGGACACAATACCTTTATTTCATTTTTGTGTGGTGCTGAGGATCGAACCCAGTGCCTCACTCTTGCTAGGCAAGCACTCTACCAACTGAGCTATAGCCCCAGCCTGTCCTCAGACCTTTTTTGTATTTTATTTAGAGGCAGGGTCTTGATGATTTGCTCAGGGCCTCACTGAGTTGCTGAGGCTGGCTTTGAACTTATAATCCTCCTGTCTCAGCCTCTTGAGCAACTGGGATTACACGCATGAGCCACCACGCTTGTCTATTTATTTATTTATTTATTTCTGCAGTGTTGGGGATGGAACCCAGGGCCTTGTGCATCCTAGGCAAGCACTCTGCCACTGAGCCACATCCCCAGCTCCTCCCTTTATTGTTTTTATTTGTCAAATTTGGATCTATGATCCCTTTTTAATTACTTTTTCTGTCCGTGTGTACAGGAGCAAAGTTCTGTCTCTGCATATGAATAGCAGATGGTGCAGCACCATTTTCCTTTCCCTATTGAATCACAGCTATCCCTTTGTTAAATCAGGTGCCTCATGGTATGTACCAGTCTGGCCTGGGTTCCCTTTGATTCTATTGACTTATTTGTGTATGTGTGTGCCTATACTGAACTCCCCTCATTATTGTCAAATTATGTTGTGAGAGCTAGTAGACACTGTCTTTAATAGTATTCTCGGAATTGTCTCTCTCAATGGAGAGAGTTTAAGGCTATTTCCTTATACCAGGAAATGGAAAGGTGGAATTGGGGAAGTACAACATACAAGTGTCCGGATACTGAAAGAGTTTTTCTGAAGACTTAAACTTTCTTTTATTTGTGATGTATAGGTGTTAAAGGTCATGAAAAGACATCCTCATTTTAAAATGTTAGAAAATAACTGTCTGTCTCACCCCGCTTATTTTTTAAAATATTTTTTTAGTTGTTGATGGACCTTTATTTTATTTGCTTATTTATATGTGGTGCTAGGAATCAAACCCACTGCCTCACACCTATGAGGCAAGCCCTCTATCACTGAGCTACAACTCCAGCCCCTCAGAGGTTTCAATTGTTTTGGAAAGAGCATCACTGGTGCTAGGCTCCTGGGGGCACACCCAGCTCAGTGGCTGACAGAGGGTGGAGATGGAGGGAGGAAGTTGGTAACCAGCGGAAGCAGCCCAGGTGCTGAGCTTAGAGGTGGTGCAGGTTGAGCCTGAAGGGCCCCAGGACAGAGGAGAGGCCACGGTGGCCGGCCCTTCTGGGAGTGCCCTCATGGAGAAGCTCTGCTTCAAGGAGGACATGCTCAAGACAGTCTTGCATGGCCACAGATGCCTTTCTTTACCTTTTCTTTCTTCCGGTTTTAATTGTCCCTCTCCCTAATATTGATGGTACTGAAAATGAAAAGCAGAAAAGACAACCCACCGCCCCTCCACCCAGAATGCGTCACAGTTAACCTCATCTCCTTCCAGGGTTGCGTCTGAATGTCATTTTCTTAAATAATCGGGAGCAGAGTGCACATGGTACTGTATTCTGCATTTTTTTGCTCAGTGTAGAAGCATTACCCTGGGGATCCGATTTCCTTTTGCATCTCAAACCAGGGAAGTTCGGCCTTAGGGAGGATTTCCTGAACTTGGTCTTCTGAAGCTCAGGGTCTTGGGTTATTTCTCTCTCTCCTCCTTCTGAGCTGCAGGTCTTCCTGAGAGGAAGGAGGTGCATTTTTGAGCCTGATTTCCCAAAGTGGTGATTGCTTCCTAAAGAAAAAGAGAATTGATTTCATAATGAGGTGCCAGGTACTGAACTCAGCATGAGCGTCTACAAACTGCCCCTCCCCCGGAGGTGGGGGTGAGAGACACAGCCTCCGCCATGCAAGGAGACAGAACTCTCCTGAAGGATGGAGAAGGAGAGCTGGCTGAGTGGAAAAGTACCTCACTGTGATTCATCAGGAGAGTGCTCTGCTGGTGCCATGCCACCCGCCATCGGGAGTGCAGACAGCGGACAGCTGAAAGTCACATCAGAACTGGAACCATGTTTAAGAAAGTAAATGAAAACCAAGACAAAACTGTGTTCTTTCTGTGCTGTACCTGGCTGTGGCTGAAGGCACCTGTTAACACAGCAGTGTGAGATCAGAGCCACCACCAGAGGTGGGGGGACAATGTGTGACCTATCTGGACATAGATGAATAAGGGTTAAGAGTTAAACAAAATTGCTAGTGTCATGGAATTTTAGACCTCTAAGGTCATTGCGGTGGCTGTAGAGTAAGTGAAATGGCTTAAAGGTGCATTCACATGATATTAGTGCCTAGAAATGGCCTGTCTGTAGTTCTCAGCACTGCGCCTAGTTGGAGCCCCGGGTAGATGGGGCTTCTCTTGTTTTTGTTTTTGGGTACCGGGAATTGAACTCAGGGGCACTCAACCACTGAGCCACATCCCCAGCCAATTTTGAATTTTATTTAAGAGACAGGGTCTCACTGAGTTGCTTAGTGCCTCGCTTTTACTGAGGCTGGCTTTGAACTCACGATCCTCCTGTCTCAGCCTCTCAAGACACTAGGATTACGGGCGTGTGCCACTGTGCCTGGCCACATTACAGACACTGTGAATACTCAGTCCCTCCAGGGTCTTTTCTTAAAACATCATTATTGATATAGAATTCACATAACAGATAATTCATCCATTGAAGGTGTACAGATCAATGGTTTTGGTAGATTCGTAGACATCCACAACTATTGCAATTTCAAAACATTTTCTTTCTCTTAAAAATAAGCCTTGAAACTTGAGCTACTCTATCCCTAAATCTCTGCTCAATCAGCTCCAAGCAGCCTACTCATCTTCCTATATTTGTAGATTCCTGCTCAAGGCATTTCTCTCTCTCTCTCTCTCTTTCTCTCTCTCACACACACTGGGGCTTGAGCCCCAAGGTGCTCTACCACTAAGCTACAATCCTAGCCTTTTTTTCCCCCCTGAAATAGGGTCATGCTAACTTGTGGAGGGTCTTGAACTTGTGGTCCTCCTGCCTCAGGAGGGATTATAGGAGTGGAGTGCGCCAGCCCAGCTCAGTGGGTTTTTCTTTAAAAATTTTTCTCTTATGCAACCAGTTGTAACATAATCAAAACCAGAAAATCAACATTGATTCAGCATTATAACCTACCAAGTTTAACTTTGTTCAAGTCCCAGATATAGGCCCTTTTAAAACTTTCCACAGATTCTAACCAGCATCAGGAACCTCTGTCCCGCCTCTGGCAGATGAGGACTGTGGGAGCCAGAGGGGAGGATGCCCTCTCTGAGGTCACCCTGCACAAGTTAGAGCAGAGTTGTCAGGGTGCCCTGAACCATGGGACACTTTGTGTGACTTAGGAAAAGCATCTTGTCCCTGGCTGAGTGAGATGGCCAGCCAGCTTGGCAAGGGGACAGCGCCCTTGTCTCTGCCTGAGGGCCCAGGGCCCTGGCCTGCTGCACCTTCTCCCCCCAGGAGCAGACTGTGAGGAGGGGGAGGTGGGAGAGCTCCTGGGGCCTGGGGCGGCCAGGCTGTCCTTCTTAGTACGGCATTCTTTATTTCCTCCTTGGAGGGTCTGTGCGTCCCACCAGAGGGGAGAGAGGCAGCTGGCGAGGGCAGAGAGGCACCCTGTCGTTGCCTTCCATAATCCCAGCGGCCAAATCCACACCTCACAGTCCCTCCTCTCTCCTAGAATCTGCCTCTGGGCTCCCCCTCCTTGCTCCCATCCCTCAGACGGGCTTCTACTAGGCCTGGATGGTCTTTCTAACACAGGACTCTGACTGCATCCCCTTCCTGATTGAAACCTGTGTTCTTCTGGGCTTAATAAACGGCGGGCAGCAGGTTGTCCCCGAGCTGCCCTTCCTCTACAGGGTCTCACTGACTTGCTCAGTGCTTCGCTTTTGCTGAGGCTGCCTTTGAACTGGGATCCTCCTGTCTCAGCCTCCCAAGCCCCTGGGATTACAGGCGTGTGCCCCTGCGCCTGGCCACATTACAGAGGCTATGAAAGCTCGGTCCCTCCCGGGTTTTTTCTTAATACATCGTTATTGACCCCTCCCCTCTCTCACTCTTCAAGACTCTGCTCTGGAGTCTCTAGGGAGAACCTCAGAGGCTTCAGGTAGGCTCCACTTGCTTCTCTCCCGTTATATCAACTCGAGTGAACCCGACAGGGACAGGGTAGACAGGGACAGAAGGGGGACACAGGTGATTCAGTTTTGTGATTTATAACCAGAGTGAGGTGCCTGGGCCAGTTGGAATGCTCACTCTCAGGCCTGGGTGCAGACCCCAGGAGCTGGACACTCAGGGGGTGGAGCACCGCCATCTGCACTTCACGCCACCGCCCTGTGGGTGTCTGATGCAGGTGCTGTTTGGGGACCTCTAGCTTAGCATGGCTGCAGGGATGCCCAGGCAGGACAGGTCCCTGCACCCTGCTGTGTATCAAGGAGCTCCACATACGTGTTCCCTAGAGCCAGCAAGTCGGGTCGGGAATATCAGTGTTCCCAGTACACCTACTATGTGCCAGACCAAGGAAACAGAAAAGCACACTAGGTAAGAGGGTAGAACTGGGTAAGCAAGAACCCAAAGCCCAGAGCAGTCCCTCAAGCAGCGGCCTGGGTCTGGGGTTACCCAAAGGAAACGTGAAACTCAGCTGTGGGCGATGGCTCCCCTGGGGCTTAGTGTAGCATAGCTGTTTCTGGATTCTCCCAGCTCTACATGTTCATGGCTCCCATTCATTTAGGAGTTAGGAAAACACTTGGCTGTATGTAAGAAAATAATAATGCAAGTTTGTAGGGAAAGAATGTGAGCCTTCTAGCTCAAGTGGGTTAAAAATGTTGAAATGTTGCTGAAAAAGTTTGGTGAATGCTTCTTCATGCTTATAGAATTTTGGGCCTTCGTCCCTACTGTAGAGTCTATATAATTAAGATAATAAAACAGCTCAAAAGTTTCGAATTCCCCATCACCCCTTTAAAAATATCTTGTTATACGCACATTTAAAATTCTGGCTCATGATTTCCTTCCTTCATTCAAAGTAAAACAATTTTGCCCCGAAGGCGGTGTGTCCTAAACTTGACCTTGCTGGGCTTTATATGCTGTTCCCAAATAACAGAAAATCGCAAGTTGTCATTCACTACATTTTGGCAGCTGCCTGTGGTTCTTTTTGAATTTGCGTCTGACTGATCTTCATCTCTGCGACGGAAGAATTTGGTCACCTGCCATGCACTTTTAATTTTCTAAAGCAAATACGTTGGAAGGAGGCAATTAATGTACAAGTGGAATGTTGGTCTAAGCAATTGATTTAGGGGAAAAGTTAGTTAAAATCCCTCATTAATTTGGTTTCAGTTAATGAAAGATCTGAATTATGGATCTTAAAGAATACACAGAATTTAAACAGTTGAAGGGAAATACTGTAACCAGGTCCGGGGTTGGGGTTTAGGGTCTTAATTAATTGACAAGAAGGTTTTGTGATTTGATATTAGCACACCTAAAGTGCTTTAGAAGGTCTCAGAAATATATTAAACATCTTCACCTTGAGTTGTTTTTTGAAGAAGTTTGCATTGAAGAGCTCATACTGAAATGAATTGTTACAAAGCTAATGGAATTTATGTACTTCTTAGCCTATTGGGTTGTACTGACTGCATCTTCAATTTAATTCAAAGTGCTCCTCAGCCTAAAATATAATAATGTACCTATATTTAATAATGTGTTGCAGAATCATTTTTTTTTTCCCCAAGATGATACACCTCTTGACAACTGTCAAACTTCTCACCAGCACCTGTGTCAAGTCCAAGTTCCTTAGGAAGACAGCCAGAGCCTGTCACATCTGGCTCAGGGGACCCTCCCTTCAGCTGCCTCTCCTGTCCTGGGGACTCCTGTATGCAACCATCCTGGGCAGCTTGCAGGTTCCCCACCTGGATGGACTCATGATACTGACCTTCCCCTCTTCTGTCTACCTGCCCAAATCGTCCCCATCCCTCAAGATGTAGCTCTATCTCCTTTAAAAAAAAAAAAGAAAAGAAAAGAAAGAAAGAAAGAAATTGTAGCCGGGTGTGGTGGCAAACGCCTGCAATCACAGCGGCTTTGGAGGCTGAGACAGGAGAATCCTGAGTTCAAAGCCAGCTTCAGCAACCGGGAGGAGCTAAGCCACTCAGTCAGACCCTGTCTCTAAATAAAATTCAGAATAGGGCTGGGGATTTGGCTCAGTGGTCAAGTGCCCCTGAGTTCACTTCCCAGTACCAAAAAAAAAAAAAAAAATTGAATTGTTTTTAATTGACATATAATATTTTATGGATTTATAGGGTTCTGTATGATGATCTAACACATACATATAAATAAAATGTGTAACAGCAAAATCATGGTAAATACCATTTTAACTTCCTCAAACACCGATCAATTCCAAATGTTGAGATCCTTTAGACTCTTCTAGTTATTATTATTTTGGGGGGCGATACCAGGGATTGAACTCAGGAGCACTTGGCCACTGAGCCACATCCTCAGCCCTATTTTGTATTTTATTTAGAGATAGGGTCTCACTGAGTTGCTTAGCACCTTAGCAAGGGAGTCCTAACCAGCTCAGAAGTTGCCAGACACGGGTGCTGATGAGGCTGGCTTTGAACTCGAGATCATCCTGCCTCAGCCTCCTGAGATGCTGGGGATATAGGTGTGTGCCACCATTGCCAACCTTTCAGGTTATTTTTAAATATGTCATAGATTGCTGTAGGCTGTGGTTACCTGACTGATGTGGAACACCAGAACCAGTCCCTCCTGGTTAACTGTGTTAGGATGCTCACGCCTAACCTCTGACCATCTCCTCTCGACCCTACCTTTCCAGTCTCCAGAGGCCACTATTCCACTCTCTTCTAGGAGATGGCTTTTTAGCTTCCCCACATGAGTGAGAAGAGGCAGCACTTGTCTTTCTATCCCTGGCTCCCTTAGCTTAGCCACCTCTTCTTAATATCCCACCCCTTTCCGGGTGGGATTCCCTCTTGTCACCCTGCAGTTGTTTTCTGAGCCCCTTCTCTGTGGGGCCAAAGGTCTTAGGTGATTCATGGGGTGCACTCATGTGGCTATTTTACATTTAAATCAATTAAAATTAGGTAGAAATAAAAATCCAAGTCCTTGTTTTCACTTGCCACACTTCAAATGCCCAGTGGTCACCTGTAGCTAGTAGCTGCCCTCTTGGGAGCACAGGCAGAGAACTGCAGAAAATGCTGGGCCTCAGTTCCCCAGGCACCCGGCTCATGCAAGCCTGCCTCTCCAGCGTTGAGCAAGGGCCTGGGCCACCTAAGCTGCAGAATGGACATGCGAGTGTGCCTGGCACTCAGGAAAGGGAGTCCTACCCAGCTTAGAAGCCACCTCTTGTCAGAACCAGCCAGGCTCCTGTCACTATGGGAAAATGGATGGCTGGGGAAAGATGCCTGCTGCCCTGGGGCCATTGAACAACCTGCCTTGAGTGCCAGTCTGGGTGACACTGTGGAGGACGTGGGAAGTCAGCTTGGACTTCATCTCTCTGGGGCTAGAGCCCCTGGAGATCGGGGAGTGGGGGAGTGTAAGGTTCTAAGAAGAGTCAGAATCATGAATACAGTGCCTTGGGTTTTGGGTTCTGTGAAGTAGGACAGGCAATCTGAGCCTCCGACCATTCTGGGTCTTTGGTACATTTGAGAGAACAGAGGCCTTGGGTGACAGATCCTTCCTCTGCTGGGCAGCAACCAGGGCACTGGGTTCCAACTCAGGAGCCTCATTTCCCCATCAAGGCTTTGGCGGTGGTGCGCTTCGTCATTCATTATTCATGAATGGACTCCTCTGTTCAAAAGTAAAGCGCAAATGCTGTAAATTAGGGCTGCAGAGAGGATGGCAGGGAACTTGCCGGGTTGCCTTCAGCATTATCCTTTTTTTTTTTTTTTTTTCTGGAAAACCCTCTCTAGGAATTGGTGCCAAGACTTTGTGGGTGAGAAACGAATTTTTTCATGATGCATCAAAAAATGCATGTTTTAAGAAATCACTTTTATAAATGGGAAGAATCTGAAGGAGAAGGAGCAAGGCTTGCAGATGAAAAGCACAGCCAGCAGAGGAGGAGGCGTGAGGTCACCAGAAGACCAGGGATGGGCGGAGACCACCCGCACCCAGGGGTCAGGTGCGTGGAAACGCACACAGCACACACGGACACACAGGCCCATGTACAGCACTCTCCTGTGTGGCCTATTCAGGGCTAATCCTTGCAGCAGGACTTTATTTCTCTCGGGGTTGAAGGATTTGTTGGGGCCAGCTATGGTTTGAATGTAGCTTGAGTGTGTCCCCCAAAAGCTCATGTGCTGGAAGCTGGGTCCCCAGCGTCGTGATGCTGGGTGGTGGTGGACCCTTAAGAGATGGGGCCTTGGGGGAAGTGTTCTTGGAGCATCACTGGGAGAAAGTAATGCAGTACTCAAGGGACCCCAGTGGGTTCTCAAGAGAGTAAGTTGTGAACAAGAGCAAGCCTGGCCCCTGGATCCCTCTTGTTTCTGTTTCCCATGAGACCTCTACCTCTTGTGTACATTCACTCCCGTCACGATGACCTCTGCCAACTGGTGATATACCAGAAAGGCTTCACCAGAGGCTGAACTGATTTGGGGCTTTCAGCCACCACAATGGTGGGCTCTTCTTTCTTCATGACCTAGCCTCAGGTTTTTTGTGATAGCAATGGAAAATGGACTAAGACCCTCTGTTAAGTTGCTTGTTTACTTAGTGACCTGTAAGAGCATGGGGGGTAAGGTGCACTCACAACTGGGAGATGATTCTATGATCATATTGTGAAGAGTCTCTGCCCCTGGGCATTGTAAGTTCTGCCTCTTGGGTACCATGTGGTCCTCCACTCCTCCTTCTGAAGCCCCCAGCATGGCTCTCAGTGCTGGAGTGGTGCTGTCTTCCTTCTCTAGTATGAGGCCTACTCTCTAGGAGGCCCGTGTATGTCTTGTACTTACTCTTGTCCATGGCAAACGCCCCTTCCAGGTTGTTCTCCTTCACAGGGATGGCCTCACCTCAACAGACACTTTCCAAAGGGTAGGCTGTGTCATGGTCCTGTGCTGGTATTGAGGTGTTCAGAGACCAGCAGGAGTGAGCCCCTACCCCAGGGACGGGGTGACGAACTAGGGCAGTAACGGTCACATAGGGTGGCCGCAGGTGAGAGACAGAGGAAAGGGCACTGGGCAGGGATGTGAGGGTGGAAAGGGAGTGTGCCAGATGAGACTGGAAGGAGCCCCGAGCAAATGGTGCCTGGGTGCTGGCCTTAGGCCGGTCACTCCAGGGAGATGGACAGTTACTGCCATTTTCCTGGTGAAACCACCCACCGTTCTCAGAGTCATAGAATTCAGACCCAGAGTAGGATGTGAACCAAGGTCCCTCAGATGACACTCTGTTTCATTAGGTCACACGGGTCACATGAGGGGAGGAAGGGCATTTCTGGCAGAGGGAAGGGCTGGAGTAAAGGCGTGGAGAACGTGAGCAGGAAGGCATGTTCTGGAAAGTCAGGTTATTCTGTACTGGTGGTGGGTGAAAGGTGTGGGTGCAGCGAGGTGGAGTGGGTGGGGATGATGGGGACTCAGGCAAGGGAGTGGAAATCCTCCCCAGCTCCAGTGGGGCAGCTGTGGTCACACAGCTGCTTCACCCTGTGTCTGGCCCCTTGGTTGGAGGATGAGGGTTGGCCACAGGGACAATTCACTCCTGTGTGATGCCCGCCTCCCCTTGAGTCACAGCTTTCTGGTCCTGGGTTTTATCTGTAAAATAAGGGAACTGGACACACAGAGGTTTTCACTAGTTTATCCGCCACCACATGCCCGTTCAGTTCATCTGCCTCCCAGGAGTCCCTCACTGGTGATCAGCTTTGATAACTGCAGCCCCCCCCCTTTTTTTTTTCCAAATTAACCACAGAGCAGGATGCTCAGGGCTTGCATGAGGTCACTGCCCCTCAGTTTCCTGGGCTGAGTGGATTCTGGGTCAAGGCTTTTCTTTCCACAGGTGGGATTCTGGCTTTCATTTCTTTGTCTTTTGGGGGGTAGGTACCAGGGATTGAAGTCAGGGGCACTCCACCACTGAGCCACCTCCCTGGCTCTATTTTGTATTTTATTTAGAGACAGGGCCTCACTGAGTTGTTTAGTGCCTTGCTTTTCCTCAGGCTGGCTTTGAACTCGGGATCCTCCTGCCTCAGCTTCCTGAGCCACGGGAATTACAGGCGTGCACCACCGTGCGGGTTTCTGAATGAAATGTAGTGGGTTCAGAGGAAGTCAGGTTGGGGTCAGAGGAAGTCAGGCTGGGCACCCCTAGGCATTTCTCATGTCCAAGGCTGCTGGGCCTAGGGCTTCCTTTGGACCCCTCTGTGGACTCTGGACCTCGAGCCTCCTGTGGACCCCTCTGGAACCTGGATGCCGAATAAAGCTCACCCCTGGAACGGGCTTTGAGGGAGTCGGATTTTACTCTTTAAGCTATTTTTCTTGGAAAGGGAACGTGTGCACAAGGGAGCAACTCAGACCAAGACTAGAAAACCCCCAAATCTCCAGGTCCCAGGCTCAGGGTCGCTGGGGCCTCTGCGCAGAAGCCTCCTACCGTGCTCTCGGATGGAAGCTTTGACCAGCTGCTCAGCGTTGGTCAAGATCGTCACCCGGCACGGGGAGGCGACTCCAAGTCGCTCTTGCCCTTCCTGGCGATGCCTAGACCCGCCTCGTCCCAAGGACGCCCTGAAGACTCTCAGGGAAAGACCAACGGCGAGCTCTTCTGTTAGATAACAATGTTCTGAGACAACCACGCAGGTGGGGACAAATTTAAACCACACACGGCCCCTCCCCGACCAATTTAAACCGCTGCCGCCCATTCTCACCTCCGCCAGGTACGTCTCTTTCGGAGGTGCTCCGGTGTCCTAGCCCGCCCATCAGCGATATCAACTTTAAAAAAGAACCCGATGCAGGCAGTACATCCGAGCGTGTTTCTGCTCTTTGCCTTTTTTCTCCCAACCCTGGGTCTGGGCGCGGGCTTCCCGCCAGCCCCGCGGACGCCGCCCCTGTACGCTGCATGGGTCCGCGGTCACTGACTTGCGTGCGGGGTACAGGGGTCAGTTTCAGTGCGTGACCCCGGGTGGCTCGGCCACTTTCCGGGGTCTGTGCAAGGGGCTCCTCCCACTCGAGATCAGCTCTGCCGGCGATGCCCGGGCGGCTCCGCAGCCGGAAGACCTGCGGGTACTTTTCCCGGCGCCCGTGCGCGAGGCCCCGGCAGGTTCGACAGACTGTCGTTTAGGTTTGGTTTCAAGATCGCGAATCGCGGCGAAAACCCGCGGAAGGAGAACACCGGGGCGCGTAGAAGGGGAAACTGAGCCCCGCGGGCGGGAGGACCCGCCCTGTCCCGGCGCGCCCGCCCTTTCCCCGACGTGGGCGGTCCCGAGCCAGCTGCCCGCCCTCCCTGCGGCCAACCCCCCTCCCGGGCGCCGAGCCCGTCCCTAAGGCGGCTCGTCACCGCCGGGAGGCCAATAGGCTGGTCCGAGCGGCCACGCGCACTCGCACCCGCTGCCCCCGAGGCCCTCCCGCGCTCTCTCCGGCGTTCCTCTCCGGCCCTGGTCCAGCCCGCCGCCGTCGGATCCGCCATGCAGTCCCTGCGCGCCGTGCTCCTCCCGCTGCTGCTGCTGCTGCTGGCGGCGCCTGCCTCGGCGCTGCCTCCCCGGGCCGGCCGCTCCGCGCCTGCTGCCACCGGGCCAGCTGCTGGTTGTCCCGAGCGCTGCGAGCCCGCGCGCTGCGCCCCGCCGCCCGAAAACTGCGAAGGTGGTCGTGTCCGAGACGCGTGCGGCTGCTGCGAGGTGTGTGGCGCCCCCGAGGGCGCCGCGTGCGGCTTGCAGGAGGGCCCTTGCGGCGAGGGGCTGCAGTGTGTGGTGTCCTTCGGGGTGCCCGCCTCGGCCACCGTGCGCCGGCGGTCGCAGGCCGGGCTCTGTGTGTGTGCCAGCAGCGAGCCGGTGTGCGGCAGCGACGCCAAAACCTACGCCAACCTGTGCCAGCTGCGCGCTGCCAGCCGTCGCTCCGAGAGGCTGCACCAGCCGCCGGTCATCGTCCTACAGCGCGGCGCCTGCGGACAAGGTACCCCTCCCGCCCTGCGCTACCGGGCAGCTCCCCCGTCCCTCCATTCCACCCTGGCCCTCCCGGCGGGATAAATGGACCAGCCGAGGGGCAACGGAGCGTTGTAGGGTGTTCAGGGCGCCCGCTCGCCAGGAGAGGTGGGTAGGGCTCTGGGGTGGCAGCATTCCACGGGCTCCCTCGGAAGCGAGCGCTGCGCCCGGCCCGGGGTTGGTCGGCTCCTGGCGTGTTCTCAGCGCGCTCTGCCCAGCAGCCTCGGGCCAGGGTGACAAGGCATCCCGTCCGGTGGCCTGCCGCTGGATGCCCTGCGCGGAACCACAGCACCCGGGACCCCTGGAAAAAATACAGGAGTGTAAACATAAGGAGGGGAAAGTTGAGGACTGAGCGGCTTTGGGACCACAAGAACTTATTTCGGTTGCTTCCCTCCTTCTATTCTCTGCTCCCCTCCTAGCTTTGAAATCACTCATGCAGCAATTTTTTCATGGCTCCTCTCAGTGAAAAGTTTAACTTTTTTTGGGAAAGAAACAGCGTTGCCCGTAGTTTCCCCAGATGATCTCCCCCGGGAAGGACTGTGTTAGTCCCACTGACGTTTCAGCACTGTCGCTGCCTGTCTCGCTTGTTTTGAGCCAAAAAAAAAAAAAAAAAAAAAAGTGAAAGCTGCTTCTTTTGAATAAACTAAACTCCAGCGCTGGGTCAGAAATCTGCAGAGCCAGAGGCAGGATGGGCTAGGGATGAGGAGGAAAATGACCGGCTCTCCCTCATTCAGCTTGTCTGTATCCAGACCCCTTCTGACCCAGGAGGTGTGTGGGGGGGGGCAGGGAGGACAGTGGAGAAATGCCTGTCCTAACTTTAGGGAGAGATGCTGTGTCTCCATGAAGAGATGCCATGTGGAAAAACAATACAGAGTTCAGCCCCAGCCAGTACAGTGGTGTGGGGACTGGCCAGCTGGGCTTGGCAGTGCACTTGGCCTCAGCCACCGGGTTGCTGCCCAGACCTGGTGTCACCTTCTCAGTGCATGCATGTGGAGAGAGGGATGGGAGCATGCAGGACTGAGGGTCTAGACTGTTCTTTATAGGAGCATGACCACCTGGCACAGCATGGCTCACATGGAGAGGAGGGTGCAGAGTGGTACAGGGAGTGGCCAGAGGATGTGCATCCACTAATACGGGAGCACAGAGCCCAACCTCAGCCCTCAGGAAACTCAGCTTCTTTAAGGAGAGGAGAATTATTTCAGAGACAGGTGATCTGAGGGCCAGGGAGGGGCGTGGAGAAGGTGCACCTTCGGAGTGCAAGTCCATTGCCAGGTGAGTCGCCCCAAGGCTTTCAGTCTTGATAGCCTCTCCCGAGGAAGCTTCTGCCTCCCCCTCCTGTTTTACACAAGTGAGGCGGAGGTTGAATCACCTCTCCAAGGGCTCTCAGCTGAAATCTGAACCCAGAGAGCCTTCTCCAGAGCCAGCCTTAGGGCCACATCAAAGCCCTGGGAGGGGGTTTTCCAGGAGGAAGGGATCCAGGGGTGCTCCCTACATCTGGGGCGTGGAGCAGCCTGAGCAGAGCCATAGTTTTGTTTGGGAAGTGGGGAATGGATCGGGTTGTGGGCATTTGGGGAGGGCCAGGAATGATCCCGGCTGGGTGATCAGAGTCCCTGGATGGAGGAAGAGGGACCGTGTCATGTACAATGACGTTCTTGGCAGCTCAGAGAAAGCCTGGCGGGGGACTAGCCTAGTGGAGGAGTGAGAATACCAGAGGGTGAGGAGTTTGGGCTCCTGCCAGAACCTGAGTGTGTAGTGACAACGTTAGGAAAGCGTATTTTGGTCAAAACAAGGCAGCCGTTACTGTTTGTAGTCTGGCTGCACGGGGTCCTGAGTTACTTTCACCATGTGAACCGCCTAATTTATGGCCACTGAAGCCTAGTCACTTAACGAGCTCTGGAGTTGGCAGAGTCCAAATACTTGTTTGGTTGAGCTGCCTCTGGAGAGAAACAGGTCCCTCATTGGCCCTCTGTCTACCAGCGGTTCTCCAATGCACTAGGGTGGGGACAGACACAGAAGAATGAGCTTGGAGGGAGACAGAAGGGGTGCAACACTGGCCTCATCCATCCCTCCTACTTTTGCAAATATTTATTGAGTTTGTAACATGTCCGACACTGTTTGTGTGTCTGTCTGCCTGGCACATAGAAAGCACCCAATCCATACGTGGGTGGATGAATGAGTGGATGGATGAATGAATGAGTGCGTAAATAGGAGGTCCTGGAGACCCGTAGCCATCCTATTGCTAGTGGAAGGCGTTGCTTTGCTCTGCCCCTTGCTCCCCATCTGACACTCTGCCCTAACTTCCCAGAGTTATTTCCAGGACGGGAGCCTGGGTGCCAGTGACCTTTGTTCAGCCCAAGCCCTGCTCCAGCTCTCTGCATCTGGTGCCCAGGGTAGGTCAGTTGACATCATAGTGAATGAGGAGAGTTGGCCGCCTGTTCTGGTGCAAGGGTTGCCAGAGTGCAGCTTTAGATGGGTGGACACAGAGGCCTTTAGAGAGGTGCTGTTTGGGTAGAAGATGGGGCAGGGTGGGGAGCACTCTGCCGTAAGGGTGGTCCAGGATCACAGGAATTCAAAGGAGGGTTTGTTTGGGCCGTGTGTGGCGAAAGATGGGGGGATGCTGTCAGAGGAGAGGTCCTTGGGCAGGGGAGCCATCCATTGGAGTCCTGGTGGCCCTTTGGGTGGAGGAAGTGTCACCATTCAAAATAAAGCACTTTTGTCTGTGAATTATTTAATGAAGACCTCAGAGAACATCTCTAATTATGGAATTGGAAATGAAGGCAAACCATCAATTTCAGAGCTCATTGCTGCTGGCAGGGTCTTCTTGGAAAACTATAGTTATAGCAGAGAACAGGCATTTGTCATGTGCTATGGTGGTTAGGAAAGTACAGGGAAAAGGTAGAACTGCAATTAAGAATAGGATAATAATAATAAGGGCTCATGTACAGCTTGTGCTTCTTTTGCTCTGGGCATTTATTTATCGACTCTTCATCCTCCTAACAATGGTTTTGCTATACTCTCCCCTGTCACAGCTGGGTGACAATCACATAGCAGTGCCTTTTCTTGCACTTGGACCCATGCTTCTGGTTCCAGAGCTCTGTTCATAACCCCCACTCTGTGCTGTCGACAGAGCAGCAGCGATTATAAGCCAACTGTAGCTAAGCCACAGCTAAGAGCTGAGATAAACAGTGTTCCAGATGGCTGTGGCCTTAAGCAGGACAGATCCCAGCTCTCCCTCTGCAGGCGCAGGATTTTGAGGACAAGGTTTTCTTCAGTTGCCATCCTTGTAGCCCTGCCAAGGAGAAGCAAACTAGAAGGGGCTGTAGTTAAATCATTTCCAAACTAGAGTCCCAGACCCCAAGCTGCTCTTGAGAGAAAAAGGCCCTTCTGGATCCCTGGAGATTCCAAAAGATGAGCCAGGACTGTGTGGCACTGCATGTCTCTGCTAAGTGGACGAGAAGCCAGGAAAGCGCTCCGAAAAAGACTCCCCAGACCGTAGAAGCCCAGGTCATTTCTCCTCTTAGTACACAGTCCAGACAAGCCCACCTTATCCCCAATGGTGGCCTAGAGTCTCCAAGCCTCAGGCAGGAGGAGGATGCCCAGGGGATCCCCTGCACTGGAGGTTCTCAGGGGTTGCTGGGTCCTGGACTCACCCCAGAGCCTCTGAAGTTGGGGGTCACAGAATAGAGAGTTGCTTTATTTCTCCAAGGCTCGCACCATTTGTAGACTCTATTTAAGTGGTTCTTTTATGGGATCCTTGAACCTTAATCATTGTTATTTGAGGACTAGACACTTTGCTGAAAGTGGGGGAGACATCGTGGAACAAAGCCCCTGCCCTGGAGGCTTAGGCTTGACACAGTCGGGGAGGTACCAGCCTCCATCACCACAAGTGCAGCACCTGCTGGAGGGTCATTTCCAGCATCTGCACTTCAAACACATCTTTTGCCGTTTAAGAAATAAGCATGCAAGGGCCAAGGCTTCATTTTAGGGCAGGGTTGGTAGAAAGCTTTGAGTTTCCAGGTTTCAGTCCTTTGAAACTTGGAAATTTTGATGTGAAAGACTTTGCTCACTGTGGTTGCTTATCTACTTTTATTGCTCTGATGGTTTTACTAAAGAGTTAAAAACTATTAAGTGTTCATAAAATTAGTAAGCTAACAGGATCAAAAGCCAAACATTTGATTTACTTCATTCTGTCCAGGAGAGCTGTAAATAGTTGCATTGGAGCTTAAAATAACTGCAGTCTGTAGGTGATTATGGCCGGACCATGAGCTCACGGTGGTCAGACAGCCTCAGCACAGCGGGGCTGGATTCTGAGTAGGTTTGGAGTTTCGTGATCCTGGACAAGTTTTGTGCCTTGGATTCAGAAATCAGACTTTCCATGAGCTTATATTTCTAGTGAATAAATAGCTCTGGTTAAGTTTAATGAGAAGGAGAAATCAAGCTTGGCAGGGGTTGAGGTTCCTTGGAAGACCAGCTGGGATGGCAGGGCCCAAGGGCTGACACCTGGCCCTGGCCTCTGTGGGCGGTTACCTGACCGATGACCAGCTCCTCCTTCTGAGCTCTCAGCAAGGAGAGGACTGGACCAGCTGATCTCTGAGGTCCCTTCTAGCTAGAATGGCCTGTGCTTCTTGTAAGAAAATCAGTCTCAGAGGAGATCGGAGCCCCAGTCTTTCTATTTTGAAGGCTGAGTGCGTTGCCCAAAGAGTTACTCCGTTTTTGAAAATTGCAACTGTCAAAGCCAAGGTTGGCACTGAATGGATGTGACCCATCTAGAGCCTGGTTGTCCTGAACTTTGGTTCTGTGCTGGCTGCTGGAAGTCCCTGGGAGACTGTGGGTCACATGTCTACCCCCAAGAACCTGAGGCTCTGGGGCCTGGGGCTGGACTGCCTCTGGTCCTCTGGAGTGAGTCTCCTTCTGAGCCAGCATGGCTTGTCTTTTTCCACCTTCTCTGCCACTAAAAGAGAAAAGAGAAAAATGCCATCATCGGAGAGGTTAAGACCTGTAGCCATTCTGAGTACTTTTTCAAAAGACTCCCGGAAGTGGCGGGGAAGTTGGTGTGATTCAGCTCTGCTCAGTGATGTGTGTTTAAAACCACAGGAGGACATTAGCCAGAACAACATGCCTCAGGACAGAAAGGAGTGGCAAGGAAGAGGCCTGTCCGTCACTGATGGATGGGTGCGGAGTTCACCTTTCAGGCTCAGTGACGTGAGGTCCATTTCTAAATCCCTTCAGAACATCTGTTGAATAACTACTGTGCCTTGAAATGTACCCAGTAGAGGGAGCGAGGGTAAGACCCGGTGTCCCCTGATCTCACGGTGCTCATCACAGGTTGTGTGGTGCCCAGCTTGAGGGCTGGGCTTCGGGAGTCCGGGCACCACTTGGAGGATGTGTGACTTCTCGGATGTCAACTGTAAAGCACTCATCAGCACTGACAGAAATCCAGTGAGCCTGTGCGCGCTTCGTGAAGTGCTTTGTGCCTGGTGCTTTTCTAGAGCTCCATCAGCAGCTGTATGAGCTGTAACAACCACTGTGACCGTCACCCAGGACTGCCAGGGCAGCCAGCCCAGGGCAGAAGTGGGAGAACGTCTCTTCTCCCCGGGGTGAGTGGGTGGGCTGGTTAGGAAGGCCTCATCGAGAAGGGGAGCCGGGGCAGGTGTCCTGGAGGCTGGCCTGGGATTACCAGTTCCTTCCTCGGGAAGGTCTCCTGGCAGAGCGAGTCAGATTCCACTGTCTGTCATACTCCGATGGAGATCCAAGAAGTATGTGGCTTCCCTTGAATTAAGAGCCCGGTGTTTGGGACACCTGGGTTTTACAGCTGTCATCTTGTTAACCCTTTCTGGAGTTTGTAAGTCCCCGGGGATGGCAGTTTGGAGAAGCCCTGGGGTCTTCTGGGACAACATGTGGCTTGGTTTCCCGTGCTCTGGGAATTCCTTACAGGGAAAAATTTGTCACAACTTAAGGAAAAGTTGGGCCGGGAGCCCATGAGTACCCTGCAATTTTAAATTCCTAGGACAAATTGTCATGTAAGCACATTTCATAAGACTGCCCTCCACAGCCTGGAAGGGCTGTAGCTGGCGCCTCCGCGTGGGAGAACCGCATCTCCCTGCACATGGACGTCTCCGAGGGCATAGGATTGTGGCTGGAATTTCTGATCATTTCCAAATTTGAATAACCTTGTCTTAATGAGTCAGAGCCTTGTGCAATAGTTTAAGGAGCATCTTCTTCAGTAGTTGTGCAATAGCCAGGGGAGCTGGTGGGCCTGCCTGCACGAGGAGCCATGTTCTCCTCCCCTGCACACCAGCGGGGCAAGACTTTGCCCACTTGTCCAACACTCGCGTCATCTCACACCCCGTGATTGAGATGAGCTCTGGTGCCAGCATTGTAAGTGGCAGTCACTGCACTGGGACAGACACAGAGTTCTGCCACTTGGGCTTGCCAGGCAGATGGCTGCCCACCGGATGTGGGCCACGGCAGGCTCTGCGGTCACTCTGCTTTTCCCTGGCGTGGAACGTGCTACGTGGGGAAGGGAGTGTTACATTCCAGGACAGGCTGGATGGGGGAGGTGCCACCATGCAGGACAGTGACCAAAGAGCTGTCATCTCCATGTGCTTTCTTGAGCTGGACACTGACCGTCAGGTTCCAGGTCTTGCCTGGTTCTTCCCTCAGCTGCCCAGGGAGGGAGAGGTGCCATCTGGGCTACCCAGCCCCAGGGTGGATGAAGCTCTGGGAGGTTCACCTAACTCAGCCAGTAGGCGGAGGGAGGCAGACCTGGGTTTGACCCCAAGTCCTCTCACTTGGGAACTGTCCCTTGACTTCTTTGCCTCAGTGCTGCTTGGAAGTGTTGATTCACCTCTGGGTAGTTTTCCATCATCAATTCTGTTATTCATTTCTACTTTAATTCTGCTGTGGTCTGAGGATGTACTTTACATGATTTCTCTTCCTTTAAGCTTGTCGGAGAGCTCAGTCTTGGTGACTGCTCTCTGCTAGATGGAGGACAGGTGTCCACTGGCCATTGTGTAGATGTAGGGGAATGATCGTGCTGTTCAGATGGACCGGATCCTCACTGATTTTTCTGCCTGCCCAAGAGGGACGTTGAGGTCTCCTGAGTAGTGCAAGGGAGAGGGACTTCTAGTTGGCTAGACTCTTCCAGGACTCCAGGTAGAAACCAGGACCAAGAATGGAGCTGGAAGGATGGAAAATGATATGCTTCTTAGGTGTCCAGGCATAGGCCTCCTTTGGGCACTGTTGTAGTCAGTTTTCTGTTACTATCATGAAATATCTGAGGTTGAGTACTTTAAAAAGAAAAGACGTTTATTTAGCTCACAGTTCCCGAGGTTCAAGGGTGTGGTGCCAGCCAGAGTATGCTTGGCTTTGGTGAAGAACTCATGGTGGGTGGTGGCATAATGGTAGGAGTGCATATAAAAGGAAGAGGTCACATGACCACACAGGAAGCCAGACACACACACGCGCGCACACACACACACACACACACCAGGAGGGGCCAAGGCTTGCTTTTTTATAACAAGCCTCTTGCAAGAGCTGACCAGGATCCCAGGGCAGCACCCCGATCATCCAGTCGTATCCCACTAGGCTTTGCCACTTAAGGGTTCCCAACATCGCCACCCTGTGGCCCAGGCTTACAACACACCAACCCTTGGGGACACGCTCAGAGTGTAGCAGGCGTGCTCTCTTGTCCTACTGAGATGTGGTAGCTCAGGAAGGTCAAAGGCAGAGTTCACTACCATCATCTCCAAGGGCAAAATACTGAAACACTTTGTTCCAAAACACAGCATCCCAGTCACTATACGGAGGACATAACTGTCTTGAGCCAGTGTCACAGAGGGCACGCTCCCCATCATGAGGCTGTGTCTGCATAGTGTCCTCTCAGGCTGAGTTTCTTCTTTTTCTGTTTTTTTGTGGTACTGGTATTGAACCCAGCAGTACTCCGCCACTGAGCTACATTCTCAGTCCTTTTTATTTTGAGACAAGGTCTTGCTAAGTTGCCCAGGCTGGCCTTGGATTTGTGATCCTCCTGGGTTCTTGGGATTACAGTTGTGTGCCACCACTCCCAGCTTCAGGCCAAGTTTCTGTTTAACATTTGCTGGTCAGGAAATGGCCTGAGCTGACATGCCTCAGATCCTAGCCGGACATTTCTCCACCAGTCTGAGATTTTTGGCTCTGAAAAGTATAACTCAATATGGTTCAGCTCCCCTTGGCCAAAACTCAGCAGGAAAACCCAGGTAATTGTCCGGGAGATGTGGGAGGGTGGGTAGAGACTTGAGACAACCTCAAGAGCCCCGTGCACTGAGGTTTTGCTCTTCCTAAGCATCTGCAGTCTGTCCCCTTGGAACAGTCATCGTCGGCCACCACAGAACCCCTCCACCCTCTGAAAAACATCACAGCTCTCACTTTCCTCGTCTCCCATATCAACTCCTCGTTTTCCTGCTTTCCTGGACCTGTGGACGAGGATGCTGCCTTCCCTGCACCGACAGACGTGGTAGCTAGCCAAAGCCACCACCTGCCTGTAGGGCAGATGTGCCTAAAACTGGAGTGTAGACAGTCTTGCAGGTCCTACAGCCCAAACTCCCTTCACAGGTGGGAAACTGAGGCACCCAATGGGAACGAGAGGCACAGCTCATTCAGGGGCGCCTGGGGCACCTGACCCGGGGCCCCTCCCACAGCCCCTCCCAGCTGCCTCTTCCTGCAGGAGCAGTGGGTGTTTGGGAGAGGACGCTCCCCAAGGCGTGATGGACAGCGGGAATCTTCACCTACTCTCCCTTTTCCAGATGGTGCTGAGGATAGCTTTTATTTCCCCCAAATAACTTTTGTTCTCTGGGTTGGAAGATGAATGCAAAGCAATTCTATGACTGGCTTCTCCCCTGGGGGGTTGGAAGCACCCGTGAAGGCTGGGGTGGTAATTATAGTGCTCTTGCTGCAGGCAAAACAGCCCACAGAAATATCATGGTGGACACACGGTGAATCGGCCGAGGTGAGGCTTCAGTGCGTTTAGCCTGTGGTTGGTCAGGTTTCTTTTGGGATAAATCTGCCAGGTTTTTCCCCTTAGCATAAAGGCTCTTTTTAGTTTGTTTTCCCCACATTGTTGAGCCATCCTGGGAAGCGAGTTCATGCACCTGACAGCATGTTGTACTGTGTCCGTTTTTTAAAAGTAAGAAATATCATCTAAACACATCAAAGATAAAAGAAGGGAAAAGATTTGTGAATTTTCCACCACCAGTGTTCCAGCAGCGTCCTCATTTCTGTCCCAAGCTTTGCCACTGTTTGGGTAGCTATCCCTGCTGATGTCCCGTTGGGCCAGGGCAACAGTGCAGAGGCACGCATGGTCATGTTCATGGCTACTTAAGTTTCTTGGATTGTTCTTTTAGGATGGACACCGAGAAGTGCAGTAACTGGATGGAAGGACGTTACTTGTGAATTGCCAAATTATTTTCCGGAAGGTTGTGGCAAGATTTGTTGCCATCAGTTATAGAATTTCAACCTCTTAAGTCACTGAAGGTCAATAAGAAAAATCCCTGAGGGAAATCCTCTGGGGTAGATGGAAAATGATGGTCCAAACCAGTCATTCTGTTAGTTACTTTCTTGGTCTTCAAAGTTACCTTTATTCTGAGGTTCATCTTCTGTAAGGGATAAGCGATGTCTGGGCAGAATGAGCACTTTGGACATTCACTTTTGCCTGGGTTTAGAGAGAATTGTGATCACAGACTGTCTGACCCGGGAGGGTTCGTGTGGCTGTCAGGTCCAGTGTGCCTGGGCTCAGTAGGGGAGATATAGGCCCAAGGACATGAGGCAGGACATGTCAGAGCTGGAGTTCCTGGATGCCCAGCTCAGGGACTCTAGCAAGGAATCTCCAGGATGCCATTGCTGTCCAGGATGCAGGAGGAGGCCAGACGGTTTTGTTTATTTTGAAGAATATGTTCATTCAAATGTTTTGCTTGTTTGTTTGTTTTGTGGTGCTGGGGATTGAACCCAGGTCCTTGCACATACAAGGCAGGTACTCTACCAACTGAACTGTATCCCCAGCCCCATTTAAATGTTTTGTACACTTAGAAGTAGAATGGGAGCCACATATAAGAAACTCAATTTTCTAGTAGTTACACTAAGAAAGTAAAACAAAAGGAACATTAATTTCACAGTAACTTCATTGAGATATAATTCACCAGTCGTGATGATGTGCACCTCTAATCCCAGACTCTGGAGGCTGAGGCAGGAGGATCGCAAGCTCCAAGCCAGCCTCAGCAACTTAGCGAGACCCTAAGCGTCTTAAAATAAGAAAAAGGACTGGGGATGTGACTCAGTGGTAAAACACCTGTGGGCTCAATCCCTGGTACCACAAACACACTAAATAAACAAACAAACAAGCAAATAAATAAGACATTCTCCCCCCCTGCCTGGCCCTAGCTAACCTCCTGTCTCTGAGTTTGTGTTTTCTAGATGTTTCCTGTAATTGGCCTCATTTAGCGGCTGGTCCTCTGGGACTGGCTCCTGTCACTGAGCCTGTTTTCAAGGCTCACTGTGTGGCTTTAGGAGGGCTTCATCTCCCTGCTGTGGAGCCTGACACCAGCCCTGGATGCCTAAACTGCTGAGGCAGGGCCGAGGGTCCTGCCAGAAGAAAGCGGAGCCGGGCCAGGACGGGCATTGAATATCAGGGCATTGAATATCAGGGCATTCTGTGCGGGGGTGGGTGGGGGGGACCTTGTATTGGGGGAGCGAAAACATGAGGAAGTGCCGTTTTGGGATTCATTAGCTCATATGCTTTTCTTGGCTCTGGAAAGGATGAGGGAAGTGGTCTGGCCTTCCCCCTCATCTCACAGACAAGGTAACTGAGGCCCAGAGCAGGGAACTGGCTTGTCTTGGGTCCCGGATCCACTCTTCACTCCTTGCTTGAGGCCGAGTTTCCTTCTGGTGTGTGCTGAGGCTTCTGTGGCCCCTCATGGGCCTCCTTGGGCAGCTCATGGGCAAGTGGGCCTTGGACACTGCTCTGGCCTCTTCCTGGAGGCCAAGGCTTGCTCTCCATCTCCTCTCCCCTGGGGCTAGCCTGACCCTCCCTCTGCCCCCAGGCGAGCAACCTCTACTGGCCCTGCCTCCTAGGCCTGCAGTGCCTGGGCAGCCCCAGACAAAACAACCCGAGGAGTCCTGGCAGGAAGAGAGGCCAGTGGAGAAATCTGTGAAGGTCAGGACCGGAGCCAGATGCTTATCAGAGGAACTGTTGATGGCGTTGCAGACTGTGCAGTCAGCTGTTTCCCCAAAGATAATAGATGCATCATGAGGGGCCTTCACACACTCTGAAAAGAAGTTGCACGGTGGAACATGATGGGAAACTTTCTTCTACTACATAAAAGAGGCCAGAAAAGTCAAATGCAAGGATCTGGACCGAAGCCAAGCATTCCACACAGGCTGCAAGCAAGGGTCACTGTCACAATTTTTTTCTCCTTGCCACTGATACTGAGGAGCAACTTTTCAATGGCAGGCACCTCTGAGCAGAGACTCGTTCTGGAAAAGGCACCCTTTCCCAGTAAAGCCAAAGCTGCGCAACGGGGCTGAGCTTGTGAGTCACAGCAGAGTTAGGGGCTGGCAGCCAGCTGGCCAGGTGCCCCCAAAGCTGGTTCCTGATGCGCCTGTTTGAGGGAGACTGTCCTAGACTTGTTTGGGTGATCCTTCTGCTTCCCTCCACCTGCCACCATCGACCGCAGCCTTGGCCCAGGCCCCGTAAACAGGCCCTGCTCAGCGCGCCACCCCGGGCAGCGCGGCCTGAGGTCCGCTGAGCCTTCCCCCTCGGAGCTGGAGCCGCCTGGGAGACTGCCCCGGAAAGAGAGGTGCCGCCAGCTCTCGGAGTGCCAGTGTGGGCTGGAGACTGGAGACGGAGGCCAGGCTCCCGCTCCACCCCCTTCCTCCTTTATTCATTAAAAGGAAAGAAAGAGGTCACATGGGTTCTGTTTCTTTCTATGCAAAGGACAGGGCGGGTCTCTGCCCATTATTCAATTTTTAATCTTAGGGAAAATGACTGTTACTACCTGGGAATTCACTGTATTTTAGCAAGAGCGGTTCTAAGGGCCACTGGCTGTGGGAAGATTGACAGGACACCAAAGGGACACCGGGGGCCACGTCTTTCTGTCGCGTTCTTCCTTCGACTTGGGGATGATGATGATGGCGCCTGGGCTTTTCAGGTTGATTTTAGACCTCAGCTGGCCACTGTGGCCACAGCTCGGTGATGCCTGTGTCCTTCCTGGGCACCATCTCCCTAGGGCTCTAGGAGACGGCTCTGCCTGGGCTCCTCTGTGCCCGGGGGGCCCCTCGCCCTGGAATCTGCAGCCCCAGCACGGATTAGGATGGGGGTCTGGCTTTCTGGAATGTGCAAGGTGTCACTTCAGCGTCTCCACGCCTCAGACCAGCCCTGAGCCCGACTCTGGCTGCTGCTGACGAGTTTCCTTGGAATTTAATGGAGTGGCGTAGACAGAGCCCCGCCACCCAAACCCAACACAGGCAGCCAGCGGTCTTGTGGGGCATCTCCGGCACTCACTGGGGGGCAGGTTCTGCTTTTCCTCCCCCAGGCAAACTCTCTCGCAAACAGGAGGCCCCATCCATCCCGTCGCGCTTCATGACTGATTCAGATAGATGTCCCTGGACCTGCAGGGAGAAGGTGGCCAGCCCCGCTGGAGGAGGAGGAGGAGAAGTCCTGCTCCGCTCCCTGCCCATCTCTCCCTCCCTGCTCATCCGGCGGCTTCTTCCCCGCTGTCTTCTCAGGCCATTCTCAGACTCAGCAAGAAACCTCACAAAGGGAGCATTTTTTAGGGGAAGACTCATCCCCCTTTCCCTCTCTGGATGCACCCAGCACCCCACCCCAGCTGCAGGCAGCACAGTAGTTAACCGCCTGTCTCCTGGTCCTGTCTCAGCTTGCCACCCATTCCTGGGACAGGTGTGCTGGTTGGCCCTCAGGTGCCTATGCTCAGCCAGAGAGATGAGGCGAATTCCACCCTGACACGAAAAGTCCCGAGGGGGGACCCAGCGTTGAGTAAAGATCAGTGTTCCCGGTCCTGTCTTCCTCACCCCAGTGACTGGCCAGTTTGGGCACTTGGTGTCGGTTACCCTGGCCTGCAGCCTGCTTGTTCCCACCTCTCTGTAGCTCTGTTTCTGCTAGTGCACCCCCCATCCGACGTGCTGGTGGTGGTGGGCTTTGGTGCAGGGGGTGCTGGGAAGCAGGAGGAGTGGTGGGGGTCGGCTGACCTGTGGATCCCCCCAGCTGCTCCCTTGTGTCTCGGTCCTTGTAAAGGTGCTGGACTATGAGTAGAGCAGGTGGGTGAGGACTTGTCCGTGGGTCCCAGGAGTGTCATTTCCTCCTGGGAGTCCCCTGTGGATTGGGGCCTGGATTTGCTTAGTAGCGTCTTTGTGGTCTCCTCTGGCAATGCTAGGGATTGATGGCAGGACCAAAGGAATGCGAGAGTGGCCCTCAGACTGCGCAGGAATGAGAGGACGCCTCCGGCAACAGATTCTGGGTGTCACTGCAGGAGGCTGAACCTCTGGGGCAGGGCTGCAGGAAGGTGCCCATGACAGTGAGGAATGGGCCCCACCCCTTCATACACTGCACTGGTCCCAAAGATCTTTCCCACTTTGCTCAACATCCTGCTGGGGGCTGCTGTGTTTGCCTTCTTTGTTTACAGTTTCCTTTCCAGGGAGACCCAGAGCAGTGACTGCAGGAGGCCAGGGAGACTTTCCTGGGCAGCTGGGCGGCGCTTTGAGCCCACAGCAGTGGAGGCCACAGCACAGGCTCTCCTGGTCCCCAGATGGTCAGAGTGGCTTCCTGGCCCTCCCAGGGTGCAAACGCCTCCTGTTGCCCTCATTTCCAGCCTCTGCACGAAGGATTCGGAAAAACTTGCATGCTTTTGTCTCTGGCCAGGTCCAAGTGGCAGAAGAAAGGAGACGTCCAGCCGTCCTCACCGACCACCAGCCTGCCTGGTGCCTTAGCTTGTCCCTCGTCCTAAAGAGCAGTCCCGTGCCCATTCTGCTGTATTTTTGACTGGCCGTTTTCTTCACATCTTTCCTGTCCCCTGAATCCGGGCGGTTGTTGGAACTGGGCTGTGCCCTTGCTTGTGGTCTGGAAAGCCTGTGCTGGTGTTCAAAGTTGAAGAAATTAGGTCAAAATCACAAGTGATTTAAAAACAGGAAGGGACCTTAGAGGTCACCAAGTTAAGTCTCCTCATTTAAAAGTTGAGGAGTCCCCCACCTGGTGGGCCTGCCTGAACTCCTGCAGCTGTCCTTGGCTGGGTGGAGGCGGTCCGGCATTGCAGGTCGCTGAGGTTGGCCGCCTTATCTCCTGTTTTTAGCAGCGGGGTGCTGTGTCAGCCCCTGCAGAGGGCCACAGGCACCTGGGCTCCACAGACTGAGGCCACAGTTCCCGTAGCTCCTGATCTGCGTGTTGCACCTTTTGCTACTTTATCTGGATTTTGGTTTTAAATGAAATGAACTTGCAGTGCGGGCCAGGCAGGCTTCCTGGACATGGGCCTGCGCAGTCACATGGGCCCCATGTTCAGCAGGGTCCCAGCTGTCTTAATGCTCTGGGGTTTGCTGTTTTGAGATCCCTAATAATTTTTGAACAAAAATTTCATTTTCATTTTGCCCTGGGCTCTGCAAATTATGTAGCCCGTCCTGAATGTAGGACAGTGCATTAAAATGCCAGGGATTTGATCAATCTGTTCTTGCAACTGATTTGAATTTTGGGAACATGCTGTTCCCTGTGAATAAAGGGGGATTCATTTCTTTTCCCTCGAATACACTGTGTTCTGTTTTCCAAATTAGCTCTACTTATCAACTCTGCTGAGAAATTGGATGGTGGGATTGTTCTCCCTGGAAAGGAAGGTTATGCATCCTGGCCCTTATTTCTTGGGCTGGAAGTGCAAAGCACATCCCACAGTGATGGAGCACGGGAATCTCCAGCTCGGGAGCTCCAGATGGATGGGGCTGGCCTCCGGCCTCTGCTACTTGTCAGGGCTGAGGCTCTGAGCATGGTGCTTTCCTTCTTTGACACTCTTTTTTTTCCATCTTTCTGTAGATTGGATATAAGTTCCACCTCTCAGGCTTGCAGGAAAAATTAGAGAGCACATCTGTGTCTAGCATTGTGCTTGACATATAGTAAGTGCTTAATAAATAACTAATGTTACTCTTACTGGTGTATTGTTTTGTTGCCAATATCGAAGGTTGGGTGGGATTTGACTAGCTGTAGTGGGGGAGAAACAAGTGTCCCAGGCAGGAAGGAGAATAAGTGTGAATGCAGGGGATTAGGATGGAGCACAGCATCTGGGGGGGCTCAGGGAGAAATGAGATGCTTAGAAGTTTTGGAAGTATGAGTTCTTGGAGGTGTTGAAATGCATTGACCCGGTGCCGGGCTAAGAGCTAGGACATGGTAACCTGGAGACCATGACCTTGAGTGTGGGCCATGAGATGAGTATTTTGTAGGCATTCTGTCACTTAGGCCCCCCACCTGCCCTACATGTCACAGGGTTCCATGTTCCAGGAAGGGAGATGGAGGTGTGGACAAGGACAGCTGCTGCCTGAAGTGCCCCAGGTGCAAGGGGCAGAGGAGGAGTTTGATGCTAGTTCTGCCTCTGAAGCCAAAGTGGCTTTTCACAGCCTCACTGGCCCTGCTGGGACTGCGGGGGGCTGGAGTTCAGCTCGACCTTCCTGCCCACCCTGGGCGCTCCTGAGTTTGTGAGCCACAGTTGCCATGCCAGGTTGGGAGAGGGCAGGCAGCTTGCAGGGAGAAGGACAAGGGACAAAGGACTGCACTGAGGATAGAGCTGAGCTAGTTCCAGTGCTGGACTGGCCAGGGGCCAGGGCTGGGAGAGTTGCTGGCTGTCGTAGTGCAAGGGTTGGCCTGGGGTTCCAGAGCTTTTTATATTTTATTTAGAGATAGTTTTACTAAGTTCGTAAGGCTGGCATTTGAACTGGTGGTCCTCTTCCCAAGTTGCTGGATTATAGGTGTGTGCCACATGCCCGCCTACCCCTGCACTTTTTTTTGGTACCAAGAATTGAACTCAGGGGCACTTGACCACTGAGCCACACCCCCAGCCCTATTTTGTATTTTATTTAGAGACAGGGCTCACTGAATTGCTTAGTGTCTCACTTTTGCTGAGGCTGGCTTTGAACTCGAGATCCCCCTGCCTCAGCCTCCCAAGCCTCTGGGATTACAGGCGTGGGCCACTGTGCCCAGTTTACACCTTCACATTTCTCCTTCTTTTTTTAATATTTATTTTTTTAGGTGTAGTTGCCTTTATTTTATTTATTTATTTTTATGCAGTGCTGAGGATCGAACCCAGGGTCTCCCACGTGCTAGGCCAGCGCTCTACCGCTGAGCCACAACCCCAGCCCCTACACCTGCACTTTTCAGGTAGTCCCTTCCCCTTTATTTTATGGCTGTGGGCTCGTTGATCACCTTTTCAAGTGACCGTGATTTCGTAAATTTCCTACAGAGAAGAAGCGGTTATTTTTATATTCATTATTACTTATGTTGCTAGGAGTAATTCAGTCTATCCTCCGGCGTATTTCCCTACTACCCACATACAGTCCTCTGGACCCCCATGTCACTTCTGGTCTGCTACATGGGGCTGGCAGGTGGGTGATAGCAGTGTCCCCAGGAGCTGCATCTGTACCAGGACAGGCAGGGTCATCTAAGTAGACCCAGAAGTGACGGCAGCATATGCAAACACATCTCACTTAACCCGAATAAAATGATTCTCCAGTTTTACTTTCCCTGATAGAGAATTGCTCTGTGATGGAGGAAGGGACTTGTGGCCTCTGCCACCTGCAGCTTAACTATTCCCCTCCAAGATGCATGATGACACCGCTTTCCTAGGGCAAGGGAGGCGCGCTAAGCTGGAGCTCTCTCGACCTTCACTGTCCAGTCACCTCTGCTCTGAAACACTGAGCCCAGAGACACCAGGCAGAGGTTCCTAAATGTTCACAATTTATAGCACCTTTAGCGTCCCAGTAATTTTTTCATGACTTTCAGGCCAAATGGAATACCCAAGGGTTCTGCTGATTAAGTAGTTAGGTCCCAAAGAACCTACCAAGTATTTGTGTCCTTACAACATGGTAGACATTTGAAAAAGAATAAAGTAATACTTCACTTTATTTTTCAAGAACTATAAGTCCCCGTGAATAGAATTTATGCACCTGTCAGGTGCCACATGACCTTTCACATCTCAATTTCGATTGGACCCAGCCAGCCCTGTCTCTAGTTCAACATTGAGTTTCATGCGCTTTGTTCCTTTTATCACAGCAACTACCAGAAACTCAACTTTGCAAAGGTGTGAATCGCAAAGAGGAAGGTAATGCCATCTGATTTGAAACTGAACTGCCTGGAGCTAGTTCCCAAGGTGTCCAGGGGATATCCAGCCTCGTGTTTCTCCGGAGAACGTGCAATATCTTTTGAGCTTGCTGTGATGTTCTGGGAACCTTGGGGCAGACATTGAGGAACGTGGCATTAGGACTATAAGCATGTACTTCTTTTCCTCCTGCCTCAGTTCTAATCTTTATCTGATGTGTTTGCTTTAAAGATGAAACACATATTGATGTATTTAAAACACATCCAATGCATGCTCATTCTCCTGAGAGAAGCAAAGAGAAAAGTCTGTTCTTGGGCTAGGGAACAGTTGGTAGAGTGCTTACCTCACATGCACAAGGCCCTGGGTTCATCTCCTGCACCATACACAAAAAAGGTCTGTTCTCGGGTTCACACTTCCGGCGTGTGACTTCCATTTTCACTGCAACAAATTTTTATTAAATGTGATAATGGATGTCAAATACAGTCAGCCTTCTGTATCTGCAGGGTCCTCTTGCATGGATTCAACCAACTGTAGGTAAAAAAAAAATGAAATATACATCAACAAAAGCAAACTGCATCTGGCTGCACACGTACAGATGTTCTCCTTCCACTCTTCCCTAAACGATTCAGTACAACTATTTAGACAGCATTTACATTGTATTAGGTACGGCGAGTCATCTAGAAGCGACTTAGTGTACATGGGAGGCCGTGAATAGCTTGTGTCAAGTACTCTGCCCCATTTTTCTATAACGCAGGGATTTGGGTGTCTGAGGAGGGTCCTGGATCTAATTCCCGTGGACACTGAGGGTCGCTGCACTTACCCCCTGGCACTCTCCAGGAAACACTTTTCAAGGGAATTGATTTTTGAAACTTCTCCACACTGAGCAGTCTCTTCCTAGCAGTTGTTGATGGTGTTTAATATGTGTTTTTATTTGTAAACCACCGA
The DNA here is from genome assembly GCF_052094955.1 of Ictidomys tridecemlineatus. Classification (NCBI taxonomy): domain Eukaryota; kingdom Metazoa; phylum Chordata; class Mammalia; order Rodentia; family Sciuridae; genus Ictidomys; species Ictidomys tridecemlineatus. Next base: position 8,353,737 of record NC_135477.1, on the reverse strand, counting down.
GGAGGGTGGGCCCCAAGGAAGCCGCATTTGTGAAGTTGTGTTCTTGACTAGTAGTTTTTAAGCAGCAGAGAGGAATCTGTTATTATCTTGGGATAAAATCCTGGCAACGTGAAACTCATAAAGTTAGAGGAAATGCCAGCCACTCTGAATGGGTCCTTCACTGTGTTAAATATCCAGCGTAGTGAGCCTCGGTGGTGGCTTGCGCTTCTAATCCCAGCACTTGGGAAGCTGAGGTAGGAGGATTGCAAATTCAAAGCCAGTCTCAGCAACTTAGTGAGGCCCCGAGCGACATAGTGAGACTCTGTCTCAACACAAAAAATAAAAAGAGGTGGGGATGTGGCTCAGTGGTTAAGTGCCCCATAGTACCCCCAAAAAAAGAACAAAAAGAAAAGAAGTATCAGTAGTGATAAACATGTATTAGGTAAGTGGAAAGATCTGTCTCTGTAAAGTACTGTGACTCATCCTTCTGCTAATCCTAGTTATTTACCACTTCTTTTTCTGTTTAAAAATGAAGTCCTATAGTATAAATGATTCAGTTTTTGTTTTTGAGAATGTTTTGCATACTTGAGATTCTTTGCTTTCCACATAAATTTGAGAAATTGGTTTCAAATTTCAAAAAAAAAATATCTGCTGAGATTATTCATGGGGAGTGTGTTTAATCTGCAGATCTCTTTAGGGAGAACTGATAGCTTAAAGATAATGAATCTTCAAGCCACAAGTATGGTATCTGATTTATTTTGACAGTGTTTGGGAACTTTCTTTTTTTTTTTTTTTTTTGAGAATTTTTTTTAATATTTATTTTTTTTTAGTTTTTGGCAGACACAACATCTTTGTTCGTACGTGGTGCTGAGGATCGAACCCGGGCCGCACGCATGCCAGGCGAGCGCGCCACCGCTTGAGCCACATCCCCAGCCCATGTTTGGGAACTTTCGGTGCACAGTTTCTCAAGTATTTCATGAAACATTTCCCTGAGTATTTAATGTTTTTGATGCTCATCATTGATGTTCTTAAAAATTTTGATACCAACTTTTTATAGACAAATACCTAGAAGTGCAACTGGTTACAGCCGTACTTCTGGGACATTGGTCAGCACACTGACTCAGGCTGTAGAGCTGAAGCATTTTCCAGAAAGGCTCTCACTGGCAGTTTCCTCTCTCCTTTCCGATCTCCGTGCCTTTCCCCTTCCTTGCCTGTTACACACCAATCACAGCCAGAGCCAGGTTCCCTTCAGGACGGTGACCCAGCAGTTAGAAGGGCCAGGCCTTGACTTTGCAGGGTCTCCTGTCCTGGTGACTGGCTGGGCCTTAGTTCTAGCCTAAGGGGATGAAGCAGGGGGAGCAGAGTCTGGCTTCCCAGGGGCCAGAGTTGCCTTCCTCTGGGTTGTGCCCATCTGGGTGCCTGGATTTCCTGCTGACTCAGCCCCTGCCCCTCCCACAGTGGCTGTGGGGTGAGTTACAGCCTCCCCTGGATCAGTCCTCCACGGGGTGGGTGGCCATGAGGACACTGCTGGGAGGAGCCTGGGGACCCACGTGCGTTGCCAGGGTGGCACCTACGCCTCTCCCTCTCCTTCTCGGCTGTCCTGCTGACCACCCTGTGCCAGTTCCTTTCTTCCTTTCTTGAACTGCATACATGGCTTGGTCAAGGGCTTCCTGTGCATTGCTCAGGAAGGAGCACCGCAGGCACTGAGGTGGGTGCTGCTCTGGTGGCCTGCAGGACAAGGGGTGGGTTTGAGAGTTTGTGATACAGCGGGACCACACAGCTAGTGGGCACCATGCCCAGGGCCATATTCTGCTCCTCTTAAGGCCAGAGCCAGGCCCAGCATGCCCCCCTTACCAAGTGGCTGGGATGCCCCAGCCTCCCCAGCCTCCCCAGCCTCCGACTCTCATCATCCCTTGCACCGCAGCTCATGGCAGAGCTGCCTGGCCTGGCCTCACCCATGAGCCGTCCCCACCTGGACTGACCCTGCTGCAAGGAGGACAGTTGACTGGCCGCTGAGGGCAGAGCCAGCCAGGGTGTGGTGAGGCAGCAGCGGCTCCGGTTCCAAGTGGATCAGGAATTAACACCCAGCCAGGTGCTCCTTTAATCCTTCAGTCCTCGTTCTGGTTGGAGAAGCCAAACATTTCTTCTCGGGTTGGCTTTTTGGCCATCTTTGAACAATTCATTGATGTTCCTTGGGTTCAGTTGTTTCTGTTTAGTTTCCTGTGGATGCTGGTCCACCAAAAGATGGTCTCGAAAGGTCAGAGGTCATCTGACCCACACAATTCAGACCTCTCAAGGGCTTTTTGTCACCATCTGTCCTCCCATTGCCCCTCCCTCTGCTGCCCCTCCCTCCATTTATTCATCTGCCAAGTTGAAGAGCCCTGCACTCACTCTGAGTCTAGGGCAGCTCATTCTAGAGACAGTGGCCCCATTTTGCAGGTGGGGACATGGAGGCAGAGGTCATTCTGTGGAATGAAGATGGACCTCAGGCCTTCTAGTGTCCAGGTCAGATTCCTGATCACTTTTTCTAGACTAGTGAGAAAACACGGCCTTCTCCTCTGATTGGGAACCCCTGGGTTCATCTTGCCCTGCTGCAGGCAGGTTCTCCCAGGCCTGCCCAATGTGGGACCTCAGAAAGAGGAAGTGAGTTAAGGATCCACAGTGGGCAGGTCTAGTAGTTGTGCTTCTGGAGAGATCCTCAGGAATGCGTTAGCTCTTTGGAGTTGCCGGCTTTGCCTGAGTCACACTCTGCCCTCTGCCCAGCCTTTGCTCTGGAAGCCTGTCCCAGGAAGCCCAGATGCTTTGTTTACAGCCACCTCTGGGTGATGTTCACCAGGCTTCGTGTTTGAAAGGAACATTTCCATCCCCTCATTTCTATCTTGCACACCTAGGAGGGCAGCAGATATGTCTGGGGAGAGTTCCGAAGTGGGGAAGTTGTGGATTTGGAGAAACCGTGAAGTCAAGGGGCCTTGCTCAGATTTTCCTGTCATATATGCATGCTATTGATCTATGGAGAAGTCACTCAACCTGTAAGCCTCAGTTTCTCCAAATATACTATGGGAGCAGTATCTGATTTTTTCTTCCAGAAGAAGGTAGAAAAAACTAAAATGAGGTAGCACATGATAAAGCAAATAATGATAAAAGCAGCAATAATAAAATGATGCTATCGTGAATTTGTCAGACTAGTTGATTTCCCCCAGTAGTAGCAGGGCTTTTTGTGATCCTTCTATGTAAAAGGATCAGATTTCAACCCTGAAAAGCTTGTTAGAACCAGGGAGCCAGGCAGAGAGGGCCTTTGTCTATAGATGCTCCCTCACTTCCAATAGGAGACGCTCCAGAGAGGCAGGCTAGCCCTGGAGTGTCCCTCTGTGCAGTGGTAAGGAGTTGGGTTGCTGTGGTCCCTGGTGGCACAGCTGGGGAGGAACTGAGACACCATCTTCAGATGCTCAGGTGCTGCTGGGGGAGCTGTGACCAGTCACAAGAGGGGCTGGAAGTGTCCCAGTTTTCACTCAATCTAGAGCCTGGGGAATGGCTGCTTTCCCCGAGTCAAGGGAGACATGTGTATGTGTGTGCAAGCATTCATGTGAGACTAGGTGTGCATGTATGTAAGCACCTGAGTGTGCATGCATGTGAGCATGTGAGCGTCTGCATATATATGCATGCATGTGTACGAATATATGTGTGTGTGCACGTGCATGTGTGAGTGTGTATGCGTTTGAGTGTGTATGTGCGTGACTGTGAGTGTGCAGGCTTGTGTGTGTGTGTACTTGTGAGTGTGCATGGTAGTGCTGTGATGCACGTGGGCTCCCTCTAACCCATCTCCCTCCAGGCCCTGCGGCACAAAGCACAGTACGGTTAAGTGCCTGGTCTTTTCTTTGTTCTCAGGGCAGGAAGATCCGAACAGTTTGCGCCATAAATATAACTTCATCGCTGACGTGGTGGAGAAGATCGCTCCTGCGGTGGTTCACATCGAGTTGTTTCGCAAGTAAAGAGGCCTCCTTGTTTGCTCTAACCTCTGAAGCTTTCGATGACAAATGCTGCCTTTAGCAAAACACCAGTGCTATTTCTGAGACGCATTCAAGTGTCAGAGTGTCACTGAGTAGATTCTTGCCTTATGATAAATGCTTCTCCCTTAGGACATTTTTCCATTTGACTATTCAAATCTACATTCTTGACCCTTCAGATGCTTTAAGAACGTCTGGCTCTGCAGAGATTCCCCAAGAATATTTTCTAAGTGGAATTTTTCAATGTGTTGCAAAAACTGGCACGACGTTTCGTCTTGGGCTGTTAAACCTGGTGTGTGAAGCAGCGATCCCCTCCTGCGAGTCACACAGAGCCAATCCCCAGGGCCTCGGTGGGCGCGGTGCACAGATCTGGGATGGGGGGCTTACCTTCTGTCCTTTGGTTCCAGGCTCCCTTTCTCCAAGAGGGAGGTGCCAGTGGCCAGCGGGTCTGGGTTCATTGTGTCAGAAGACGGACTGATCGTGACCAATGCCCACGTGGTGACCAACAAGCACCGTGTCAAAGTCGAGCTGAAAAGTGGAGCCACCTATGAAGCCAAAATCAAGGATGTAGACGAAAAGGCGGACATTGCTCTTATCAAGATTGACCACCAGGTGAGCGGCTTCTGTGTCCCTGACAGTGCTCCACCTGCGGAGCCCAGATCTCAGATGTCCCAACCAAGATGGTGGCCAAACCCAGACCTGGTAAAGGCACCTGGGATCTGACTTCCTGGGATCCCAGGGAGAGGCCTTGGGGAGTATAGCCCAGGGGAAGGCGGTCAGAAAAGCTGTGGGGAAAAGTGGTCTCCTTCCAGATCAGAGAGTTTCACAACAGATATTTAAACTGTTTATAAAGTAAAGCAATAGGTTGGTAAAGAAATAAGTAGGTGGAGCTGGGTATGGTGGCGCATGCCTGTAATCCCAGCTGCTTGGGAGGCCGAGGCAGGAAGATCACAAGTTCGAGGCCAGCCAAAGCAACTTAGCCAGCCCCTGTCTTCAGACCCTGGAGAGAGATATAACTCAGTGGTAGAACACCCCTGAGTTCTACCCAGAGTACCAAGGGGAAAAAAAAAAAGAAAGAAATTAGTAGGTAAACAGTGGTAATTGAGTCTCCTTCTTATTTCTGATCCTGAGGCATCTGTTACAAGTTTTTTGTCTGTCTCCACGGGTATCTTATATGTTCACCATGTAGCACGGAATGTACCCGGTTTTAGGATGAGCCATCTTTGACACCAAACAACTACTTTGAGAACAAAACAGGTCTCCCCAGTTGGGGACTTTGCAGGGTAACTAGATAGGCTTCAATCCATCTTCCAAACTCAAACAGTTTAGGGGGATGGTATACAGCTCCCGGATAAAGCACTTGCCAGGCTTGTGCTAGGCCCTGGGCTTCACTCTCAGTACCTCAAAAGGAAAAGGGCCAAGGGGCCTTGGAAACCAATTAGAATTAGAACAAAGCCAATGGATTTCCTCTTTACAGAACTTCTCAGAGCCTTTAATATGCTAATGTACACCTGCCAACCCGGGGTGGGGGGGGGGCAGGGACTGCAATGTTTGCTCAAATTAGAATTCTCTGAGTGTTCAGGTTTTTTTTTTTTTTTTTTTTTGGCAGGGATGGGAAGTGGGATTCAAAGCTGAGACAGAGTGAGCTCAAGTTGGGGAATGTTATATTTGAAAATGTGTTTTTGGTGTTGGGAACACGGCTTAGTGGTAGGGTTTCCCTGGCATGCATGCAGCCCTGGGTTTGGTCCCCAGCACCACAAACAAAACAAAAACAAAAAAGAAGATGTTTTCTGTTTGGCTAGTCTCCTTGCAGTCATTTTTGCTTTGCAGATTTCTTAGCAAAGTGTTCATGCCTGGAACGAAATCCAGTTCTTGTTGGATCATCAAAAATTCCCACTCATCGTCATGTTGATTACAGAGCATTAGTTTGCCAGGTGCCAAGTGCAATGAAATTGCTTTTTCTGGTTTTTCACATCCTTACAGTTTTCTAGACTTCAGATAGAAGGAGGAAGAGGGGTCAGCTGGACTCCTGTGGCTGGTCTAGGAAGAGACCCTAGACTAGGGTGGGGGCGGGCGGGTAACTTCCCCTGGGTGTTGCCTGTGAGGTCAGACAGGTGTGGCCTGCTTGGTGGAGCTAGTTCTGTGTTCAGTTTGGGCACAGGATTCTGGATTCTGGATCTTTCATTTTATTAATTTATTTTTTAACAGCACCAGGCTGCTGTTCCTTTCCAGGCTCCTTCCCAGACAGCTTTTCAGAAAACACAAGCTTTGAGACATCTATGCATGTTCCCTCACCTGCTCAGGCTGTGCACCCCGGCCTAGGCCAGAGAAGCTCAGGGTAGATCCAGGCTCTGTGCTCATGCACAGAGCAAGTGGCCTTCCATGAGACCACAACTGTGTGTTATTCTGGTAGGTCACCGTGGAATTTCTAGCAACAGCTCATCTTTGAAAATTGTTTCTTGGTCACAAGATAATTGGGCCAGGCCCCACCTTCATTTACTTGCATGCAAGATAACTGTATCATCCCTATTTTATAGAGGGAGAAACAGGGCTCAGAGAGTATAAATGATGGATCTGAAGCCACACAGCTGCACCTAGTTACCCCAGCCTCCTGGTCAGTCAGGCTGCTGCTCCCCAAGTGCCCAAGCCCATGGCCACGAGCTCAGGGATGGAGCCTGTCCTCTTTGTGATGGGACAGCTCACTCTAAATAGCCTGTAGGAAGGCTGGCACATCCCCATTTAGAACTCTGCTAGAAAGGTGTGCAGGACGTGGTTGTCTCACCGGAAGGAGGGCAGCCAGAATAGCACGGGCTGTGGCCACATCTGTGACTTTCAGCTCCTCCGAGCCCTTGGAGGGTGGCCAGCGTGGGGCCGAGCTGTCTACAGGCGGGTGCTGGCCTGCACCATGCCTGCACTGTCCCCGCAGAGTAATTCTGTGTTTGGAATGTGTGGTGCATTCCGTGCGATTGCTCCTGGCCCAGGGATCTTCTCAGATTTTAAGCCAAAGTGGAGCCTGGAGCCTCGTGTCATCGCTGGCTCTCCAGGCAAGACGTGGGTGCTCCAGCAGACGAGGCCTGCAGAGGGCTTCGGATGCAGCTGTGCTGTCCCTGGGAGTCCAGCTGTGTAGCCAGCAGCCTGCTGCGTGACATGTGTTGCCAGCCCCCAAAAAAGGGTGTTGGAAAATTTAAAATTGAACTGATGTGGCTTTTCAGAATGGAATCGGAAATGAAAGGATATTAAATTGCAGACACTCACACAAAAGCCGCTTTCCACTGACTAACTGCTTTTTTTCCCTTTTTTCTTTTTTGCTGATTAGCTGGAAGTAGGGGGAGAAAAGACACCTCTTCCAGGCTTTTCCCTTTTGTCCCCTTGTTTTGATGAGAGCCAGGTGGGGGTGGGGCAGCAGTCTGGCTGGTCATGAGGCTCGGTTTGGAAGGAGCCCCCCACTGGGTGAGTGAATCCCTGCACAGATTCACCCATTTGCACGAGATGTCTTAGGTGGGAGGAGGGCAGCAGATGGGGCATGAGCTTGCCTGGTATTGTGCCATCTCAGGGACAGTGACAACACAGTAACAGACCAGGGGAACTCTGGGAAGGCAGGCAGAGCAGAAGGCAGGCAGAGCCACAGGCAGGCAGAGCCGCAGAATCGGGCCCTAGGAAGGAACTTGGTTACGGTGGCACCTGGTCGTGAAAGACTATGGCCCAGTCTCCCCAGGGCCATCTATGAAGAGCCCCGTGAAGAGAGTGTGGCCACCTGCCACATCCATGGGCCCAGTGACTTGGTGGCTCACGGTTGGGGTTCCTCTGCAGCGTCATGAGTTACTCAGAGGGTTCTCGACCACTCACACTGCTGCTGCCCTTGGAAGGTGGCATTCCTGACACTTTTAAGGAAATGGAAGGGGCCACGGACATCTGTCCTGTGCCCCAACCCCCACGGCCCAGGGATGGACATGTGACCCAGTTAGGCCAGCAAGTTCCCTTGGAGTTGCCGACCACATGGGGTGCTGCCCACAGAAGGAGGGTGGAGGAGCCACTGTGGCCCCGCCCCACGGGGAGCCCAGCTCTGGGCTTCTGCACCTCCTCCTGCCCTTGGCCGCCCCTCCCATCTCCAGGGGCTTGCAGTTGCCAGAGCTGTTTCTGGGATCGTGACCAAAGAATTCTTTGTTGCCTCTCTGCTGAGAAGACATTGTGCACCCACCATGCCGGGCGTGTTGAGACCCTGCAGAACTTTGGGGAACAGCCCACCGAGCAGCCCTCTCACCCGACATGCTGGAGGAGGCGGGTGTCCCCTGGAGGCCCAGCCCTCCAACTTGACCAGACCGCCCTTTCTACAGTGCTGTCCGAGGGTGGAAAGTCCCCTTTCCTTAGGACCCTCCACGGGCCAGCGGGAGCCTGGAGGAGGACAGTCCCAGGATGTAGGGACAGTGTGTCTGTAAACACTTTAATGGAAAGCAGCTTCCAGGGCAAACCAGTTCAGCTTGGGATACAAACTGTTTCCAAATGTGCTTGACATGAGCCACTGGCGTGTGCGCAGAGTATTTTTAACCTCATCCAGTGGCAGCTTTTTGTCTGCAGGGTTCCTTTTTTCCTGAGCAGTTTAGAGAGAGAGACAGATGTGGGGGTGGGTGGAGAGAAGGGGGAAAGGGGGCTATTGGGTTTCTTTAGGCCAGGAGCACAGGGCAGAAATACCCTGGAGGTATGGAGGGAGGCAGGGGGGAAAGTTACTTTGTTACAGCTGTTTTTCCAGCTGTGCTGGTTCTCTCAGAGGGTGCTCTGCCTGTCCTGTGTAAAAGCTTTATGGACTTCCACTGTTGCTGCAAAGAGGTCACAATGTCTTACCTGGGCTGTTCCTACTGATCTGGAGCCCTCTGTAAGTTCCCTCCTCACTTCTGCCCAGCCACCCCTGGCCTTGGACATCTCCTTTCCCTGACGCCTCCCCATCCTTCAGGTCTGTGATCACATCCTGCCTAGACCCCAGGGACATCCCTTCCTGACCCCCTGTGTGGCATAGCTCCCCATCCTTCAGCCCCTCAACCCCGACCCCTCATGTGGGAACAAAGTCTGGACATGATCCCTATCTCATGCCCCCTCACCTCTTTATCACAACTTATGACCAGCTTCCTTGTTAATTTACTTAGAGATGGGAGTCCTACTCTGTGGCCCAGATGGCCTTGAGTGATGTCCCTGGGTCAGCCTTCCCAGTAGCTGGGACTGCAGGTGCGGGCTGCATTGGCTGGCTTCATTTATTTCCTGTATGTATTTGGTGCTGTGGTTTGAACGCAGGGCCTTGCACACGTGAAGACCATGCTCGACCACTGAGCTGCGCCCCCAGTCCTGGCCTCACTTATTTTTGATTCGTCTTCACCTCTGCTGAAGGAGTGGGACACATTCATCTCGTTCACCCATCAGAGTGTGGGCGTTCCACGACAGCCTCTTGAGTGCATGTGGAGCCCTCTGTCCGGGGAGGAGCTGGGCCTGCTGCTACACAGGTGGCCCCTGCCTCTGCCAGCTGCCCAGGGCTTTGTGGTGCTGGGGGAGGTCTGTGGTCTCAGGTAACTCAAAGTACCGAGGCAGTCAGATTTCCTGTGGCCGCTTTTATTTGCAAGCAGCTGTGGCGAGTCTTGTGAGCTGGTTTTCTTTTTCCCCTCAGACCTGTGCCGCCCTCAGGCTGGTGACTCCCACAGACCTGTTTAGAGTGGCCAGAGCACAGCGTGAGGGCTGGGGGGCTGTGTTTGCAGAGGGTCTTTTTACCTCGAGCTTGCTGACGGGGCAGGATGGCTGTCACTTGATCATCAGGTTCAGAACAGGGTCACTTTGGGGTGGGGGGAAGTGAGGACACTGGGCCTTTCACATCCAGGACTCTCCGTGCCCAGCTATCAGAATTTGGCCTGGCGTGTGGTGACTCTGCCCTGAGTTATCTGAGTGAGGAGGGTCCAGGCAGACTCTGGGGACAAGGCAGTGGCCAAGGTGGGGGTGGCGTGCCTCAGTCTGACTCATGCTGGTTCTCTCCAGGCAAACTGATTGTCAGAGGGCGCTGACTAAGACGCACGAGCTGCCCAAAGCGAGTCGGAGAGCAGGGCCTGCGTGTCCTCCGGAGCCCGTCGCGGGTGTCCCTGGAGCAGCTGGCCAGGAATGCACGCTCTGCAGTTGCCCTGGGATTTGTCTCTGTGTTTTTCCATTCTGGATTCTCCCCCACTCCCTCTGCACCACTGTCTTGTGGTGTTCTTTTCCTTCCAGAACTCCGAGGGCTCCCGTCCCGCTCGCTGTAGTCGCCAGGGACCTGCTGACGTCATGTGGCTTCTGTTACCAAATTGATCTTGACCGTCTTTGGGGAGGTGGGGATGAATATTTCATGAGGGGTGGAAACCCAGACAGCGAGTGGGAGCTGGCTTTTGTCCCCCGAGCCGGCCTTCGTCCAGAGGTGAATGGGGACGGGGTTCCTTCATTCCCTCCTGCTCTCTTTGGCATGGGAAGACATTTCAGTTCCCCAACCTCTGAACTGGGGCCCTGTGTGTTTTCTGGCCCTGTTTCAGGAACTTCTTTGATGGTTGAGGAAATTCTTTGGCTCTTGTTTTTCTCTTAATATGGCAGTGACTTTGTCCTGCTGGCACGCTTTCCAGGGAATGAGATGAAGACTGTTCCTCAGGGTTCTGACGGAGCAGGTCCCAGGTCCCAGGTTATGGGGACTGAGTCTGCAGGTGCCCCCATGGGAATCTCCTGCTCTCTTCACTTTGAGGAGACAAAATTGGTTCCATTTGGCAGTTCAGTGAGTTTGGCAGTCTGATGGCAGTGTATTAGAGTCCAGGGTCCCAATAGAGCCTGCCGTCCAGATCCGGCCCTCCGCCTGATTTTGTAAATAAAGTTTTATTGGAACAGGGGTGCTCCTTCATTCATGAAGAGCCTATGACTGCTCTTGTCCTGTACCAGCAGGGTTGGACGGCTGGAATGGAGATCATACGACCTGTGAAACCAAACCTATTTGCTTTTTCTGGCACTACATAAAAAAGGCTTGCCAACCCCACTGGTAGATGGTGACCTTTTCCTGGAGTTGCTGACAGTGGCTGAGAAGTAATGCCCCTAAGAACCAAGTGAGGAGAAGTGCTACGTGGCCAGGGGAAGGAGGCAGAGAAGCCGGTTTGTTTGCTCTTCCTCTTGGGAGGAATCGTGCTTCTTTGCTGAAGATGACGCTTTGGTCTTGCCAGATACAGTGGAAGCCTGGTATTTGCCCATTGCTTTGTGATTTTGGTAGGAAGGAGTTTGCTCCCATCCCACAGTATTTTTACGGATCATTATCTGACTTTAAGATCCTACCGGATCTTTTAAAGTCAGTTGTTCCTAATTCATTTGCTGATTTCATAAATGCCCGGTGAGCGTCTGTCTTGGGCAAGTTCTCTCTGTGGAGCTGAGGCTGCGGCAAGATGGGGAAAGCCGTGGAGAGGCGGGTCTGCTGTGGGAACAGGTGGAGTGCGAGGAAGGAGACAGGAAGGCGGGGCGTCGGGCCTGGGAAGGCCTCCAAAGGAGGTGTGGACAGGGGAGCTTCTGTGAGCAAGGGATAGCCCACTGAGAGGAGGGACAGAGAGAGCCGGCCCCAGGGCCAGTGGAGGGCAAGAGCACTGCGGAGGGGGTTACTCAATTCTCCTTTCATGCCAAGCCTGGAGGACCTAGGTCTTGGACCCTGTGCAAACGGTTATTTTCCAGTGAGTTTATTAGAACCTTCCAGAATGAAAGCCAGTGTTTCTGGTTAGTTGGTTTTTCTGTCTATTGTCCATTTCTTATTGGCCTTGGTTCTTTGGGATTCCTGCTCATACTCTAGAAAGCTCCAAGGTCATAAGGAGTCAATTTCCTAAGAGTTTGAAAATACAAAGGATTCCTCCTGACCTTTCACTCACAGCAGGAGATTGGGGTCTCCTGTGACTGTTTTCCTAAAACATCCAGACCTCTCTCTGTCCAAGGGAGAAATAAGACCTCTTGGTGAATCGAGGACTGATTATGCTAATAAACGTGCTAATTAATCGGTCACTTTTGCTAAGCAGGGCACTGGAGTCTGATAACTGGAGCATGTGGCTCACAGTGTTTCCTTCCTTGCTTTGTCCACCAGGCAGCTTTCAGAGTCCACTGGCCTCCCTGTGTCCCATGTCATGGTTTGAATAGATATTTAATTAATTTGTGCCCTTTGTCATTGAACGTCTCAAATTGCTTTTATCTGGAGGAGATGATACATCTTTAAAAACATTTTAAAATACAGTAAAAGACAAGGCAGCATCCCCAGGAACCTCCCCTTGGGAGCGCTTGGGTGCTGGGGTCACGGGGTGCCGGAGCGCCCTCCCTTCGTCAGCAGTCGCTGAGAGGCTGCACCAGGCCTCCTGAGTCAAGCTGCCCTGAGCGGAGCGCCAGCCCCAGCCAACCAGGTGTCGTCTGCTCTTTGGATCCCGATGGACTTTTGCCATCTGGCGGTTCGTTTTCTCGTTTATTCACTGACTTCATAAATATTTACCGAGCGTCCGCCGTGGCCTAGCCCTGCCGTCGCCCTGCTGAGGTCTGTGGAGAGCAGCGGGTGGAGCAAAGGCACTGAGTGTGGAGAGGGCGGACGGTGGACTTGGCCTAGACGACGTCTGGGTGCTCAGAATGTATACAGTCGCTGGCTGCTGGGCGCCCGTACAGAGCTGTTGACATTTTGCGGTTTGAGCGTGGGTGAGAGGATATTTGGAATGGCAGGCGTTTCTTGATACCTGACGGGAGACTAGATATGACCGTGGTGTCGTAAACGGCGAGGAGGAAGGTGGTGTCCCTTCCTTGGCGCTCTCTCCCCCCAGTCTGCACAGCCACCCTCTGCTCTCCGGCTCCTCACTCCCCTTCCTCTCCCTCCCTCCATCATCCCGTTTCTTTCCGCTCCATCCCCGACAGCAGTAACAGTCAGCTGGGCGGAGGATGATGGCGACTGGTGGACAGTCGCTTCTGAGCCTGACGTGCTGTGGTCTCAGTGCCCCTGGCAGGGCCTTCCTGCCCTGGCCTCTCACCTCCTTGGTCTCTCCCTCCACTCACCGCAGCCACCTTGACCTCGTCAGCCTCAGACGCCTGACTTGGTCCTCACTGACAGCCCTCATCCTCTCTAACCGGAATCCCAAGGATCTCCCTCTTGGCCCACCACCTCCTCGTCCCCTGGCCGGGCACCTTCATGGGCGTGTGGCCTGTATACACAACAGGCTCCGGGCCAGAAGGGCCCCATACTCCAAGGTCACCACCCTAATTCTGTGTTTGATTTGTGCCGTCTATTAATCATCCAGTGAGACGGGAGTGCTCATAGGGGGCTTGGAGCCTTGCCTCCGCTGGACAGGTCCTTGGCCTTCCCACTCTGTCTCCTAGGACCCCAACCCTGCCTGACCTTCCCTCCCATCTCTGCAGTGGTCACTTCACCCCACATTGCTGAAAGAGATGTGGGCAAAGGCGGTGGGGGGCTGCACATCACTCCCCTTAGCATCCCGTGGCAGCTTGGTGCAGGGCTCAGGCTGATGGTGCTCCGGTGTATCCTACAGGCCACTGGGCAGGAGCAAGCTGTTTCTACCCTGATCCAGGTACCTAACGTGTCCTGGCACAGGGGTGGCAGTTCCATTTGTTATCCATTGTCTGTGGGCTGGGACAGTGGGCCTTTGGAAAGGAGAGATGCCTGGCTCAATTCCCCACCCCCAACGGCGGCACGGTGTGTGGGGCACGTCACTGGCTGGTGGAGCACTGAGTTGTGAGGCCCCCTTGTGTCTTGCTGCCCTGTGAGTATCTTTGTTCTTAAAGGACCATGATGATAACTAGAAAATAGAAACCATCAAGATCAGTGGAGAGAGAAAATGGAAGAAAGGAAAAAGTTTTGTATTTTAGTGCCTTTAATGTCACTTTTAACCCACTTTATGAGCAAGGGGTGTGTGTGCTGGGCCCTAAATACCATGACCTGTCGCAGCAGGTCTCTATCTCGTGTGGCCGTATTCCTCGAGTCCGTCACTCTTCCTCCCCTTGTATGCTCCTGTCCCTTCTCATCCAGGTGGAGCACTCCGGCCTCTCTCTTGAGCATGTCCTTACACCTAGCATCCTCCCGGCAGCTCTCCCCTGCAAGATTTCCTTAGGAGGCACATGAGCTCTTTGCTGGGTTGGGGGACATGCTATTTCCTGTGTGGCATGTTTCTTAAAGAAAATGAAACGTTAGCATAACCGTTTCCAGAAGGCACATTGAATCACTCACTTGAGTGGCAGCCAGTTGCTGCAACATTAGCCTTTGGAACAGACTTCAACCAACGCAGGGACGGTCTGGAAGCGCCGGCCTCTGAAAACGAGCGTGCTGGGCGGCTGGCGGATGGGGTGGATTCTGCAGACTCAGCAACAAAAACATTTCTGTAACCGAGGAGCACTTTGTAGATTTCAAAGGAGAGAAAGAAGGGATTGACTTGGCTCATTAAGTTAGGGACAGATTGCCAGCTTCTCCTTTAATTTGGTTTTATTGGTTGTTTTACTGCTCTCCTCTCCAAGCTTCAGGGAATGAGGTTGCAGTGCAGAGCAGCCGCGGGTGGTGAGGCAGAATCCAGAGCAGAAGCCGAACTAATGGGGGCTCCTGGCTGTTTGTGCTCCTCCCAGGGGCATGGCTTAGCAGGGCGCCACCTGAGGGTCCCAGGACTCCCCTTTCCTCTCCTGCTGTGGAAGGGATTGTCTGACCCCATTGGAACTTGTATGCAAAGAGGTTTACTAAGGCTTCTAGTGCGTCTCAATCTTAATCCATTTAACTCTTTTCCACTAATAGAATTTTTGGAAACAGTGACGTCTTCTGGAAAGAACTCTAGTTGTCAGGGCTCAGATGACCATTGGCTCTCAGCAGGCTCAGCTCCCTTATTTTAGAGGAAGGAAAACCCAGACTCAGATAAGCCAACCAAGTGGTCCAAGGTCACGGAGTGATGCAGGACCCACACCAAACCCAGATGCCCCGTTGCGTGGGACAGTGGAGCCCAAGGTGCTCACGTGCACGTGTGCACACACCTGCGGTGTCGTCTAGGTCTTCACTTCTGTGCTCCTGCTGATGTTGGACCGTGAGCCCAGGGTGAGCTGTGAGCCCACCACTCAGCACAGGCCTGCTCTCCTGCCCTGGAGAAGTTTGGCATTTGTGGCTCATCCAGGGTCCAGTTGTGGAAACCATGCCTCAAGGCCCAGGCCATGGCCCAGGCCTGCCTCTACCTCCACCCCCGCCAGGGCTGGGCTGCAGGGCAGGGGCTCCCAAGAGGATACCATGGGACATAGCAAGGCCAGTCCTCCACTGCGAGGATGTGCTGAGCCAGCACCGTTTGCTGGTCTCTGTTCTTAACGCCCACGTGGCCCTGTTCTGTTACGCCCACCTGGTCATCTGCCTCTGTGGAGTGACTGAGGGACAGAGCAGCTCCTTCCTTGGTGTTGGGCTGGTGAGAAGAGCTGGAGTGAAGGTCTGGGGGAGGTTTGAACTTGGGTCCCCCATGTGCAGCCTGCCCCCCATCTGTCCTGCAGAGCAGTTGTGGTACAGGCCGCGTGTGTGACAGCAGGAAAAAGTGAGGGGCAAGCTCAGGGCAGGTGCAGGAGTGGGCCTGCCCGCAGTGACCCGGCTCTGCTCCGATCACCTCCTCTTGACCCAGTGGAGGCACAAGGCCCCCCGTGGACATTTGGGACCACTGTTTCCTTTTAAGATTTCTCCCTCATCTCCACCCCTGAAACAAATAAACAAACAAACAAAAAACAACCCATGCATGGAAGAGGAGAACTTATTACAGACCTTTCTGACACCACTGGATGCTGTGCAGGGTCACCCCCGCAGGCCAACCTTCTCCCCATGTCAGGGTCAGCTCTGCTGGCTGCTCCCCACCTTCAGCCTTTGTCCTCCTCAGCAGAGCCCTGAGTACCTTTTAGGCTCACATCCTTTGCCTTAGGGAGGGGGCCTTATGCCTGGGTGCTGTGATGCCCTGTGAGGAGCAAGCTGAGGCACCTTTGGAATTTCCTTGCTCTTTGGAGGAGTCATGTTTCCACTGGGCTAATGTGGTGGCAGCCATCTTGTGACCATGAGGACAGCCTGGAGTGGAGATAGAAGGGAAGGAGCCTTGCTCTTGATGTTGTCCTCAAGGCTTTGAAGGATAGGTGACTATTTGGTCCATCTTGAGCTGAGTTTTCTTTTATTCATGGCTGAAAACACTCTAACTAACAAGCACAGACCATTTCCTAGTATTGATACATGCTTGGACCTTGTGGGAGATTCTGGGCTGAGCTGCCTTTGGCACGGAAGATGGACCCTGTCCATTTTTACTCTGTGGGCCCTGGTGGCTTGTCTGTGCCTCCGTCCATCAGTTAGGAAGCCTGGAGGGTGAATGTCTTCAGGACCCTGGGCTGTGCGTGGCGGAGACTCCCCGAGTGTCAATGAGGGGTCCTTCCAGGTGGGCGGGTTTCCCTTCAGCGAAGCTCCAGGCTTGTGGTGGGTGGCTGTGATCTAAGCAGATGGCCAGAGCCTTCTTTAATCATGCTTGGAGCAAGTCCTTCCAGACTGGCTTAGTCTCCTGCCTGTGGCTGTCTTTGGTGATTCCGTAGACACGGCACAGCTGGACCCCACGTCCAGGCTCTGCCACCGTCCCCGGAGTGGGTCTCCACCTGGCTGGCTGGCAGTATGCTGACCACGCAGGTGCTAGGGGTTGATGCTCTCTTCAGGTCGATCTCGGGCTCTGAGGACACCACTGAGTATCGGGGAGTCCCCTGGAGCTGTGGGCGGCCCACCTCCTCCTAGATGCCCCTTCTCTACTGCGGCTCCCGGGCTCCCCATCTCCAGGACTGTGTGAGGCCGCGAGAACTGGTGGTGCGAGGGACTTGCTATGGAGTGTTCCGTATCCTAGAAGGACTTGGGCCCATGTGAGCTGCTGGCCCTCCTGTTAGGGCCCGAGGTCACCTTCTTACCTCTGCAGTGACACACAGCACCTCAGAGTGTGAGACTCGGACGTGTGAAGTGGGACCCACAGGCCACTTTCTTCTCTTTCCCTGGCCTCTGCTGACACGAGGGGGTGGATGCTCACCCTGGTGGCTCTGCAGGTGTGCTGGAGGCTCAGGGAGATGGGGTGTGAAGAGGCTGTTGGGAGAGTGGCTGGCATCGTGGAGACCGCCTGTGGCCGGTGCTGCTTCAAAGGGAGCCGTAGACAGAGTGTCTGCCGCCAGGAACCTTGGGGCAGCTTTGATGTGGGGAGTGCAAGAAGCAGCCCAGGGCCCCAGAGCAGGGCGGACAGGACCCCAGGTGCTGTGCAGCCTCAGCAGGTCAAGACGGAGCCTGGCCGTGCCTTTCAGCCATCTGTGCACTTCTTCTCCCCATCCCCCCTGGAGAAATGTCTAGACGGTGATGGAGTAAAAAGCTCAATTACTGAGCAGGAATTTGGCCAGCAGAGAGCTGCGAGCAGACAGGATTGCGGCTGAGAATGAACCCCACTTGGATTTGAAGGACGCAGAAAGGCCAGGGGCTTGCAACCAGCCAGCACCTGTGCGGAGCAGGGCCAAACAGCCCCTAGAGGCAGCTCTGCCTGCGGAGAGTGGGAAGCTGGCCTAGCCTGCTCAGCGCCAATCCGTCCCTTGCAGGGATTTCTGCCTATAATTAGAAGCCTGGGAATTAGAGCCGTGTGCTGGAGCACGAGTCCAGAGTTGGGGAGCTATTCTGTTTAGCCCAGCTCTTCCTTGGCCATGGGAAGTCCCTCCTCTCAGCCTCAGTTTTCTCACCTGTAAAACGGGGAGAATCAGGTTCCAAGTCCTAAGTGTCCTGGAAGGGCTTTGTTTGGCAGGTTTATTCCTTTCACGTGAATTCAGGGTTATGTGACAAGGCCCCCTTCCCCGGCCATCCTGTCGCTCGTTCTGTCTTAAGGTCACTCTTCATAATCTCTGACGTTGTCAAGTGAGTAAGAATCTAGACCGAGGTGACAGTTCGGGTGGTCTGCCGGTGCAGTGCGCCCCTCCTCTGTGTCTGGGGGGGATTGGCCCCTGCAGGCACCGCTGGGCTCTCCTCGCTGGTGTCCACCTTCCCCAGGCCTGTGTGGCTGTGCCAGTGTGGACCACTCTGTTGCTCTCAGGCCAGGCTTGTCCGTGGGGTGCTCTGGGCCTGTTGTGGCTGCAGGCAGCGTCCCTGGAGGCCTGACTCTCCCAGGGAGTGTGGATGGACAGCAGGCAGGACTGGACGCCACTCCTTGTGGATGGCTCCCCCGCCCCATGGCTTCTCCCAAAGCATTTGCCCCCTTCCCAGCATCCTTTAGGCTTGAGATCGGACTTGGAACAGAAGACACGGGCAGAGCTGTCTTCAGGTCTTTGCGTCTAATGCCCCGAGACATGGAGCCGCTCCTGGCTGCCTTCCCAGGAGATGGAGGGGTGGCCATGCGCAGTGAACCCTGCCTGGAACCGTCTTGCCTGGTTCCCAGTTTGCGCCTGAGCCCCTGTTAGGGTCCCACCTTGGCCTCCTGTCTGCAGCCCTCTTTCTTTGGGTGGAAGGCTGACCTGCCCCAGCAGCCTCTGCCACCCCTGCCTGTCCTTCAAGGCCATCCCTTGGGGAGAGGCCAAGTGCACGTCAGCAGCCCCCAGCCCTGCCCCTCTCTGCAGTGGTTGCTGAAGTCATTCCTGGCACAGGCTGCTGGCACGGGCCCAGAGAGACACATGAGTTCCCTGCCTGCCTTGGATGCTAAGGTCGATAAGGAGCGTGGGGAATGCTGCAGGCTCTGGCCACAGGGACCCCAGGGGGAAGGGTCACAGTCAGGGTGGAGCTGTGTCTTGCTAGGTGACGGCACACTGGCCTGTGGCAGCATAGGCGGAGTTTCCCCACGGGATTTTGCAGGGACCCCGTTAACAACGGTCAGCACCTGGCTTGGCGGATGCTATGCCAGCCCTGACTCTCTGTCCCTTGGTTCTCACAATAGACACTGAAGCAGGTGGACCACATGATTTCCACTGTCCAGATGAGGAAATTGCAGGCCCCAGTGGTTGAAGCTCGGGCCTGGCCCCGTCTGCTCTTGACCTGGGATGGTGCTCTCCTGGGCCTTGTGTCTGTGAGCTGAGGGGCGTCCTCCTCCTCCTCACAGTCTGCTAGTCACTGTAGGTTCCCACCCCCTTCTACGTTCCTTTCTTCCTCCTTGAGTTTTCTCAGCATCTCCTTGTCGGGTGTGTTGGGGCAGGAGGGCGCTGTAGAGCAGACAGGGGGGGTCCCAGGGTTGAATCCCTCTCTGTAGAGTGACTCATGTCTTCCTTTGTTAAATGTGCATAATGACAGCCCCAGTTCACCTGCAGGTGCTGCCCCGTCCCTGGCAGAGGAGATGCTAGAGCAGCCCACCTCTGCCGCACCTGGCCCCTTGGCCTCTTTGTTTCAGGTGGGCACATTCGGGGACAGGCCTCGACTCTGCTCTCTGGCCTCATCCATGCCAGACTCCGTGAAGTTGAAGGAGCTCAGAACTTGGGAGGTAGCTTGGCTGTGCCAGAGGCAGGAAGAGAGCGGGGCCTGAAGGTGTCCCTGATGGAACAGGGAGGCCCCCTCAGTCCTGGGACTCTCGGAGGGGCTTGATTGGGCCCTGTCTTGTTCTAAAGAGCTGTTCGGGGCTTCCAACTTCACGCCGCCTTGATGGGGTGTTGGGGATGGACTCCCGCCCAGGCTGGGGACCAGAGATGGTGCTGGGGACCTTCTCAGGACAGGAGAGGTGGCCCACTACTCAGGTCTTGGATGCTGCTGGCCCCTGGCCATCCCTGTGCCTACCCAACAAGTCAGCAAGTCCCTGGTGGCAGGACCCAATCCTTGGGCCTTGGGAGGAGCGAGCATGGGAGAAATGGGCAGGTTCCCTGCTTACCCAGAGGCCTGCGTGGGCTCAGGCTCCTGCCTGGGCCTCAGCCCCCCAACAGAAATGCCAAACCCGGTTTTTCTCCCCCTGTTGTTGGCCTTGAAGGTCCAGAGCAGGTATCTGCTGGGAGCTGCGAGCTGTGGTGAGACCCTGGGTGGCCTCCGTGGGGTCTGGCCCCAGGGTTTACTTGCGACATGTGGGTTAAGCGGGTTCCCTTGTCCCCAGAAGGGCGTGTGGGTCCTGAGCCCAGCCTCCATGGGCTTGGTGCCCCGTGCCCGTCACCGCTCGGGGCTCCGCCGTGTCTGTGCGTTTATCTGTCTTGTCACGTGAGACAAGCAGCAACGCCAGCCCTGTGGTTGCAGGGGAAGCTGCCCGTCCTGCTGCTCGGCCGCTCCTCGGAGCTGCGGCCAGGAGAGTTCGTGGTCGCCATCGGGAGCCCGTTTTCCCTCCAAAACACCGTCACCACCGGGATCGTCAGCACCACCCAGCGGGGCGGCAAGGAGCTCGGGCTCCGGAACTCGGACATGGACTACATCCAGACGGACGCCATCATCAACGTGAGCCGGCCCCTCCCTCCACCCGCTGGGGTCTGGGGCAGGCTTTGGCCAGAGGAGAGTCAGGCTTAGAAGCCAGGTGTTGAGTCAGGATCCTTGTAGCACGGGGGCTCCCTCTGAACCTCTGAAGTCGAGGGACGCCGAGGGACCCCGAGGGTGGGCAGCACCCAGAGCCATCCCTGCCTCTCCTACCACAGGGGCCTTAGACCTGCCCAGGGCTGCATGGCAAGGGGAGCCTCATCCCGCCCGGGCAGGTTGCTGGCTGCCCTGCCCCACAGGCCCCTTGGGCACATTGAGGATGTGCAGAGCCTCCCTTTCTGGCAAGAGGGCCACTCACTTCGCAGGGCCCTGTAGCCTCGAGGTGGCCTGAGCTCTGCCCTCTGCCCTTGCCCTAGGCCACAGCCTGAGTGCCGGGCCTGTGCCTCCATGCCCTCTCCTGAGACTGGAGCTCTCAGAAATGGTGTGTTGGTGCAGCCTCTGCCCCTCGTAGGTTTTATTCTCAAACTTCCTTCCAATCTGCACGAGGTTCTGGAACCAGGACAGACCATATGGATTCCAGCCCCAGCAGCAGACAGGGGACCTACCAAGGGGGCTGTGCAGATTTGGACCCCATGATCCAGGAGCAAGTGGGCAGTGGGCCTCACCCCAGGCCAAGAGAGTGGGATTGGAGGCGGTAGGGCCTCTGACTCTAAGAGCCCCCAGTTCCCCCTCTATGGCAAACCCTTAAGTTCCTGAATCGTTACAAATCCCAGGGAAGAACCGGACCCCATACTCCAGGCCCGGTGCTCAGAAAGCCGCCAGGCAAGGACCGATTGAAGCATGTTACGACACAAGTATAACCTTCCTTTTTCTGTTTCTTTCAGTATGGAAACTCGGGAGGCCCCCTGGTAAACCTGGTAAGGCCTGTCATTACCCATGTCGAGGTTTGTTTTTATCTGTGTGCGTGCTGTTTTGTTTTAATTTCTTTCTGAACATGAACTTGCAAAAGCGTGTTATCCAGTTCTTGTGAAGTGAGCTCTGAGTGGACTGTATCTCTGCATATCACCCTATACACCTTTTCTGGAAGGAGTAGGGCCTGCCAGAGTTGAGGCTGGGGAGGGAAGGCCCTGGGACACGCTGGTGTTCACAGTCTCAGGCCAACGCAGTGGAGTCCGGGGCCAGTCCAGGCCAGAGAGGGAGCAGCTTTGTGCTGAAGGTTGCAGCAGAGCTGTGGGTTGTAGGGAGCACCTCCTCCAGATCCAGTCCCCAGGGCAGGGAAGCAGGGAGGAGCTTCCCCAGGCCAGGAGCCCTCCCTCAAGACCTGAGGAATGAGGAGGAGCAGGCTGCTCACAGCATCTCCCTCCCTCTGAACTTACATCCTTGAGCGTGAAAAGCAAAACCTGGAATCACAGACTGTCAGAGCCAGAGCGAGGCTCAAGGGCCACTTGAGACGCTGGAATCAAGGTCATCTTGGGCAAGGCCCGCACAGCGGTGCCTCCTGCAGGGTCCCTCCGTCCCTTGGTATTGGGCCTGAAATCTGAGCACTTGCAGGAAGTGTGAGAGGTGATTGCTATTGTCTTGGCAGTCTTCCCTGCCCTGCAGAGGAAACTAAGAGGTGCAACTCTGACACTGCCCTGCCCTCTGTCTCCCGGTCAGTCACAGCATCTGTGGAGACACTTTCCTGCGGTGGGTGGGTGGGGGGGTCAGTTCCCAGGCTCTAAGGTCATTTCTGACATCAGTGAGGCAACTATTGCCTCAAAGTCACTGGAAATGGGAGAGGCAGGAAGGCCTCAAGATTCAGAGATTGGGGAAATGCATTCGCTTTGAGAGGAGCCAGCATTGTGTCTTGAAACTGCACACAGCTGTGGCCTCTGCTCTGGCCTGTGTGCTGCTTCTGAAGCTGACTGCCCATGTCCAGGCCTCTTTCATGCAGACTCTCTGCTCCCCGGGGGTCCCAGCTGCCAAGCCCAGGCGACGCAGTAAGCCATTGTCCTTGTTTCAGGACGGTGAGGTGATTGGCATCAACACTCTGAAGGTGACTGCTGGAATCTCCTTTGCAATTCCATCTGACAAGATCAAGAAGTTTCTAACCGAGTCCCATGACCGGCAGGCCAAAGGTAAACAAGGTCCAGAGAGCCTGGGACTTTGAAGATCAGTTCTAAAGCTTTACTGCCCCATGATGATATGGGGCGGGGCACAATGGCAGTCCCTAAAACCAGTCGAGAGTAGGCTCCTATCAGGAATTGAATGGGGATGCCCAGGACTATGCCGCAGCCCGGCTGGCTGGGCAAACTAATGGGGGGGGGGGGTGACGAGCAACTTGTGTAGATTAATACAGCAGGAGTGGGAGCCGTTTATTGTAGGACAGGAGGGGTATATATACATTCCACACAGCTTATCTTAATTAACATAAACTAGATATAGCAGTCAACCAATCAGGAATCTCCACACTTAATGGCTCGATGGCGTTACTTCACAAACCACTCCCTCTGCAAAATGCCAGGCGCCATCCTGACTTGTTTACAGACTCTAACAGGACTAGCCGGCCCCTGGTACCGGGTCACAGGTATTGGAGCATTTTTGTCCTGTGATCATGGATGTTTCATCTGGTTCTCATTCTAGTCTGTCTCAGACGTGGGCCCAGGTGACTTCTGTGCACTATATCAGTTATCATTACATCACTTGACTCCTGTGACCCATTAGGTAGGAATGAACAGTCCCATTTCATGGCGAGAAAACTGAGATTCAGGGAGCACATTTGTTCTGCAGATGTCTGCATCCCCCTGCTCTGTGGAGGCTGCGGACTGGGTGTGGGCAGCCCACAGGCCCCTTGCAGGTGTGATGTTTACTTAAGCTGGGAAGGGCGGAGCTGGCAGCAGTCAGATAACATCGTATAGCAACAAGTGCCCCAAGAAAATGAGGCAGGCGGATGGCCAGGGAGGGACAGGCAGGACTGACCGTGGAGCCGGCGAGGCTGGAGACGCCTCCCAATCCAGACTGGGTGAGCGGGAGCCAGCGTGTGTGTGGGTGGGGGGCAGTGCAGACAGAGGCCAGTGGAGTGGGCACAGACAGCAGGCAGTTGTCCCCTCGAGTGGCCATGAGCAATCACCCAGGGCAGGTGCAGGAAGCCAGCCAGGGCCAGGAGCGAGGCTCACGCCACCAAGGTGTGGGGCCTGGGCAGTGTTTTAACCGCACGGGAACAGGGACTCTTATGACGGATTGCTGTCACTAGAAAGAAAGGCCACTCTGGCAGCCAGCTGGGAGGGGACTGCAGGGTGAGGTGGGAGCTGGAGGCCTGTTAAGAGGCTCTGGCAGTCCTCCAGTGGAGAGAGGCCGGTGCAGCCCAGGGCAGAGTGGAGGGGGAGGGGGCAGAGAGCCAGCCTGGGGGAGGGCCAGAGGTCAGTGACAGTGAGGATTAAGGACTCCTCGTAGGGTTTTGTCTACTAACTGAGATGGAGGGACTTTTCCAAGTTCCCGTAGCAGGCAGGAGTCCAGACCAGCATGCACCCGGCCCCAGCCTATGCCACCCTGGCCCTGACCCTGCGCTGCAGACTATAGCATCAGACCCCTGGCTCCTGTGTCCCTGCCACCCCTGCCAACTGGGCTGACCCGTTATCCCTTTTGTTACACCAGGGAAAGCCATCACCAAGAAGAAGTACATAGGGATCCGAATGATGTCACTCACGTCCAGGTGGGTAAGCAGGAGTGTGTCTGCCTGCATTGAGGTAGCCCCGAATCCCACCAGGCTGGCATCCCCCTGAGAGAGAAGCCATCTCAGCTCCTGCTCAAACTTAATCACACTGGGAGGAGCAGGCTGTTGCCTGGCCCTCTGGTTTGTTCCCCCTGTTTCTGTCCTCTGGAGGACTCTGCCTGCGCTCGGACGCAGCCTGAACGGGGCTGGCCCCGTGCTCTCAGGCCGCCCTCTCAGCACTTGTTCTGTTGAAACCCACATTCCAGGAGTTCCCCACGCGCCCGCCCAGCCCCAGAGCACCTGCCTCTCCTTGGCCTTGAGGCCGTGGGCCGAGGCGGGAGGAATGCCAGGGCGGCCAGGGAGCCAGGGACATGGTGACTGATGGGCGTGTTCTCCTGCCTGTTGCCAGGCGCATGCCAGCTGTGGGGGGAACCTGGATGGGAAAGGGGTATCTGTCCCCGCCCCAGTGCAGCAGGAGCCGAGTGGCAGGAAGCAGGACGCATTCACAGACATGTGGCTCTATTACTAGCTCATCCTCACTGTTAGCACATTGTGATGCGTGTTTTGGATGATAGCACCTTCCTTAGCGGTCCAGAAGATGGGACGGTTTTCCAAGATTAAAGTCACCCAGTTAGTTATCTCTGGAACCAAAGAGGCCGGGGTGCAGGGACAGAGCGCAGGCTGAGTGGTCTGACTTCCCAGCTCTGACGCTTCCCAGCTGTGACCCCGAGTGCTCAGGCCTCTTCTAGGATGAGGATAGCAATGCAGGTGTTCCTGCTCTGCAGCCAGGTTTGGCTCCGTGAGCGGTGGCAACTGTCACCAGCCACAGTGACTATCATATGCTTACTCTGTGCCAGGAACTGGGTTGGGCACCTCGATGGCCCCATCTGAACCTCATCACAACCATGTCCTACAGTACCATTACTAGCCCCATGTTGTAACCGAGGAAGCAAAGACACAGAGAGGTTAAGCAATTGCCCAGGGTAACACAGATAGCAAATAGCAGAGCTAGGGCTGTAGACCAGGCCAACTATTAGACTGTCCTGCTCCTTCAGGGTAACTGCTATTAACTGACTGATAAATAACAGGAATAATAATATTCAAGTGCTTCCTTACTATCACATAGTAAACCTTTGACTCTAGTAGTGGAATTTAAACTCGTAGTAGAATTTAAAGTAGAATTGGAACTCTCGAAGGCATTTTACTTAGGACTTGGGGCAAAAGGTGAGTGTCAGCAGAGGACAGTCTATTGGTACTTAATGTTAACACGAGTCTTTCTCTCCCGGCAGCAAAGCCAAAGAGTTGAAGGATCGCCACCGAGACTTCCCTGACGTGCTCTCGGGAGCCTACATCATTGAAGTGATTCCTGATACCCCCGCAGAAGCGTGAGTGCCACGTGCTTTCCTGATCTCCTCACGGAGCAGTGCTGTCTTTATACTGGCTCAGTGACTGTGTCCTCTCTTGATAAATGTGGTCACGGTCAGCCAGGTCATCTGATCTGGTCCGGAGCAGGACTCATTCATGGAAGGGCATTTCCTGCCTTCCAAGGTCCTCGCTTCCCTCGGGGTCATCAGGTGGGAAGAGCCAGAGCAGCAGGCTCTGCAGGAGTCTGGGAAGGCTGGCTGGGAGAGAGGGTCCATGCAGCTGGGTCCCCACGACCTCAGGACCTGTCAAAACCTTTAGAAGAGTGACCCCAGTGACATCAAAGCCACACGAAAGAAGTATCTATGTCAGTGATCAGGGTGGGTGACCTGCACTGAGGGAGGGTAGGACTGCAGAGCAGGCCCGGAGGTCACCTGGCCCACTGCCTGCTTTCCTATGGTCCATGGGCTGAGATGACTTTTGCGTCTTCACTTAGCTGTAGATATTCCAAGGCAATGATAGTAATTTGTGGCATGTGAAAATGATACGAAATGCAAATATCAGGGTCTACAAGTGTTTTCCTGGAATTCGGCCCATTAGGTTACAGACCGTCTGTGGTGGTTTTTGTGTTGCTGCGGCAGAGTCGTAGCAAGACAGACGGAATGGCCTGCGAAGCCCAGATCATTTCCTATCTGGCCTTCTATGAGAAAAGTTTGCACCAGACCATGAAGGGCCACGACGGCATAATGACACTGTCATACAGGAGCTAAAGTTGCAGCTCCAGCCTGTGGAGGAGGTGCCTCCTAAGAGAAGCATTTGCCCATCCTGAAGGAATTGTTCTCTGGGCCGCAAGGCTCATTATAAGCAATTTGGCCACGGTCACAGTGTGTGGCACATGGGACCTAATGCATCCTTGCTCCCTTTGGTATGTCGTAAGATTACAGGAATGCCGAAGGGACATAGGAATTTCTGCCATGATTGAGGATTTGGCCTGTAAATCTCAGAAGGAGATACAGGGCACGGGTGATTTAAAGTCACCCTTTCCTGAATTCAACCCACACCTGCTCACCCTGGACCTTTTGGTGCTGTGCTGGGCCTCTGTTGATGTAGAGTTAAACTATGAGGAACAGCAACTTGACCCTTGTGTTTCCTGTGCGTTGCAGCGGTGGTCTCAAGGAGAACGACGTCATCATCAGCATCAACGGACAGTCGGTGGTCTCGGCCAATGACGTCAGTGACGTCATTAAGAAAGAAAATGTCCTGAACATGGTTGTTCGCAGGGGCAATGAAGACATTATGATCACAGTGATTCCCGAAGAAATCGACCCCTAGGTGGAGGCGTGAGCTGGGCTTCACTTTTCCCTCAGAGACTGCGGTGGACCATGCGTGAAGACCCTGGGCTGGTGGCATGGCGTACCCGGGACTTTGGACCGCCATTTTGTTTGTTCAGTGGAAATGCCCCAGCCAACAGATTCCTTCCTGATAGTGTTCAGGCAAAACAAATGTAATGTTGCAGATTCTCAGGCAGAAGCTCCACCCTTCTGTACCCCATGTATGCAGCGTGCTTTATCTTGCCAGCTTGGGCTCTTCCTGCTTAGACAGTCAACACCTGTCTCCTCCTTTAACCGAGTCATCGTGTTAGTCCAACTAATGCAGTTGACGCATTGTGTAGATAAGAGGAAGGCCTCGCAGGAGCCAGAACAGTCCTGGGCATGTTCGTGCTTTCCTCTGAGTCAGCACCCAGAGACCATGGATGGGTGGATGCTGGCTTCCGAGACGGCCAAGTCCCTCTTTTAGGAATCTTCAGAACTGGGAGTGCGATGACTCTTGAGTTTGAGCTATTAAAATACTTCTTCATACATTGCTCTCTGGTGTGCTTCTTTTAACAGCTGGTTGCAGTCTTTTGGAAACAATCATAATGTCAATGGCTCCTCATTAAACCACAATGTCCATGCAGGGTTGGGCTCTCAGTCCTACCAGTTATTTCAAAACTATCCTTTCGGATTTACCCGAGTTATACAACCCTGCTTGGCCAACCGCTTTGTGATTGAGGGCCGCAGGACAGTTCTGCACACATCTGGAGCTCTTCTAACTAGACAGAGGCTGTTGACCTCATATATCATGCAATCAGTCAACAAAGATTTTCTAGGCCTCTGCTCTGTGCCAGGCCCTGGGCCAAGTGTGGAGGGCTGGCCAGAGCAGGACAGAGGCAGGACAGTCAGCTTCGACTGAGAAGCCAGTTCTCTTCCTGGAAGGCAGTTTGGGAGAGCAGGATAATCCCAGGACTGACCCCTTCTAAGTCCCCAGAATGTACAGGGCTGCAGCCCACCCCATTTGTCCTGGGTCTGCAATAAGAACTAGACCTCAAGCCGCAGAGTTTGGGGCGGTGTTTCTCGGCAGGTGTGACTGCAACAGGTGCAGCCTTGAGAGCTGGAGGGCACCTTTCCTTCCAGGGAGGACTTCTAAGAGTGTGGGAAGCTGGACCCAGGAAGGCTCGGGCTGGGATGTGTGCACAGGCCTGGGTCCCTGTGGGGAGCACACACCAGGGGGAAGGCTTCTTACACCGACCACTGCCAGGCAAAGGTGGTGTAGTCCTTGGCCGTCAAGCGTCTTGGCTGGGGCTGTGGCTCAGTGGTAGAGCACTCGCCCAGCATGTGTGAGGCCCTGGGTTCAATCCATAAGTAAATAAAGGTGTTGTGTCCATCTACAACTAAAAAATATTTTTAAAAAGTGGGGGGGCCTTGCACTAGAGGGAGGTCCAGGTCCCAGGCCCAAAGCTTAGTTCTTCCCCCGCCCAGAGTTGCGTAAGGCCCAGGTACCTGGAGAGGGTGTGGGAGGCCAGGAGGCTGAGTCAGTGCGGGGCAAGCCTGTTCAGCACAGCCCAGGTCAGCGCGGCTGCTGAGCCGCTGGGGCCGGGGCAACCCGGGCTGTTTCACTCTCTGCTCTCTCCGAGTTGCTGTGCATTCTCTTCTCCCGTAAAGGTGACACCTAGAATGCCCTGTGGCTTCTGGGTTTGTCCTCAGGTGTGTCGCATGTGGCTGACCCTCTGGGGGTCCCTGGGCTGTGCTGCTGCCCTGTGGGGATGGTGCACCGGGTGGTGTTGAGGCCAGGGCCAGCCCTGGCCGGAGCCCGTCGTCTCCAGCCTGTTTGGAACTTGGGAGAGCACAGAGGGTTCTGCTGGGGAACCCACCTGTGACCTGCCGAGTCCTGAACACCCAGCCATGTCCATCTCCCTGGGGCCCACAGGGCGCTGGGTGAGGTCAGAGCCCGCCTGTTCTTCTGTGGTCACATGCAGGGCCACAGAAGGGGCCACTTAGAGCGTGATGAGCACTTCCAAATTTGGGTTCATGGCTGGACTGACTTGGGGACCCTGTGTCCTGTGGGGCTTGCTCATCCTGACACCCCCACCCGCGTGCTCAGAGACTGTCATGGGACCTCAGGACAGTGGCTTCTGCTTACTTTGGGCCGTGATAGGCTTTTGGCAACATGAGTTAGCCTTAAAACCTGGGAAGCAGAGCACTGAGTTGGAAGAAAGCAGCTTTCGAAGCCAGATGGACTTGGGTTTAAATCCAGTGTCTGCATATTCCTGGCTGCGTGACCTTGAGCAAGTTGCTGAATGTCTCTGGGCTAATTTCCCATGTGTAAAATGCAGATATAATTATACTTATTTCCTTCAGTTCCTGGGGTGATTAAATAAATAAATATATGGTGCCCATAGTAGGTACTCGATAAGTGTTAGGGACATGTTAATTAATGCTGTTGAGCCTCAGTCTCCCCCTGTGTAAAATGAGGACTGAGATAATACCAGTAATAATGAGGAACGGTAGTAATAGTGGCAATTATTATTTGGTGCTGCTGTGGCACCGGAGCATGAGCTAGACACAGCCACGCTCATTTTATCTTTGTTGTCCTGCCACGGTTCTGGTCGGCAGGGACACATCGGCTCACATCTGTGAGAGCTTCTGCTGTTGACGCCGTCCTGAGCACTGAACGCTTCTTGGCTGGCCTCTCTGTGGTTTGAGGCAGGTGCCATGTCTATTCCCGTTCATCCGGTGAAGAAGGGACACTCAGAACCGAGGCACCTTGTCCCAGCCACGCAGCTTGGGACAGCCATGACTGGAGCCCATGAACTCTGAGCCCGTGGCCTCTGCGTGGTACCACTGGCCATTGTCCCCTAAAACCACAGCTCAGGGTCTCAAGTAAACCCTGAGGACCCCTGGTCCCAAGTGAACCCCCCCCGGGTGCCCTCTGCTTCTGTGAGGGTGATCAAGGGGCTGCAGACTCAGAGCCCCTGCTCATTTTGGGGTCTTTCTGAGCCCTCTGATGGGGGCCAGCAGCTGCCCCCTCTGTCTCCTGGGAGCCCTGCCTTGTCCCAGGGCACCCTCACCTGTACTCGCCCAGTCTCAGCCCCGTTGGTTCCAGTCCTCTGCTCTCAAGCTTTTGCCAAACTGCAGGTGATGCCACTCACCCGGTGACGGTGGCCGGGCTCCGGGAGCACTGTGCATTTGCTGGCCCCTCCCCCTCCAGGCCTGCCCAGTGCTTCCCTAGGTGCACTGCAGGACAGGGCCCCAGCGAGCATCTCCCCACGGTCCTTGAGGCGCAGCTGAGTGGGGTTGAGGCCCGTGGCTCTGTACGGGGCCCTCCGTGTCCCCACCTGAACACTCATGTCTGGTGGTGTATTTATCAGAGCTTGTGCAGGGCTTGTCCCCACCGGGCTGCCGTGTTAGGCCAGAGACCTGTGGCCGCATTGTTCTCTGACATGCAGCAGGGGCCCTGTCTGGTGAGTGGACCCTCCAGGTTCAAGGCTACGGTGAGAGCTGCCTTCCCTGAGGTGGTGGCCCGTGAGGCCAGAGTCCAGGTGGACTCTCCTGGTCCTCCCGCCACCACTGATCTCCCTTGGGGCTGAGGAATGTCAGGACTGGGTTAAAGAAGCTTTAAAGACAAGGGTGTCAAGTCCCACTGTCAGACCCTGTCATTGTACTGGGTGTGGCCTGGCCTGGGGCTCCCTGGGCGAGTCCAGAAGGCAGGCCAGGCTGAAGAGCAGGCTCGCCGCTGCCGCCATCCTCCCCCAGCCGCCCCCGAAGGTGGGAATCGGCTCCTGTGACCCTGGGCTGCCTGCACCTGGGAGAACCGCCTGCCGCCAGGTGGGAGCTGGCTGCTCCCTCCCTGCCCGCCCGGGGCTGCTCAGAACCGCGGTGCTGTTGGTGTGGGTGCACATCCTGGGGCCCCTGTCAGGCAGTTCCAGGAGGGGAGAGGTGGTGAGAGTGGGCTTCGGTCCCGGAGCTGATGGGGCGTGAGTGGTATTAACAAAAGGGACGCGGTGACGAGCAGGAGGTAACACTGGGAGAGGAGCAGCACCCCGTACGCCACGTCCAACTATTGTGTGGGCCGAGCGCAGTACGGGCATCCGACACAGCCCTCGTTCAAGCCGCTCCTAACTCTGGGGAGTGGTGTTCTTGTGATCCCACCCTGCAGATAAGAGAACTGAGGCTCAGAGTTTAAGCACCTTGCCACGGTCGCCCACTGGACGCTGGTGGAGGTGCCTGGGTCTCTAGGGAAGGAGGGTGGCAGGGAGCATGTGGGGGTGGTAGGGACCCAGGCCTCTCTGGGCCAGGGTCAGGAGCACAGTGCTGAGCCCTGCCTGGCCCCCAGACCTTCAGGAGCAAGTCTAAACCCTCCCAGGTTCCCGCCTTCCCCTCCTGCCTGCTCCCTGCTGAAGGATGCTGTGGTGACAGGAATTCATTTCCCTCCTTCCCCGGCTGCTCTGTCCCCGCTCCCTGTCCCCCGCACGGCAGCCCCGTCTTCGCCACCCCACTCCAGGACGGGGATCTCTGTCCACTCGGCTCCCCTGCCAGGAGCCCAGCTTCTCTGCCTCTCAAAGGGTCAAACGATCGAAGCTCTAAAGCCCTCTGTAAGGGAGAGGGACATGGAGGGAGCTGAGGGAAGCTTTAGAGGCAGTTAATGGTTTTGAGGAGGGAGGAAGGGACCCAAGGAGCAGGCAGTGGTTCAGTTCCTCTGGGTTCTAGAGAGTCCCTGACAAGTGATGGGAAGGTGACGGGGTGGAGCTGTCGATGAACAGAGGGGGTTTACTGTCTCCCAGGTGATCCCTGGAGCTGCCCCAGAGAGGAGAGAAGAAGTCACGAGGTGTGGTGCCCACTGTGACCCTCGTCTCTTCTTTCCCCCGTGGTTAATCTTTCCTGGTTATTTGATTAGGTTCCACAGCAGCTGCCCTCTTCCTGGGAAGGGAATGCCCCTTAGTTAGACAAGGGCAAACTTTAGAGAAATTCAGAGAGAATCTTCACCTTCCTTAAGAGAAAGTAGTTCAAAGATGAGGGAGAAATGGGGACGCTTTGGGTCAGGAAGGTTAGAGAGACCTTGGTCTGTGTGTTCGATTGAGCACAAGGGGACACAGAAGTGCCCGGAGCTGGCCAGAGGCAAAGCCACCAAGGACAGCTGTACTGCCCCCGCAATTATCTAGCTCCATAAAACAGTGAAGGTCATGGACATTTGGGGCTTAAAAACTGCATTTGCGAATGCGCACAGGAGGCTTGAGGGTTCCCATACCACACTGCCTCCCTCCTTCCCTCCCTGCTCCGGCCTTCGCAGGCCCTGTCTGCTCTGCAGGACAACCTGCCCATCACAGATGTCCCCAGAAAAGTTGCACAAGCCCCATGTGGTCCTCCCTGGGCACCCCACTCTCAGCCCTGCAGAGGGGTCCCTGGTGGCAGGTTCCTCTCCCATTTCCAGGCCTGCCAGAGGGGGTGACATCACCCACAGAAAGGGGTCTGACCGCCAGGCGAGATGCTGTTCTTGGAATCGAATGTGTCTGCCATGGAAACACACAGTGGAAGGGCCCCGTCCTTTCCAGAAGGGCCTGGGTCCGGGGAGCCCAGCTGGGGCCCAGCTGCCCTGCTCCTGTGTCTGTGGCTCAGCTGGGCTGACTCACGTGGCCTCTGGTACTTCCATCAGACGTGGGTGGGGCACACACAGAGGAGGGGCCTTCCTGAAACAGTTGTTTTATTTAGAACCTTTAAAAGTGATTGCTTCAGGGTGGACCTGGGCCAGGAGCCAGCAGAGATCAAATGAAATGCACTCACCAAGGCATTTCTAATTTGAAACAAAATGAAAAGTGTCTCAAGCTCTTGGAGGGGACAGGTTCCCGTTCTGGTGTCAGGGAAGCTTGGTAGCCTACCAACCAGCTGACCCTGCCTCGTCACCCTGGCTCCTCTTCCCCACCCCGCCGGCGACAGCATGCTGTATGCATGTTTTAGTTAACTCTCACTGCTGTGACCAAGCATCTGACCGGCACAACTTAGAGGAGGCT
Source organism: Ictidomys tridecemlineatus (assembly GCF_052094955.1). NCBI lineage: Eukaryota > Metazoa > Chordata > Mammalia > Rodentia > Sciuridae > Ictidomys > Ictidomys tridecemlineatus. The sequence continues at coordinate 8,321,014 of NC_135477.1, read as the reverse complement.
CACAGTTCTGAGGTCTCAGTCCACGGACGGCTGACTCCATTGCTCTGGGCCCAGGGTGAGGCAGCACATCACGGGGAAAGGGCCCAGCAGAGGGGAGTTGCTCAGCTCACAGCAGAGTCAGACCCAGAGGGTCGGGGGAGAAGGGGCCACAGGGCAGACATACCCTTCCAGGATACGGCCCCAGGACCCACCTCCTCTAGCCAGGCCCTCTTGCCTACGATTACCACGCAGTCAGTCCACTCAAACAAGTACGAACTGATCAGGTCACCGCTCTCATAACCCAATCATTTCCCTCTGGATATTCCCCCATCAACAGGATACTTTGGGTGACACATCGTATCCAAACCATAACATTCCACCCCCCGCCCCCTAAAGCTCATGTCCATCTCTTGATGAAAAATGGCATTCTGTTCAACTGTAGGAGACCCAGAGTCCTAGGACTTTTAGCCTTGCCCAAGTCCACTGTCTCCTCTGAGACTCGAGGCAAACTCTTGGCTGTGAGCCCCTATAAAAATGAAGAAGCAAGTTACATGTACCCAACATACAGTGGCACAAAGTAAACACGCCCATGGCCAAGGGGAGGAGCAGGGGCCAGAGAAAGAAGGGACGGGGCCAAAACACGACGGAAAGCCAGCTAGGCCCACGGGTCCTGTAACTCCGCACACACGCCCGGGACACTTGGCTGTGAGACGTGATTTTCAAAGGGCTTCAGCAGCCCTGCCCCTTTGGCCTGTCCTGTTCCAGCCCACATGGCCTCTCTTTTCGCCTGGCTCACTCGGCGGACAGCAGCTTTTCTTGGGCGACTGTGCAGGTTTCTTAATTCCCAGGATCACCTTTCAGCTTTACATCCACAGCTTCCCGCATTGCCCACTAGGGGGCAACCCTCAGGGACTCGGACCAAAACACCCGACAAACACAACTTAGAAAAGGAAAAGTCTACCTGGGGCTGAAGTCTTAGTCCATAGACAGCTGACTCTATTGCTCTGGGTGAGATGGTACATCACGGCGGAAGGGCCCAGCAGAAGATAGCTGCTCAATTCATAGCAAAGTCAGGAAGCAGAGAGGAGGGAAGGGTCTACAGTGAAGGTGTACCCTTCTAGTTTGTACCCCGATTGACCCACTTCCTCTAGCCATATCCCACCTGCCTACATATACCATGCAGGCAATCCATTAAACCAGGATGGACCGATGAGCTTACGGCACTCGTACTCCAATTGTTTCACTCTGAATATTTCTGAATTGACAGGAGTTTGGGGGAATATCTCATATCCCAATCACACAATGCACATTATTTTAGAGCTCTCTAACTAGGCACATATCATTATAATCTCCATTTGACGGATGGGGACATTGAGGCACAGTGCAGTTAAGTGTTCAGCCTGAAATTGTTCAGCCAGGAGGAGGGGCAGCTGATGTACTGGAACCAATAGCATCTGGTTCCAAAGCCATTCCTCTCACCCCAAGGCCATGATACACTTTGTCTTGTGCCCTATGACATTTGTAGCTAAAGATCTACATTCCACCATGGTGTGATTTTCCACTAACCCACCGCTGAAGCAGCGAAGACAAGCAGGTCCTACTCAGGCTCAGGGGTTTGTGTGGAGTGATTTTGCAAGACCAATAAGTTCACTTTGTGTTTCAAAGGCATCACTTCCTGCAAAAGATCATGAGTGTTCTGGGAGGTAAGAGAGAGCGGGGGGGGGGGGGGGGGGGGGGGGGGACGGACACTTTTCCTGTCCAGGTGTTCGGCCTTGGGGACTACAGGTGTTCTGTCTGTTTCTGTGACTTTTCCATTTTCAATCCATCCCTGAACCTGGGACAGGAGATCTGAAGCAATACTCAGGGTGCAGAACAGCTGTCAGTGATACTGAGCGTAGAGAGCATACTGAGAGTTCTTCAAAGAGGAGGCTAAGAGGTCATTTATGGAGGGCTCAAACGTCCTCTGAAATTCCCCTCACTTTCCAGCTATTTTCTGGCTTGTTATACTTGCCCTTTCCCATGTTACTTAATTGCACTGATGGCTTAATGACAGAAATTGAGAAACATGTGCTCACTATGGAAGAAAATGGGTGGCTCTCTTGGACTAACAAAAGTAGGGCAAAGTGGATGGAGGTTTCTAGAAATGTTCTCTCAGGTATGGTAAGTGAGTTAGGAACTGCTTAGACCAGCTGCTACTTTTAACTTAGGTCATGCTCCCAATCCTGTGAACTTTTATCGAGTGTGACTTTTGTGCCTGGAGTTGTGCCAAATCTATATAGTCACCATCCTATTGAATTAATGATGGCACTTTCGTCAGTGTTGCTGCCCCTCTTTTTAGGGTAGGAAGCCAAAGTTCAGAGAGATGGCTTGCCTGGCTCAAAAATAAACAGCTAATGAAGTCGGAGCAGAGAGTAGGAGCCAGCCTGTGTGCCTCCGAGAAGACCCATAAGCTGGTTCTCAGCCTGGTGGCCACCGTGCATGCATCAGATTGCTTATGCAGAGGTGTCCCGGTTGGCTAAGCAGTCTGGAGTTACAGAGCCCTGCCCCATCCTGCATTTGGGTGGAGAAAGGGGTTAACAATCATCAATTATAGTTTTCTTATCAGTAAATATTCCTTAAAGTGTGTTAAGATGAAAACCCACAAAGAAGAAAAATATTTACAAGTGTTTCTGGACAGATAACTCATGCCCACACAAAAACCTGCACACAGATGTTTACAGACAAAACTGGAAGCAACTGAGATGTAGCTTAGTAGCTAGTGGATAAACTACAGTATGTTCGTACAATGGAATATCATTCAGTGTCAAGAAGAAATGAGCTGGGAGCCCACGAAATGAGTTGGAGGAAACAAGCCAATGTGAAAAGGCTACACGCTGCATGAGTCCAACTACATGACATCTGGAAAAGGCAAAATTATGGAGAGGGCTGCGGCTGTGGCTCAGTGGCAGAGCACTCGCCTGGCATGTGTGAGGCCCTGGGTTCGATCCTCAGCACCACATAAAAATGAAATAAAGGTGTTGTGTCCATCTACTATAAAAATATCTTAAAATGTTATGGAGGGAATAAAAAGGTCAGTGGGTGTTAGGGGTTGAGAGGTGGGTGTTGAGAGCCATTACCAAGTAGGAATGACGCATCGTAATCCTTGCCAGCGTACCCCATGTTAAATGGACTTGCCTTGGAAATTCACTGCGACCTTGCTTGTGTGTTTGAGAAAGGTGACCCTGCTCAATGACCACGGTGGATCCAGGATTAGGGTGTATCCTGCAGGAAGTATCACTGTCCTTGGGTTTAGGGCGTGACAATAGGAGTTTTAGGGAAGTTGGAGGTTGAAGATTATTCCTGCTGGGAGTAGGGCGTGCCTGCTGCCTGAGTTCCCGCTGAGTTGGAGAGAAAGTATTTAGGACATGAATTGTGGGGGGGGGGGTGGGATGGGATGGGATTGCCCCTGTACCTGCGTGGAGGCGGTGTGAGATTGGGAATAAAGAATTGCTGTTTGAACCTACAAAGCTGTGTGGTGGCTGGTGATTCTGTGCCAAGCCAAGACATTGGCATTTGGCAGGTGGGAAGGTGAACAGGTGGAGCACAGGAGTTTCAGGGCAGTATGTCTATTTTGCAGGATATTGTCATGATGGCCACATTGCGGAGGGTGCATTTATCAAGACACACAGAGAGGGGGAAATTCAAGATGGCAGGGAGAGCAAGGCTGTTTCCAGTGGCTGCGTCACTTGGGATTCAAGCAGTGGGAGAGCTGCTGCTCAGAGAGGAGGGTGAGAGAGGGAGGTCACTGAAGCCCAATGTCAGACACAGACATCGAGAGACCCAGAAATTTGGGAACATTGAACAAGACAGGAAACAGTACCTTGGAGCCAAGCCAGTGACACTGGTGACAGAAGTGAAGGCTCACACAGCGCAGAGAGAAACATGATGGGCAAAGTGGACACATAAAATCCCGTGCAATGAAACCAGGGTCCTCACAATGAATTGGTGTCTAAAGAGTCTTCTGTCTGTCAGCTGGCCCAGAGCCCAGGCGGGAGCCATCTGGAGGACCCAGGAGATCGTAGCAAACATTGGCACACTGTTCTGCAGGTGCCTGCCGCGTGGCCTAAGATGGCCCTAAGGTGGCCTAAGGTGAGTGAAACAGGCACAGATTGTACCCAGGGGGTACACGTCAGAGCTGTGGAGGTGAGTGCCGCTGCTTTCCCTTGAGTCTGGTGGCTTACGTGACAGGTGAAGAGGGCCTGGACACTGAATGGGCAGCTGTGATTGGACTAGATGGCACCTGAGAACTGAGCCTGGGAAAGCCATATTCATGGGTGGTGGAGGGTGCGGGACCTGTGCAGGGTTGGCTCCCCACCCTATGCGTGGCGTCCTTGGGAGACCCCTGAGGTCCAGCCAGCCAGCCGAGATCAGCATTTGCCCAGCCCTAGAGAAAGGTCAATCCAATCTCTCTGGAGCAGATACCATCCAACAAAGTCCTAAAGGTCTACTTAGAGCTCAAAGCCTCAGCCACCAGAACTTCCCACCTAGAATTGTACAGCAGCCCACCCCGAATACAATGATCTGGTCTGTCCAGACAAAACTCCAATAACTCCCATTCAGTCCTGCCTTGTGCTGGTGAGAAGGGAAACCGGGAAAGGCCAGCTTCAGTTCCAGCTGGCAGCCCAGTGAGCGACACAGAAAGAGGAAGCCCTTGCTCTCTCTAAGCGGGACACAGCCCAAGAAGAAACAGAAAGGAGAATGGTCTCACATAGGCAGTGGGCGTTCATCCTCATCAACAGTTCTGACCTCCTCAGCAGAAATAACTCTTTCATTTTTAATTAAGAAATTTTTGTTTTTGTTTCCTTGCTGGGCATGGTGGTATGTGACTGTAATTATTAGGAGGCTGAGGCAGGAGGATTGCAAGTTGGAGGTCAGCTTCAGTAACTTAGCAAGACTCTATCTCAAAAAAAAAAAAAAAAAGTACTGAGGATGCTGCTCAGTGGTACAGAGCCCTTGTGTGCAATCCCCAGTACCCAAACTTAAAAAACTAAAAAAATAAAATAAAATAAGATTTCCTTTTTGTTTATTTGTTTTGGTGTTCTTGCTGTGCTGATTAGTTCATAGATGAACATATATATATACATTTGTTCTTTTTTTTCCTCATTTTTAAAATGTAATTTTTCTTTCTCTTTTGAGGGTTAGGGCTTTTCATTTGTTGACTTTAGAATTTTAAAATTTTTATTTTTGTTTGTTTCTCTTTCTTTCCTTTCCCTTCCCTCCAATAGCCAAATTCTCTTGTTCTCTCTTTACTTATGTTGTTTATCTTTTTCTTCTTTTTCTTTATAGCCACCACTAACTACATCTCTTCACATTCTGAATATTCTAAACTTTCTTTTACCTTCCTATCACATTTTCTCTTAATGAACTGTATTTTTATCATCTTTTGTAACTATTTGGATTTTGTAACTATTTGGATTTTGTAACTGCTCCCACCATTCACGTTGTTGTGGTTGTTAGTACTGTGATGATGGAGTTAATAGCTGAGGTTGACTTTAATTCAAGATCTAGTTCACAGCCATTTATTGTTGCTGATCCTACCAGTCCTATTTTTGTGGTAACTAGTGTTTTAGATGTCATAGTAGGCACCAGGCATTCATATTAATGCTGTGTATTGTTCACTGATATTTTTGATGTTATTTGATTCCTCGTCTTTGTGAGGTGCTAGGAATCTTCTGGGACACTTTGAGTTCACAGGGTAGAGACTCTACTGTTGATCTGCATTCAAAACCCAGCCAAAGACAATGATTCTTTCTATACACACACACACACACACACACACACACACACACACACACTGTCCATGCTCCAACTCCAGTGATAGTTCAATACAAAGAATAGGGAGACAAAACCCCCAAACCAAATACATGAAAAAGTGTTCAATATCTCTAGCAAAAGAAATGCAAATCAGAACTATACTAAGATTTCATCTAATTCCAGTCAGAGTGGCAATCATCAAGAATATAGGCAACAATAAATGTTGGTGAGGATGTGGGGAAAAACGTACACTCATACATTGCAGCTGTGGCTGAAATTGGTGCAAACACTATGAAAAGCAGTATGGAGATTCCTCAGAAAACTGAGAAATGGAACCATCATTTGATTCAGCTATCCCACCCAAATGACTTAAAATCAGCATACTACAGTGATGCAGCCATATCAATGTTTATGGCAGCTCAATTCAAAACAGCTAAACTATGGAATCAACCTAGGCCTCAGTAGATGAATGGATAAAGAAAATGTAGTATATATACTCAATGGAATATTACTAAAAGTTCTTTTAGCTTTAAAGAAGAGTGAAATTATGGCATTTGCCACTAAATGGATGGAGTTGGGGAATATTATGCTAAGCAAAATAAGTCAATCCCAAAAAAACCAAAGGCTGAATGTTTTCTCTAATATGCGGATGCTAATTTGCAATAAGGTGGGCTGCACTAGAGAAGAAGAGCATTACCTTAGATTAGGTAAAGGGAAGTTGAGGGAAAGGAGGGGAGGGGATGTGGGGATAGGAAAGATAGTAGAATGAAACAGACATTATTACTGTATGTGTATATGTGACTACATGACCAATGTGATTCTGCAACATGTACACTTAGAAAAATGAGAAATTATATCCCATCTATGTATTGTTATATCAAAGTGCATAAATGCATTCTACTGACATGTATAACTAATTAAAACAAATAAAAATTAATTAAAAAAAAGAAATGGGTAGGGAACACTAAGGTCTCACTCATGAACATACATTTCTACCATAAAAACAGAGTGAAATAACACAAAGACTGTGGACATCACTCTAATGAGGGCATATTAATCTAGGTCACTCCAATCCCCATTAGAATATACAGAGTTTTTAAATCTAGTAGAGTATCTAGTGGATGAAATACTAGAAAAAGTTTTCAAAAGAATGATTATAAAATTGACCAGTGAATTCTAAGAGAACACAGAGTAACACTGAATAAATTAATGAAGTCAGCACAAGATATGAATGAGAAATACAGTAAAGAGATGGAGATATTTAAAGAGAACCAAACTGAAATCTCGGAAATGAAAGGCACAGTAAATAAAAAAAAAAATGTTCAGTTAAAGTCTAATAGAGCCAAGCATGATAGCGCATATCTGTAATTCCAGAAGCTCAGGAGGCTGAGGCAGGAGGATTGTGAGTTCAAAGCCAGCCACAGCAAAAGCAAACGCTAAGCAACTAAGTATCTGAATAAAATACAAAATAGGGCTAGGGATGTGGCTCAGTGGTTGAGTGCCCCTGAGTTCAATCCCTGGTCCCCTACACCAAAAAAAGAAAAAAAAGTCTAACAGAGTAGATCATGCTGAAGACAGAATCTGATATGGAAGACAAAGTGACTGGTCTTAAATATTTAGACAGTTTTAAGGAAAATAAGTGACTATGACCAGTATAATCAACATCTCAGGAAAAACATTAAGAGACCACATTTAAGAATCATTGGAATTGAAAAGAGTTATGAGATGAAGGCTAATGGCATGAATAATCTCTTCAAGGAAATAATAATAGAAAATTTTCTAAGCCTTGAAAATGAGGTGGATATTTAGAATTCCAAATAGACATGATCAATAAAGAAACTCTCCACAACACATTATAATTAAAATGCTCAAAATGCCTAACATACAGAAAAAGGATTGAATTTTGAAAGCCTTAAGAGAAAAACATCAGGTCACATTTAGAAGAAAGTCAATCAGAATTACTTCTGATTTCTCACCACAGACTCTTAAATCCAGGAGGGTCTGGAACAAATTGTTCCAAGAAAGTAACTCTCAACCAAGATTGCTATATCCAGAAAAACTAACCTTTAGAATTGTAAAGGAAATAAAAACCTTCCAAGATAAACAGAAACTAAAAGAATTTGTGACTCTTAAGCTGGCATTACAGAAAGTACTTAAAGAAGTACTGCATATAGAAGAAATAAAAACACCATCCAGAGCTCACAAATGGACAAAGATCATTTGAAGATTAGCTAAGCAAATTAGAAACAGGACCAAATTAAACCTTAAAAAACAAATGAAAAATGCAGAACGTATTATACATCTATCTTTAATAACAGTAAATATCATCAGTCTTAACTCTCCAACTAAAAGACAGGCTGTCAGAATGGATTAAAAATCAAGACCCAACTATTTGTTATTTGCAAGAGACTCAGCTTACAAAGACAGTTGCAGGCTGAGAGTAAAAGGATAAAATTTGATATGCCACTCAAATGGAGCCCCCAAACAAGCAGGAGTAGCTAGCTACTCTTATATCTGACAAAGCAGACCTCAAGTCAAAATTAATCAAAAGAGAGAAAGATCCTTTTATACTGATAAAGGGAACAATCCAACAAGAGGATATAATGTTAGTAAATGTTTATGACCCAAGCATCTGTACACCTAATTTCATAAAACAGGCATTACTCAACTTGAAGATTCAGACCCCTGTGTGATAGTACTGGGGGATCTCCATACACCTATCTCATCAATAGATAGGTCATCCAGTCATAAACTCAGTAAAGATTCTTCAGACCTAAAAAATAAAAAATAGGCTCTTCAGACCTAAAAAAAAAAAAACCAGACTTGACAGATATCTATAGAATATTTCATCCAATAATAGAGAAATTTACTTTCTTTTCAGCTGTTCATGGAACACTTTCTCAAAGTAGATCATATTTTAGGCAACAAACTCTTAGAAAATATGAAAAAATAGTATATGATCTTATTGATCATAATGGAATGAAATTAGAAACCAACATCAAAAACCAAAACAAAACAAAAAACCCTTCAGAAACTCTATAAACAAACAAAGATTGAACAATACACTTTTGAATGACAAATGGGTGAGAGAAGAAATCAGGAGAGAAATTTAAAAATTTTTAGGCTCAAATGAGAATAGTAACACAGAACCTCTGGGACACTATGAGGCAGTTCTAAGGGAAAGTCTATGAGTGCCTACATAAGAAGATTAGAGAGTCTCAAGTAAACAACCTAATGATGCATCCAAAGGTCCTAGAGAAAGAAGAAGAAATCAATTCCTAAACCAGTAAAAGGAAGGAGATAATTAAGATCAGAGCTGACATCAATGGAATAGAGAATAAAAAATTACAAAGAATCAGGGAAACAAAGATTTGGTTCTTGGGCTGGGGTTGTGGCCCAGCAGTAGAGCGCTCGCCTAGCACGTGCCAGGCCCTGGGTTCAATCCTCAGCACCACAAAAAAACAAATAAAGCTTTTGTGTCCAACTACAACTAAATAAGTAAATATTTTAAAAAAGAGTTGGTTCTTTGAAAACATAAACAAAATTGATAAACCTTTAGCCAAACTAACTAAAAGGAAATTAAGACCCAGATTAATAAAATTAGAGATGAAAAAGCAGAAATCATCACAGACATCATAGAAATCCAGAGGATGATTAGGGAATATTTTGAAAACTTATATTCCAATAAATTGTTTAGTTCATTTGCCTATTTACTAATTGAGTTATTTGGGGGGTGAGTTTGATGACTCTTTAATTCTTTATATATTCTGGATATTAATCTAGAATTAAACCTGGAAAAAATGGATGCATTTATAGACATATGACCTGTCAAAATGTAATTAAGAGAACATAGAAAACCTAAATAGACCAATAATCAGCAATGAGATAGAAGCAGTCATAAAAAGAAAACTCCAGGACCACGTGGGTTCTCAGCTGAATTCTGTCAGACCTTAAAGAATAACTAAAGCATATACTCTTCAAATTGTTCTAGGAAATAGAGAGGAGTGGAAGACTTTCAAATTCATTCTATGAAGTCAGTATGGACCTGACGCCAAAACAAAATAGGGACACATCAAGGAAAGAAAACTATGGATCAATATCCCTGATAAACTTAGATGTAAAAATCCTTAATAAAATATCAGCAAATCATATTCAATATTATTATTATCATTATTTTGGTACCAGGGATTGAACTCAGGGGCACTTGACCCCTGAGCCACATCCCCAGCCCTATTTTGAATTTTATTAGAGACAGGGTCTTACTGAGTTGCTTAGCGCCTTGCCACTGCTGAGGCTGGCTTTGAACTCTTGATCTTCCTGCTTCAGCCTCTCGAGCCCTAGGATTACAGGCATGTGTCATTGCGCCTGGGTCAACAACATATTAAGAAGATTGAACATCATCATCAAGTCAGTTTCATTCCAGGGTTGCAAGGATGGTTTAACATATGCATAGCAATAAATGTGATTCACTACATAGATAGAATTAAGGACAAAAATTACATAGTTATCTCAATAGTTTCTGAGAAAGTCTTCAACAAATTTAGCACCCATCCATGGTAAAAACACTGAAGAAACTAGGGATAGGAGAAAATGACCTCAATAACATTAAGACTATATATGACAAACCCAAAGCCAACATCATAATGAATGAGGAAAAACCGGGAGCATTTCCTTTAAAGTTTGGAAAAAGATAAGGATGTCCATTTTCTCCACTCCTACTTAATAAAGAAATTCTAGCTAGAGCAATTGGGCAAAAGAGGAGATAAAAGGAATGAAAAAGGATCACTGATTACAGATTATATGATCCTATACTTAGAAGATCCAGAAACGCCACCAGAAGATCTCTGGAACTAGTCGACAATTCAGTGAAGTATCAGGTTACAAAATCAATACCCAGAAATCAATAGCTTTTCTATATGCCAATAATGAATCTGCTGAAAAAGAAATCAGGAAAGCAATACCATTCACCAAACAGACAAAAAATTAGAAGTAAGTCCAACCAAGCAGGTGAATGACCTCTACAATATAAACTACAGAACACTGACAGAAATGAAGAAGACACAGGAGATGGAGGGACGGCCTAGGCTCATGGGTAGGCAGAATATTGTTACAATGGCCATACTACCAAGAGCCATGCACAGACTCAGTGCAATCCCCAAGATGTTCCTCGCAGAACTAGAAAAATCAAACCTAAAATTCATCTGGAAAAATAAAATACCCGGAATAGCCAATGGAATTCTAAGCCAAAAAAGCAATGCTAGAGGCATCACAACACCTGACTTTAAATTATAATTACAGAGCTGTGGCAACAAAATTACTAAAAAACAGACATGAATCAAGGAAACAGAATGAAAGACAGAGACAAACCCACACAGGTACAGTCATTCTGATCCTTGACAAAGTCACCAAAATAATATACTAGAGAAAATGTAGCTTTTAAAACAAATGGTGCTGGAAAAATGGGTTATCCATATGTAGAAGAGTGAGACCAGATCTCTATTCTCTACCTTGAACAAATACCAATTCAAAAACGGATCAAAGACCCAGAAACCAGCCAAGAGACTTTGCAACTCCTAGACGAAAATGAAGGGTTGACCCTCCAACATATAGGCACAAGAAACAGCTCAGGAAATAATGCCCAGAGTTAATAAATGGGGTGGCATTGAATTAAAAAGCTTCTACACAGCAAAGGAAACAATTAAGAATGTGAATAGAGAACTTAGAGAAAGGAAGAAAATCTCTGTGAGCTGCTCATCACAGAGGATTAATATCCAGAATATATAGAGAACTCAAAGAGCCACCCAAACCCTCCCAAATAACCCAATTAGTAAATGGGCAAATGAACTAAACAGGCACTTCTCAAAAGAAGGAATACGCATGGCTGACAAATACACAAAACATGTTTAACATCTTAAGCAATTAGGGAAATGCAAATCAAAGCTACACGGAGATTTCATCTCACTCCACTTAGCATGACTGCCATCAAAATACAAACAATAATAAATGCCGGAGAAGATGTTTTACAATGTTGGTGAGTTTATAACTCAACATGGATCAAAGACAGACTCAATTGTGACTAGTCTGTCACTCTGGTGGGGGTTGCTGATGGTGGGAGGTTTGGGAGAGTACGGACATTTTCTAGATTCTGCATTCAATTTAGCTGCGGACTGCTCTAAAAAATAAAATTAGAATTAGAATTTTAAACAAACAGAACAATATGACATACACAATCACCTCCTAGTGCCAGAGGAAAAGGCCTGTCTGACCCCAAAGACTCTCATGCTGCCCATCAGTGGCGAGCATTGGGCCAGTTGTCCTGGGCACAGGTGACCACAGAGTGCTCTTAGGGAAGAACTTCCCAGAGAAGGAGACTCTCCCCACAGGCTCAAGCCTGCAGACCTAACCTGAAATACAAAAGAAAAATCCCGTCGCAGCCGCCAGAAGCGAGGCCGATGGTTCCCGTGTGGCTCCAAGCTGCGCCCCCAACCTGCCCTGTGAGCATTTCTGGCCCCATTCTGGCCCTTGACACAAACACATGTTCCCATGAAAGAAAACCTGTTCTGGACCACTGAGGCCCTGAAGGGTGTGACGGGATCCACGTGCTGGGCCTTGGGCCCACGTGATCTTCTGTGCATTGGCACCCTGAGGGCACAGACCCCGCTCCTGTGGTGGGTGTGAAAAGACCAGAGCTGCCTTCTCTATGCAGCACCTCGCCTCTCTCCTGGGCTCTTGGGTGGCCTCTTGCCTTTGTCCACCCACCAGGGGCACCCGCCTGGCCAACGTGCTTGTCTCCCTCCCTCTCTTCATCCACCAAGTCCTTTAGCAGGGTGGGGGTCGATGGATCTGGTGAAATCTGGCTCCTGCTCACACGGGGTCCGTCCTCCTGGTGGTTCAGTTTAGAAGCCCACTACTGCCCTGTAACCCAGGGTGTGGTGGCTGCTAGTGGACGCCCGACAGCTGGCAAAGCATCGTTTCTGAGCATATGCGGGAGGTATTTCTGCATGAGGTTAGCGTTTGATTCTGTAGCCTCACACCGCAGCTCAGCACCATCCAATTTGCCCAGGACCCTGATAGGACAGAAGGCAGAGGGAGGGCACATTTGCTCTGTGTGAGCAGAGACATCTGCTTCCCACTCCCACCCTCACAATCAATGTTCATGTTTCTGGAGTCTTCAGGTTGGGTCCAGAACGACACCACCTGCTTTCCTTCACCTGCAGCTTGCAGACAGCAGTCACGGGACAGCTCAGTCTCCACCCTCATGTGAGCCCTTCTTGATGGTGAATCCCATTCTGTGCACCTCTGTGTACCCCACCGGTTCCGCTTCTCAGCAGAACCCTGTCTTACACTAAGTTAGGAACATTGCATCTGTCGTCCAGAGATTAATAACGTCATATATTAATTATTGGGCTACAAGAAAAGGAAGGACCCATGAAAATTTGTGCCTGTGGCCAGGTGTGGAAATACATGCCTGTGATCCCAGCAACTCAGGAGGCTGAGGTAGGAGGCCACAAGTTTGAGGCCAGCCTGAAAGAGACCCTGTCTGAAAATTCAAAATGAAAGAAAGAAAGAAAGAGGGAGAGAGAGAGAGAGAGAGAGAGAGAGAGAGAGAGAGAGAGAGAGAGAGAGAGAGAGAGAGAGAGAAAGAAAGAAAGAAAGAAAGAAAACTGGGGTACAACTCAGTGGTCATTCCTGGGTTTAACACCCAGTGCTGAAGAAACCAAACAAAAACCCTGTGGCTGTGATGATGGTGTATCCACTAGGGGGTGAACTAATGTCGTGTAACTGCAGGGAGGTGTTGGCCACCTGGGCCTGTGCCTGGAGGAAGTAATGGACGGAGGACACCGCCCAGCTCCAGTGTGCCCAGCACTGCCAGGCCTGGGCAAGGGGCTCAGAACCCAACTGCCACCCTCAGCCCCTGCTCTGCTGCAGCTGTGACGCTCCCTTCCGCATGTGTCAGCCAGGTGACTTGCCTGTTTACTGCTGGCTTCTTGCTAGTGTGAGCCCTGTGAGAGGCAGGACCCCACGCACGGGCTCTCCGGCCCCTACAAGGCGGGGCATGAAGCAGGACCTGAATGGCTGAGGAGTGAATGAACCCCAGTAGCCATGGACACAGGTCCACAGACGTCCTGCAGACTCATTCCCTGGGAAGCCTCACTGCACCTGGCTCCAGGTGATTTGCATGTGGACTGTTAGGACCTAGGGGGCTGGAGCATCGCTGGGGACTAGGAGCACCTCCCTGCTCCTCCTCTGTGGGGCCGGCGTCTTCTCCCTCAGCGCTCTTCTTCTCTGCCCCCGCTAAGCATTTATTTCTTCTATTTTGGGAAATTGGCAGGACTTCATTTCCGCCGTGGCACAGGGCTGTGATCTGGTTTGAACCTGTTTGTTCGTGGGGACACACTGATCTGGGGTCCCCTCCACATGGATCTTGGTGGGGGGCACAGCATGGGAACTGACAGGAGACCGAGGCACTGAGGCTGAACCCTGCCCGAGGGCTTCAACCTGTTTCCACCTTGTGCTGGGCCCTCTTCCTCCCCGGAGGACAGCTTGCCTGGAGTGGCAGTGTTCTTCTCCAGGGTGACAAGAATGATTGCTTACAGCCCCTCTGCCTTCCTCTGCTCCTGCCCCAGGAGGCCCCGGGACTCCTGTCACCAGCTGCTTCCTGGCCTCAGTGTCGACTTTGACGTGTGGCCCTTCTTGCAGGGAGGCCGAGCAAGCCGGTCACCTTCATTGGACACCTGGAGCCTTCTGTACTTGAGATCCAAGGGGAAGATGTGTGGTCAGGAAGCAGGGATGGCATCAGGTGGGACGGCTCAAGTCCAGCGTGGGGCAGAGGCGGCTGCTGAGCAGACCTGGGTCAGAGCCCAGGGCGGCTGGGTGCCCAGCCGGGAATGTGCCCCTTAACATGCATCTGTCAGTATCTCAAAAACTGTTCTCCTGGGGCCTCAGTTTGTTTCTCAATGTAGCCATCATTGTGTTCTCCCTAATCAGATTTAACATTCGCGCTTTGTTTTATTTGCTTTTTTTTTTTTTTTTGTATAGGATTTTGAACCCAGGTGTGCTTGATCACTGAGCCACATCCCCAACCTGTTTTATATTTTATTTAGAGACAGGGTCTCACTAAGTTGCTGAGGCTGGCTTTGAACTTGGGATCCTCCTGCCTCAGCCTTTCAGGCCTCTGGGATTGCAGGGCGATCACTCAGTGCACCACTGTGTTTGGCTTTATGCTTTTTTGTACAAAGTTGACCTCCTCAGGTCACCCCCACCCAAGCCCAGCCTTCCCGCCTCCCGCCAGGCACCCACTGCCATATCCTTGGTGTCGTTTTTCTCACACACGGGTAGCAGCACACATCCACGGGCAATGTGTGTTGTTATCACTAAGAACTTCATAAGCGACACTGTAGTGTCACTTGTCTCTCAGCTTTGATTTGTTTTAGCTCAATGGTGCTGACCTACGTATGCACGTGTGTGTACATGTGTGTGTGTCCACATGTGTGTAGAGGCCTGTGTCGTATTTACATTTCTCTCCATTTGCCTCTGCATCCTATTCTATCACGTGAATGGGTAGCGATTCATTCTTCTATTTTCTGAGTGATGGGTCTCGTGCTGATGAGCATCACTTTGTGAGAACAGGCGAATGCTCTGAGTGGAGGGTGGCCATGGGCCCTTCTCAGGACCTACCACACCCCAGCCCCCAGGGTGCCGGTGGGGCAGGACCCTCTCTGCCCAGTGTCTTCCCCAGGTCCAGCGAGGGCGGCCTTCTGGCTGGCCCTGGAAAGAAGGGCTGTGACTCCATGGCAGACCTGCACTGGGGGCTCTAAGACGGGAAGGAAGGAGGGGTCATATGGCTCGGTCTCCCTCGCAAGTTCCCTCGGTGTGCTGCCGGTCACAGAGGGCCACTCTGGGAATGGGGCTCCCTGTCCCCCAAGGCAACCCATCTTACAGGGGCCAACAATCTGTACCCGGGGAAGTTGCCCTTCGGTGCAGTGCCACCTGCTGGGGACAAGGGGGCTGTCCTCCTGCCTTGGCCAACAGCCCTTCCCTATGTAAGGTGGCCTTGGAGCCGCCCTCCTGCCCTCCTCCTGTCTCCCTTCTTTTCGGGAAACAGCCGTTTAGAAAGAAATGCAGCTGTCCTGGGCGGGGGCTCTCCGTCCCCCTCGTGCTCCTGTTGCAGGTATTAGGTGGCAAATTCCTGTGGGGGGTGAGCTCCAGCTGAAATGCCCGGGACAGCGGTGACATAGCATGACTTCATGGAGGCTTCCCCTCAAGCACGGGCCACTTTGTGCTGAGCGCCTGCTGGTTTTTCTGCCCCTTTAGGACCCATCTTGGAGCTGTCCTCTGGCCCACTTCCCACGGAAGGTGCCCGGGGTGCCCAGGCAGCCATTTCTAGGGTGGCGCTGCCACCAGCTGCAGCTCCAGAAGTGGCTGGAACCTCCACCCTCCCATGGCCCCCCCCCCTCCCGGCCTCCAGCCTGACTCTAGGTGGAAACAACGGAGGGTCTCTCCGCCCTGGGTGGATTGCCATTTAAATGCAGTGTCCAGCTCTGCTTTCCACTTTGTTGGCCTGTCGACTGGAACTAAAAGACTCTAGGGTCAAGGCTGTTGGTCTCTTAAAAGGGGCAGATACAAACCTGAGAGCGGCTGGCAGTCTGAGGTTCCCTGAGAGGCAGAGAACACCCGGCAGAGAGTGGGGGAGGGAGGCAGGAGGAGAGTTCCAGAAACCTGGAAATGGGGGCAGGGGAGGGTCCTGAGGGGCTGGTTTTAGGGAGGAGCTCCTGGTTTCCCACCACCCCTGGGGCTGGCTGCATCCTGCCTCAGGGATCATGAGACACCCTTTTTGCCTGAGCGGTTCCTGTTAAGTTTCTATTTCTTGCAACCATGAGAGAGTCTTGATTCACACAAACCAGGAGCCTCGCCAACTCTGATGCTAAAAATAGCCATCTGACCGGTGCCAGAGTTACATCTGCTCCCTCGAGCCCCCCTATCCCCCTGGCCTCTATTCTGGTGTCCTTAAATGCCCATTTTTGTTACTGTTTATCCGAAGCCACTTCTGCTGACGTGGAGGGCAGTCGGACAGTAGAATCAATGAAATGCAGAGGCCAAGGGGAACCTCAATCAGAAGTTCCAAAAGGGCCAAGTCACCATCCTGCTAAAAGAACCACTCTGGATGTGGTTAGGTGCCCCATTCCGCCCCTTCATCTGTCCCAGAGAGAAGGAGATTTGCTCTCAGATGGGAGACACCTGTGCTTGTAACCGATCTTGCAGATCATGCAACCAGAACCGTCTAGCCCCAGCCTTCAGGAAATGCACCGGCCATCGTTCACATCCAGTTGCTAGAAAAATCACATCACCTGAGCAGGAGATCTACTCCATTCCGCTCCCTGCCCCACCTCCAGCTGCCCGGTGCACCCAAGGTCAAGGTACTGGCAGAAGCAGTGCCTGGTGAGCGCCCCTTTCCTGGTTCATAGAGGACCCTCATTTCTCTCTGTCCTTAGGTGGACACGAGATCTCTTTCAGTTCCCTTCAAGAAAGCTAAGGCCCCCAGAGCCCTCATGACCTAATCTGACCTAATCAGCTCCCCAAACACCATCATGCTGAGGATCAGCCTCAGCGCGTGAACCGGCTGTGTGCATGCCGCAGGCAGTCACCAGGCCGCAGGGTCAGGTCAGCTGTCCACCACTGGGCTCTAACCAACAGTCTGTCAGGCTTATTTTTCTCACAAAACCAACCTAAAGTTTCAAAGGAAACCCAGCTTGGCGCTGGGTTGCTATGGAAGAGGCTCCATGGAAGCTTCACCGGAGGCCATGCAGACCCAGACCAGAGGAACACTTTCCTCTGCCACTGAGAAAACATGTCTACATTTGGTATTTCTTCAGGTTTTTGCACAAAGAAAGGTGAGAAGTAATTAGCTAGTGACGGAAAGAAAAAGATGGTAACATAAAACAAAATTCAAACAAATTTAATAAGCTTTTATAAATGAAACTAGACATAGAGGTCCTTTGATTTTTTTTATATTTATTTTTTAGTTGTAGGTGGACACAATATCTTTATTTTATTTTTATGTGGAGCTGAGGATCCAACCCAGTGCCTCTCATGCATGCTGGGCGAGCGCTCTACCTCTGAGCCCCAGCCCCAGTCCTCCTCTGGTGTTTAAGTGAACAGCAGCCATGACAAAACTCTCTTCAAACTCAATTTAACTTCAAATGATGGAGAACAGGGAAAGGGGGCGGCAGCCCGAGCAGGGGGGGAGTGAGAGGGAGAGTTGGTGAGAGGCTGGGGGACTCCATGAAGGCCGCCGAGGTCAGGAGGCCAGCAGTTCTGAGGTTTAAGAAAGTGCTCGGCGAACCGCTCTAACTACCCTGGCCTCCGTGAGTTACGATCTCTTAACCTGACTTTGAACTGATAAGTAAATAAATTAGCTGTTTTCCCAAAGGCTAAAAGGACATTATCATTTTACCTTAGCCCTCAACTGGGGAAAGGAAATCAGGAGGCTAGAGCCAGAAATATTAGGATTACTGTTCCCGTCATCAGGGTGAGGGTGGCCCGGGCACCACTGATGGGCCACTGGCCAGAAGGGATGGCCCAGTCCCTAGCCAGGCCAGCTGCATCCCTTCAATGTGCAGTTCTCAGCGCTCACCTTCTCCCAGTTAGTGGAGCGCGTATTAGGATTCTTACATCCCCTTGGTTCTGATGTTGCCCAAGGTCTGAGAACAGGATGACTTTTCTCTTGATTGGACAAAAGTTCTTTCAAAATGAACAATCTTAGCATTTTCTTTTTTCTTTTGGTCCTGGGGATTGAACCCAGGGGCACTTTGCTACTGAGTGCATCCCAGACCTTTTTATTTTTTATTATGAGAAAGGGTCTTACAAAGTTGCTGCTGCTGGCCTTGAACTTGTGAGTGTTCTGCCTCAGCTTCCTAAATTACTGGGATTACAGGAGTTCACCACCACGCTTGGCCAATCTTAGAAATTTTATGAGCTTCAGTAATTAAGCATGAAATTTGGGGGCTTAGAATACCCTCACTGATCTTTTTTCTTTATTTGTTCTAATTAGTTAGACATGATAATAGAACACATTTTGACATATCCTACGTAAATGGAGTACAACTTCTCATTCTTTTGGTTGTACGTGATTTAGAATCACACCAGTCTTGTAACCATACATGCACATAGGACAACAATGTCCTATTCATTCTGCTATCTTTCCTACCCTCATACCCCTCCCTTCCCTTCACACTCCTCTGTCCAATCCAAAGTACCTCTATTCTTCCCTACCCCCTCACCCTTATTGTGAATTAGCGTCTGCATATCAGAGAAAACATTTGGCCTTTGGTTCTTTGAGATCGGCTTATTTCACTTAGCATGATATTATTCAGCTCTCTCCATTTACCAGCAAATACCATAATTTCATTCTCTTTAAGACTGAGTAATATTCCACTGGGTATATATGAGACCTTTTCTTTATTCCAACCACTCGGTTGGTTCCATCATTTAGCTATTATGAGTTGAGCTGCTACAAACATTCCTATAAACAGTGTGTCACAGTAGGATGCTCATTTTAAGTTCTTTGGGTATAAACTGAGGAGTGGGATAGCTGGGTTAAATGGTGGTTCCATTCCAAGTTTTCTGAGGAATCTCCATACTGCTTTCCATAACGGTTGCACCAATTTGCAGTCCCACCCTGTCTGATTTTAAGGTTAATTTTCCTGGTTAATTTCCACAGAGTACAGAACAGTCTGGATAAAAGATATCTCATAATTGTCCTCAATTACCAGGAGCAAAAGCAGTAGGCATTTTTATGGCATCTCCAGCACACATCAATTTCGGTAAATTAAGGTTTATGGCCCCTCCTATTCAACACTTCACTTCAGATAACACACAGTACCTGGACTAGATAACGCGGCTCTTGGTAGCCAAATGCTGGAAAAAAACAGGGTTGGTGGACTTTTGCCTAGAAAACTTTTGGGAATCACAGTTATTCATAATAATAAAGCCGCTTTGGATCGAGGCGTGTCCCTACGATCCCAGCGCCTGATAACCCAAATGCCAGCAATTTAGCTGTTGTATAACGTAATAAAGCAATGGAAACTAATCTTTCTGGCACATTATTTTGTACTGCACATTACTGGCATTTTCTAAGCTGTGAAGAAATCCTATAAATGATTAACTGCAGTGCAAAGATGGGCATTAGATAATGTCCCTGTGTGGGATGACAAGAGGCTGGTACGATTTTTCAAGCCCACTGTTAATGTAAAGGACATAAGATGAATGGCCAGTGCTAGAGAACACAGGGGGAGACCAGGCACCGAGAACACCAGGCCTGAGCTCATTCGCACTCGTTCAAGCCTTCTGAAAACTGACATTGAAAAGGAGGGTCAGGGGCTGGGGTTGTGGCTCAGTGGCAGAGCTCTCGCCCAGCATGCGTGAGGCACTGGGTTCGATCCTCGGCACCACATAAAAATAAAAGGTTACTGTGTCCACCTACAACTAAAAAAAAAAAAAAAAAAAAAAAAAAAAAAAGAAGAAGGTCCTTGCACGCAAACTTTTGTCCCTTCCAGATCACACATTGCATGTGTCCCGATCTCCAACCTAGAATCAAAATATGCTTTGGTATCAGTATGTTGAACATGCTTCTTGGAATAGAAGTAGATAAAAGTGGTAAACTAGGGACTGCATTCCCCTTACTGCAAGGGTTCTCCACAGGAGGCTGTGGGAAGTAGAAAGGGGGGTGGAAGCAGCGGTTATCAGCTGTGTGACACTGTCTCATTTTCCCAACTCTATTTCATCTGTAAAATAGCAAAGAAAACCTGCCTCAGGGAAGCTTGTGGGGTCACTGTCTCTAACAAGCCTTGTCTGACAAGGGTCCTTATTAACTGGTCTTTGTCATTGTCCTTTTTTAATCTGACCCTTTAGAGACACTTAGAGCAATGTTTGGCACCTCATGTCAGGGCTGTATCAGTGACAGCAATCCATTCTCACTTCTTTCTTTGTCCACCTTGGTGGCCGCTGCCCCTCCCCTTGCCTGGGGCCCTTGGCCTTGAGGTAGGTGCAGTGTGGATTACCTGAGGTTGAGTTGAGGTGAATCATAAACTTTGGCAAAGCATCTTGAGGCAGGGAACCTGAGTTCTCACCTTTGAAAAGACCTCAATGAAGAGGCCAGACCTAAAAAGAGTCAACAGAGACTATTATGTCCATCTGTTTACTTATAATTAAGATGCACAATGGTTCTCACCAGGCGGCAGAGCTCAAGGCACAGAGAGACCTTGGGAACGTGTTTGGATTTCCTTTTCCTCTTTCTTCTTCTTTTTTTAAATCAGATTTTGCCAGAGACACCCATTTGGTAGCAGTCTTTGGACTTGACTTGGACAGCAAAGTGGGTAGCTGGAGGTTCTTTGTACAGAGTTCTTTGGTTCCCAGGAGAGATGGCAGGTCCTCCAGGACTTTGGAAGAGCAAATAGGGTACTGGTCACACAGGTGGCCCTGATATCGATGGGTCCTTGGATTGAATCCATGATCTGAAGTATTGTCGGGATCATAGAAAGGTTACTTCACTTCCCAAACTTCAATTTCCTCATCGGCAAAGTGGGTGTGATAATGCTGATACTTGTCCTCTAACTGTGGGGGGCTGTAGCTGAGGTGCTTGGCTTCTTGCATGGAGCCGTGAAAGCTTACTGTGCTCACTGTCCCCTGGTTCCTCCAGGAGGGGTTGGATGCCATCCTTTGGATGACCATGGCCTCAGGACATGGAGTCACTGCTCTGTGTCCTACACTAGGACCTCTGCTCATAATGGCCAGTTAGATGGGAACATTAACCTCTAAACCCCAGACTCTTCTTAGGACAGGATAAACAGCAGGAGCTCCGTACCCGGGGAATGCACACATGCTCCCTCCATTTTAAGGGTTTATGAAGCCCTGAAGCCCCGGGGTCTGTAGGACTAGGTTCCGAATCACCCCGACTGGGAGATTCATAGTGAAGGAGTACCGGGGCTCTTGGGTGCGGGTGCTTGAAGATCCACAGGAAGCAGAGTCTCACGAGCAGTTCCCACCTCGCCCGCCTTTGCTCTCTGGAAGCCAGCTTCTTCCTGGAGCCCCAGTTCTTCCAGGTCCCAGTCTAGGTCCTCGTGGAGGGCACACCTGTCAGCTGTCTCCCCAGCCTTCCAGCGGAAGGTCTGAACAATGGCGAAACAGCACCCACGCGGACGAGAATTGCCTGGTGGCTCTCAGGTGCGAAGGACCTCTGTGGTCAAGTTCAGCAAGCCAGCCCAGTGACCCCGAAGGGGAAGGAGGAGTCAGCTCCTGAAGAGCTGGCACTGTTCCTTTCTAGTGGTCACAGAGGGGTCTGAATCAGTTGCTCGAGTGGAGAAAACAAGAGAGGATAAAGGGAAGGAGCGCCGGCTCAGCCCCTCCTACCTACGTGCTCCCTTGTCCACCTGTTTCTTCACTAGTCCAGAAGCCCCAGGAGGGCAAGGTCCTGTGTTCTTCGTTCATCTCACAGGGTCTGGCACGTAGTAGGCACAATACGTATTTATGGAATAAAGGATGATCCCTGATTCTCAAACTGCTGTTCCAAGGGAGAGACTCTGTCACCAACTGTGCTTCCAAGTGTTGGAAGGACCTAATGTCCATGTATGATTTTGACCTCTGTAATTGCTGAGGGTAAATTTATTGAGAGAAAAAACAACACATAGGTTCATAAAGGGACTGAGCCATCTAATCTATCTTCCCTGAGTCTATAAATTCTTACAAGGCTAACAGAGCTAATGCTAATAAAAATGTCTCCTTCATGATTATTATAACAACTATGTTTTAATAGAATTTGCTGAACCCATGATTTATTTGTTGTTCTTTTCTAGATTAGGAACACAACATCCACCTACAAAAATCAGTAGCATTTCTATACCTGAAAGCAATTCAATTTACAGTAGTTTCCAAAAAGTGAAATACTTAGGAATATATTTAACCAAGGAAGTGAAAGACCTGAACACCAAAAGCTACAAAATATTGATGAAAGAAATTGAACAAAACACAAGTAAGTGGAAAGATTTCCTGAGTTCACGAATTAGAATTACTATTAAAATGTCCATATACCCAAAGTTATCTACAGATTCAGTACAATCCATAATAAAATTCCAGTGACATTTTATGCATAAATAGAAAATGCAATCCTAAAATTCATATACACCCACAAAAGACCCCAAAGAGCCCCAGCAATCTTGAGCAGAAAGAATAAACTGGAGGCATCAGACTAGCTGGCTTTAAAACAAGCTACACAGCTCTAATAAGCAGATTAGCATGGCATCAGCTAACAGACCCATAGACCATGGGAACAGGATAGAGCCCAGAAATGAATCCATCCATTCATGACAAATTGATTTTCCACAGAGGTACCAATAACACAGTGGGAAAAGGACAGTCTCTTCAACAAATGGTGTGGGGACAACTGGATATTCCTATGCAAAAGAATGAATTTTGACCCTTATCTCACACCATATACAAAAATCAACTCAAAAAAAATTGAGAACTGATAAAGATGAGGCCTGAAATGGTAAAATTATTAGAAGAAAACAGGGAAGGATCAATAACATTTGTTTGGATGATGAGTTTTTTTTGTATGTGAACACAAAAACACAGGCCTCAAAAATCAAAATAGATAAATAGAATTAAAAAGCTTCTGCACAGCCAAGAAAACAATCAAAGAGAATGAAAAGACAACAAAGGGAACCAGAGGAAATACTTGCAGACCATGCATCTGATAAGGGTTAATATTCACAATATGCACCAACTCAAACAACTCAATAGCAAGAAAACAACCTGACTGAAAAATGTCCCAACACTGGGAAAAACCCCAGCCAACCAACCAACTACAAACAAACAAATAAGACCTGAATAGACATTTCTCAAAACAAGACATACACCGGCAGCAGCTCTACGTCACTAATTAACATCACTAATCATTGGTGAATGCAAATAAATTAACCAAAATGAGATATCACTTTATGCTTGTTAGGATGGCTACTATCAAGAAAAGGAAAGATAAATATTGGAGAAGATATGGAGAAAATGAAAACCTGTTGGTGGAAATATAAATTAGCGCATTCTCATTTTGGAAAACAGTTTGGAGGTTCCTTGAAATATTAAAAATGGTCCAGCAATCCCACCACAGGATATATATCAAAATCTGTATGTCAAAGAGTTATCTGCATTCCCACATTCACTGCATCATTATTCACAATAGCCAAAATATGGAATCTACCTAAATGTCCATCAAGAGATGAAGGATAAAGCACATATGGTGTTAAGAGGGGACTACTACTCAGTCTTAAGAAAGGAGGAAACCTGTCATGTGCAGCAACATGGATGAACCCAGAGGACACTGTGGTAAGTGAAATACGCCAGGCACAAAAAGACAAGTGCTGCACAATCTCACTTATTTGTAGAATTTTTAAAAGATTGAATTTGTAGGTGCTCCCTACCTGGCAGCCCTGGCACAGCCCAGCTCAGCTGCCAGTATCTTTTGCATATGGAGATCCAGTTGTCCCCACGCCATTTGTTGAAGAGACTGTCCTTCCCCATTGTGTTGTTGGTACTCCAAGATGGCGCCAGACGCACCAGTGAAGGAAAAGAAGCTCATGGAGTGCTGATGTGGGCTTTCACCCCTGCAGGTCGTTGACCGTTCCAGAGGGTTGCTGCTGGTGTTGCACGTTCATCAGTGTGACGAGAGGAGGAATCACTGGGGTTAAGGTGGTGTTGATAGCCATGTACTTTTTAGCTGTGGACTTCAAGGAACTCATATGTGAGCAGCCACCCCTGAAGAGGGGCGGTGTGGGGGGGCACACTCTGCACTCCTGAGCATGACTGTCCTGGCCCAGCTCCCCTCCATCAACAACTCAAACATGGCGGAATCCTTTTATATTTTCTAATATTTATTTTTTAGTTGTAGTTGGACACAATAACTTTATTTTATTTATTTATTTTTATGTGGTGCTGTGGATCGAACCCAGGGCCCTGCACATGCTAGGCAAGCGCTCTACCGCTGAGCCCCAACTCCAGCCTTCCCCCCCCCCCCCGCCTCTAATCCTTTTATATCCTGAGAATTCATACCCAACAAAAGGCGATTGGTTAAAAAAAAAATTTTAACTCATGAAAGTAGTGAGTAGAATGGTGGTTACCAGGGACTGGGGTTGGGAAGCTGCTGGACAATCTGTACAAAACCTCAGATGGGGGCTTAGGTTCAAGAGCTCTATTATTCAACATGGTGACTACAGTTAATGACAACATAACGTGTTGAAAACTGCTGAGAGTAGATGTTAAAACAACGACAAGCCTGTGAGGTAATTCATAGGCTAACCAGCTGATTTAACCATTCCACAATGACATGGGCTTCAAAACCACACGCAGGGATGAATAGGGACAATTTACCTGATAAGTATTGGCTCTCTCTTTCTCTCTCTCTCACACGCACACACACACACACACACACACACACACACACACACACTAAAGAAGCACCACTGAGACTTCTGTGAGGACAGCAGACCAGGGGGCACTAAGCGTGGAGGCCAGGAGGCCACCAAGGAGCCCGTGGCTTGGCCTGGGATGCCTGCAGGAAGATGGGATCAATGGACAGGCGGGATATATTTTGGCAATGGCACCGACAGGACTCGCCCAGTGACTGTATTGGGGAGGTGAGGGAAAGGGGAGCTCCTGAGTGCTCTCTGATAAGCCAGACTGCCTCTGATCCTCCTAGAGGTCACCTGACCCTGCAGGGTGCCAGGTGGTCCCCACGTATGGCTCCACACTCCTCGGGACTAGTAGTCCTTGCTCCACAGTAGTCTGCTGGGGACCTGGACATGGCAGAAGACATCTTCCTATAGCAGGTGGGACATTCCAGGGACATTCTCTGTCCAGTTCTCCTGTTTGGATTCAAGACAAGGAGAATCAATTCCTTTCTTAGAACGTCCTCCAAGTCTTAGATTCATCATCTTCCTGCCTGTTTTTGCTCCAAGAAATGGGTGTTCCTGCTGAGGCCCAGGGAAGGACTTCTCCATGCCGGTCTTGGTGGAGTCTGCTGCTAGCTCCCTGACTTGGTCACCCTTTTTTGTCTCAGACCCCCCTTCTCCACCATTCCCTGCACACACACACACACACACACACACACACACACACACACACGCACACTGATCTCTATGGTGGTGGGATTGATAATCTGTTTGTACTCATTTCTATCTCCCTGGCACCTGCCCAGGTCTGAAAGTTTTAGGAGAAGCAAAAAGAACACAAAATCCAGCCATGGCATCCTTTTTATGAGCTTCCTGTTTATTGGTATTCAAAAACATGGTTGCTTTTATTATGAGTGTATTTTTACATCTATAGATGGGTTCCAATCATGCCAAAGTTCATACAGCCAACGAGGAAAGTCCCCTGGTAATGTGCATTGCCACTTTCAGGGGTAAATAGTTTTCCTATCTGGCCGCTCAGAGATCCAGAACCGCAGGACGTCAGTATTTGCTGATACAACTGGTGGGTGGGAGGTGATCTTGGCCATGGAGGATCCAGCGTGAGACGGTCTCCATCCCAGGGTGAGGGTCCTCTTCCTCTTCCCTTCGCCTGCACTCTGTTGGTCAAGTCAGGACGTCTCCGCGTGGCCCTGGGCTTCAACACTCTCTGGCAACCACAGCTCTCCTTGCGAAGCCCCAGAAGGGAGCTCAGGCTCTGGTCCCTGTTGTGTGGTCCAATGAGCCTTTGTGAGCACCGTCCCCGGCCTTGGCAGCACACGGTTTCTCTCAAAGGGCAAGTCCTATTCCTAGGACACAGGTTGGCCAGGAGGAGGAGGAGGAGGAAGCTTGTGGAGGGGCGAGTAGATTGGATGGAGCTGGCGGAGGCCCTGAAGGTCAAGCTTAGAGGTCTGTCCTGTAAGTCATGGGCATTGAAGGCTTCTGGAAGAGGCCAAAAGTTCAAAGGTGAGTCGAAGCCGGAGGAAAATCAAGCAACGAAGTGTCTATCGGGGGCCTCCCGAGCAGAGCGGAGTGGCTGTGGCCGGGCTGAGCCTCCCCCACAGCATGCCCTGTTTGCAGTGCAGCCCCATCTCCCTCCACTCACCCGCTCCCACCCAGTGCTGCAGCTCCAGCTCTCCCAGGTCTCCTGCTTGCCCTTACCTGCACGCCCTCACGTGCTGATCCCTCTGCCCTCCGCCTCCCCCTGCCGCCACTCCCACCCATGGGCTTTATGACTTGATATCCTCACTCTGTGGCCCTTCCTCCAGCAAGGGGCCTCCCCTAGGCGCCCTCAGCTACCTTATCACACCAGAATGTGTGTATACCTGCTGTATAGTTCTCCTCCACTCCACCGTCAGCTCCTCAAGGTCAGAGACCTCATTTTGTTCATTTGGATCCCAGTACCCAGCCCAGGACCTGACACAGGGTAGAGAGTCACAAATTCTTAGTAAAGGAATGATGCAGGTTGACCATTCATTTCCCCTCCCAGGACTGGCTTTCACTGATGCCAAGTGCCTGAAAGGTGTCAGCATTCTCAGGGTTGGGCCCTGGACCTCCGTGTGCTGTGAACCCTTCTCAGGAGGGTCCACGCCTTTGGGCACACACCTAAAATACATTTCTCCTATAGTAACAGATATGTGGTGGTGATACTGACCCCAGGCCCATGGAACCACGAAGGGCCTTTGGAGTGAGTTGGCTTTTTCCATGATCCTTCTTCAGACGAAGAGTTACAAGACACTGTAGAACTGAGTCAGAGTCATGTGGGTGTGAAGGCCAAAGGAACACAGGGCCGTGACCCCTCCTGTTCAGAAGTTCGGTGGCAAGTAGCAGTCAAGGGAAATCACCCTCATGTGAGTGCTTTTATAGGTAGCATGAAAGTACTATCATAATCTTTAGTGTTGTATTTAGTTTCCCCCCTGCAGAAGTACCTGCAGAATTGTAGATGGGAACCACTTCCTTAGAAAGAGAGGCCAGGTCACAAGTGCTGGGGCAGAGACCGTGGGAGGCGTTGGTGACAGTTTGGTCCCTAAGCCTGCTGCCATTTTTCAAACTGAGGACATAATGAAAAGTCAAAGACTGCTTTCTTTGTGTCCTTACAGAACTGTCACCCTTTGGCAAGTTTTATCAATATGTGTCCTGTACTCCAAGTTACTTAATCATTTCCCCATAGCCATCTTGTTGTTATTAGGCTATTCATGGGTAAATGATTTTCAGAGTGATAAGAGAAAGGATGTTGACAATAAAATTACAGTGTGAAAGCTTCTGCCTTTTGTAATCCACCTGGATGGCACCACTGACATCATTATTTGGTGTCCAGCTTCCTTTCATATACTATGACTCTTCTGTGCTTTTACAATGTTGTGTCTGCTTGATCCACAGCAGGTGAGCTCAAGTCCCTGATGATGCTTGTGGTTTTACTCTCTCCTTGCAATCATATCAGTGTTTGTTAAGTATGTTTCAAGATTATTTTGGTAGATAGCAGCCAACTTTGGATAGAATGTTTCTTCTATTACTATGTAGCATTCCCTTTTATCCTTGTTAATAATATTTACTCTAAATTAATATCACTATGTATGCTTTTGCTTCAGTATCTCCATGTTATACCTCTTTCCAATCTATCTGTGCCATTTTGTTTTAGATGTGACTTTTATGGACAGGACAACCCTGATTAAAAAAAAAAATACAGGGGTTGGGGTTATAGCTCAGTGGTAGAGTGCTCATCTAGCATGTGTGAGGCACCGGGTTCAATCCAGTGACCACAATATTCGGAGAGACCAAGAGAAATCTTTATTGCAGCAGTGCAACAGAGGAGAAAAGAGAGAAAGAGAAGGAGAGGGAGAGAGAGAGAGAGAGAGAGAGAGAGAGAGAGAGAGAGAGAGAGAGAGAGAGAGAGAGAAAACAAAAGAGCAAGAGAAAGAGCAAGAGAGAGAGAGAGAGAGAGAGAGAGAGAGAGAGAGAGAGAGAGGGGCCCGGCAGGAGGGAGTTTTTATAACCCAAATCTAATGGGGTCTCTGGGTCTGCAAGCTGCCTTGTTGACACACAAGGGGGTTAAGTGTTCGGCCTTGAGTGGGGGGGGTTGAGTGTTCAGCCTTGAGCGGGGGCTTGGGCGTTTGGGCAAGACGGAGGGTTAGAGAAGCCAGGTCATCCTGCAGCTAACTTTGTTTGGCATGCCCTGCAGACAGCTTACTCAGCCTGTCCTGCACCTGAATTTCGATTGGATCTGTAGCCAATCGAAATTCTTTCCCAATTTTAAAAAATACAAACAGAAAAAAAGAGGGCTTATAACAGACACTGTGACAGACGGCGTGAATGCTGTCACCAGTCAGCAGTATTCCTCTAATCCACAGTGGAAGAGGAGGAAGAAAACAGCAAAGGCTTCCAAAAGGTCAAAGGATGAATGCCACTCGGTACTTTCAAAAAAGTGACAGGGGCAAGATTTGTGATCATTGTAATCATTGCTTTTCAAGGACTCCTGGCACTGGGAATGCTCAAGAAAGTCCATGTATTTTGTGCCTCCATGGGAAGAAAGACAAAGAAAGAAACTTTGGAATGGGATTGGAGAAAAGTTTATAAAGTCAGGGGAGGTGAAATGGTCAAATAGCGTTATTCTTTGAAGTTCATGAACGTGGTCTGTTTAGAACAAGTAAGGAAACAGGAAGTGGGCTCCGTGTGTGTGTGTGTGTGTGTGTGTGTGTGTGTGTGTGTGTGTGGTAATTAATGAAACATGTCAACCTGAGACAGGCTTCTGCTAAAGTGTGAACTTCACAATGCAGTTGGAAAAGTTCTGCATGACAGGCAGGGTTTCATATCTGCTGCCTACCAAGTCTCCTGGTTCCCCAGGTGTGGTTGTTCAGGACCACGGGGCCCACCTGCTCTGTCAGGGGAGAGCTGGCCGGAGGCAGGGCAACCTGCACCTGGTCTCCTGCTCCTTCAGGTCTCAGAGGAAGACAGAGGAGCATTGCCCCATTGATCTTGCCTTGGCAGTGGGAGACAAAGGCTCATCCCTTCCTCATTTCGGGGACTGTGTAACAACTTTTATCCTCATCAATTTTGTACTTTGTTTCCCATGAAAAAGGGTGAGCAAATGTTGTGAAACCCCATGTATCTTTCTTTTCTTTAATAAATTTTATTGTGCAAGTTTGAGACTAGTGACATGACATTATGGGATCCATATAGAGAGCAAAAGGGTTCTATGGTGAAGCAGGTGAACATCCCCATCATCTCACAGTTACTTTTTCATGACAAGAATAGCTGAAATCAACTTATTTAGCAAAACTCCCTAAGTCAACACAATGCATTAGCCTTACTCCTGTGTTGTGATGAGCTCTAGACTTTCCTCCTATGTGTCTGCAGTTTTGTATCCTTTGACCCACATCTCCCGTTTTCTCTCCTCCCTGCTGCTGGTGGTACCCACTGTTTGACACTCATCTCTGAGTATCTGATCTCCTTTTTTTCTTTCCCATTTCACACAATATGTGAAACAATGCAGTTTTTTTTTCATTCTATATCTGGCTTATCAAAAAGGAGGTAATAAATATTAGCCAGACATGGAGAAGGGGAGCTCTGTCTCACTCTTAGGAATGTAAGTAGGTTGGTGCAGCCATTAGGGTAAACAGAAGGTGGTTCCTAAAGAAATAAAAAATAGAACCATTGTACAATCCAGTAATCCCTCTTCTGTCTCTATACCCAAAGGAGAAGAAATTACCACCTCGTGAAGATGTCTGCACTCTTTCGTTTATTGACGTCTTATTCACAGTAGCCAAGATATTCAAACAACATTGGTATCCACTGGTGGGAAAATGGATAAAGGAAACGTGCTATGTGTATACACTGGAATATTATTCAACCTTTAAAAAGAGGAGATCCTAGCATTTCCACCCCACGGATGATAGACATTGTGCTAAGTGAAGTCAGTCAGACAGGGAACCTCATTTTTTAATGTCTCAAAACAAGTAAGTTTTATCATCTGGGGTGGTTCGATATGTTAACTGGAAGACTGAGGGGTGGATCAGCTGGCTTCTCAGCGAGTCCCTTCTTGTCCAAAGATCATCAGATACTATGTACATGTTCTGTGATGGACAGTTGTGGCCAACAAGCCCTAGCCAAATGCCCTAACAGAGAGCATCTAAAGGTGCACCCTGAAGCTTTGTGTTATTTCACAAGCTCGTGGTGACAGAAGACTGCTATGTTCTGGACACATCCTGGAGGCAAAGAAAAACAGAGTAGAACTGGCATAGGAAGCTGTGAAGGAGTGCCGGGGGGACACTGGCTCCAGTGCGTGTCAACAGGAAAGTAATTAGGGTGAAGACAGGTGCCAGTGGAGCAGGCGGCCTCAGGCCTGGCAGCCGGGCCAGGGCAAGGTGCCCAAGGTGCCTGCAGTACCAGGTCTGAAGTCTGAGTCGAGGCAGTCAGACAGGGATTAATGTGGAGAGGGGGTGAGGAAGGGGGCCCTGGAGGAAAGCCAGGCAAAGGGAGGAGAAAGAAATCTGCTTCTCTGGTTCTAGAAGACCAGCTCCTAAAGAAAGGGAGAGGGCCAGCAGGAGGAAGACCTTTGCAGCTCGCAATAACCAGGCAGTGTGTGGGCTGAGACGACGCGTGCGCTTGAGCAATCTGCCTTGGCTGTGGGAGCAGGAAGCTGCCCGGCTCCTCTGCAGCCCTGGCCACAATTGTTGCCACACAAAGAGAGCTAAGATAATCTGTCCCTTGTCCCAGGATTTCTGAGGTGTGCTGGGTACCGATTAACAGGCAGGCAGAAGATTTGCTCAGTCTTCCTGCTGGGACACAGGACCCCTGCTGATGGTCTGTTGTACGGCCATCGCAGAGGCTGAGTGACATGCTCCTTTCCCAAGGTGGCCTTGCATTGCCTCATGTCCCTCTTCCCATCACGTGTGTCCCTCATGAACTTGATGCAAAGGAGAAAAAAGAGGAACCCACAGTGGGCTTCCTCCTGGGAATGGCCAGCAGGGCTGCCGCCTCCTGAGGCGTTCAGAGGTTGGGTAATGGAGGCGGGCGGGCCGTTGGGTCCACTTCCTGGATTCTGGACTGAAGCTCTCTCTCTCTGAAGCTCTGTTTTCTCATCTGTAGAATCGGGGGAAGGAGGAGAGGGACTGGACTTGCATGGTGTGAGGTTCTTGCCACTTGCAGCATCCTGTGGCCTAAGGGACACTTAATTCAGGTGTGGCAGTTTCCAAGTAGATGAATAGAGATGTTTTGGAAACTTTCACGAAGGGACTGGGCCTTCCTGTGGGTTGAATGCCGGGTGCTCCTACTGTCTGTCTTTAAGGCCAACCAATCCACCTCTTTAATTTCCATTTTCTTAGCCAAAATGAGCATTTTTTGTGAGCAAGTTGGTGCTTCAGAGGCAAGATTCACACCCCACATGGGAAAAGATGTTTCAGTGAACAGGGGCAGGAGGGGGGTCCTGATGGATTCCTCCAGTGACCTAACTTCCCCAGTTCCCGTGACCCCCGCAGGATTTCATCCACAGTTCTAAGCACAAGGTTTCAGCAGCAGCTCTGTTGTGCAAAGAGAACCGTAATGAAGGACATTTCCAGGCATGGCTCATGACTCAGAAGTCCTTTAGGAACAAGTAGCTATCTGTAGAGGATGGGAAGCCACTCAGACTATTGTTTTGTAATTTATTTAAAAATTACATTTGTTCATTAGAAATTTGCTAGCATACTTGAAACACTTAATAGATCTAATCCATGCTATAATCAAAACTCATATCTATTTTCTTTGCCTCTTAAAAATTTTGTCAGTAGAGGTATCTTCCCTGATCCAGAAAGAAAGAGTAGCAGGTTGTTCTTCAGACTCCTCTGGTCACTTTCAATCACAGAGTCTGGGGATGGCTGCCTGGGGGTCAGCAAAGTCTTGGGCACCAAGTTCAGGGACTTGGACACTAGAGTCACCCACCACGGCAGGAGCTGGCCCAGGCGGGAGGCGAAGCAGCCGCAGTGATGGGGGCAGTAGGAGGACCAGGATGGGATCTGTCACCATGTCCCGCAGGGAGGTCCTGGGGTGGGAGTCCACCACGACTCTGGCATGAGGCAAGAGGACCCTGGGGAGTGATGATGGATGCTGGTCTTCTTGAAATTGGGGAATGGGATTCTTGTGGCAGGATTAGATTGGACTTAGAAAAATTAATGACATGGACTTTCTATCAGAATATTGTGGTGCAATTTATCTCCATTGCATGTGATAAAGATATAAATGTATTATCCTTAAGAGCAAAACTTATCTTGACATCCTTTTAAGTAAAATGAAACATTTTACCCTTTAAAAACACTGGACTTTTTCTTCCATTATAAAATTGAAAATGGCTTGGAAACGAATTTTTGATCACTCGTTGCAACAATCTGTTGGTGAGACCATTTTCAATTGAAGCACAAAGGATAACTCATGGCTCAAATCATACCTCATTTTTCACTCACAGAGGCTGCTTTTCTTTTAATACATTGGAATTTCTAAAGTGGTTTGTGATCAGACACTTATAAGGTCTTGGGACCAATTATCCCCAAAATATCGAAGATCATAACCTCACAGCTTCCCCCTGAGGCCCCCTAAGTCCCCAACTGCTCTTGAAGCCTCATTTGAGCCCTCCAGTTCATGGGACGCTGGCTTCTGCAGAGCCACCCACTTGTGCTTACCCACCACCAGAACAGTGTGCACAACCTGCTCGTGATTTTATATTTACCTTTTAAATAAGACATGTACACCACAATTGACAATCCAAAAACCATCAGTGATTTTTCCATTTCTCAAAAAGTGGTACACAATGTAGATAAAGATTGGAATTTACAAATGTCTAGGCACTGCCAGAGGCAATCTCATAAATCTTTGACTATTATTGATCTCACTCATTTGTTCCCTACAGTTACGCTTCCAGAGGTCTTTGAGGTCACCTGTGTCTTTTTAAGAGTTAGATGTCTTCCAGAGAACACGTTGCAAATGTCACTTCTGACTCAGAGGTCTTGAAGTGGCTGGGTGGTTCTTGCCGGTTATTTATTTTCTGATGCCCCAGATGGATGGCTACTTCCTTCAGGCAGGGATTGTCTTCTTCTTCCTAGTCGCTGTCCAGACCCCTGGCACGGCCTGCTGAATATCGTGGCGCTCAATAAACACATGTTTATACCCATACCTCCCAGGGCAGACACACTACCCTTTCTTCTTCTATCTTCTCTCTGTATAAAACTCATCTCTCATGACTCCCCTCCTCACAAACCTGCCAGAGCTTCCCATTTCCTATGAATTAAATACAGACTCCTCCAGGAGCTATTTAAGATCCCTGGTGGCAGCCAAAACGTCCTGATAAAGTACCCCTTATCCGTGGGAGATCTGTTTCAAGATCCCCAGAGGATGCCTGAAATTACAGATAGTGCCAAACCCTGTATATACTCGTTTTTTCCTATTCATAAATACTACAAAGTTTAATTTATAAATTAGGCAAGTAAGAGCTTAACAATAATAAAATAGAGAATTATAACAGTACACTATAATAAAAGTTACATGATTATGATCTCTCTCTAAATATCTCACTGTACTGTTTTTAGCCTTCTTGTGATGATGTGAGATGATACAATGGCTTCCTAATGAGATGGAAGGCAGTGACCTTAAGCCACTCCATAAGGTTACTTGAACATAAGCTCCATGGCACTGGATTGATCTGATAGCCGAGATGCTTATTATGTGACCAGTGGGCAGCTAACTGGTGTGGATATGCTGGACAATTTAAAGATTCATGTCACAAGAAGGATAAAGCAGACAGTGTGCAATTTAAAATTTGTGCCACTTAAGTTTTAAGCAAAATCATGCGTAGGAGGGAGGACCTCAGTATTCCCAAATGAATCTGAGGCTGCTCTGATCCGATTTCCTACTGGGTTTGCAGGTGGGCATGCTCAGAGTCTGCACCTCTCAACGCAGCACCGTGCAGTGAACTCATCTGGAAACTGTGCACAGTTTTCCACCATCAGGGCTGAGAGTGGCTCCGTGGTGGAATGCTTCCTTAGCACATACAGAAGCCCTGTGTTTGATCCCCAGCACTGAAAAAAAATTATGTAAATTTGAACACAATCTCTAGACCCTATGTTAAACTTAACTCAGTAGAATCTGTGGGGAGTGAGGCCCAGACGTTCACATCTTAAACGAGAATCCCCGATGATTCCTATGACCACCAGTTGCCTCTGAGTTTGGGATTGGTGCTGGTTAACTGATGCTGCATTAAGCACTGCGGAGAAATGCAGGTTTTTCTGGTTCAATTAGACAGCTTCTGTACTTGAGAAGACACCTTCTTTTCTCCCCAATTCTGGGGATAGTTCTCCTAACCTTTGACCCACAAGGCAAAAGGGGGGAAGGAAGTAGTTCTGGGTCCAACCAGGAAGCCAGAGTAGAAAAACCTGGCTCTCTTGGCCTGGGTCTTATCTCTTCTTATCTTCTTATCTACTCGCCTTCTTTATAGCAGAAACGAGAGGGGCAGAGCCCAATCAAGGAGTTGCAAGGTAACAAAGAATGAGAAACCTGGAAGGAGGAAGCAGGCGGAATGGGGGAGACCTTTAGCTAGAGGGGTGGGGACAGCACCAACTTTTCAGGGCTCAGTTTCCTCCTTGGGAACAAGGAACACTGATGGGGTGAACCCCGACTTCCTGGACTGGGAAGAAGTATCCACAGGCAGCTTTTCTGATGCATCTTTTGGGTTGATGCTGATGTATATGGCTTTTTTCCAATTTCTTTGAAATTTGGAGTTCTCTTACAATCCAGACACTCTTTCATCATGTTTTCTCCTCCATTTCTGTCTCTCTGTGGTTGTGAGCCCGTCCAGCCTCGTGTTTATTCCAAGGTGCACCATGATCAGGAATGCTTCAGAGAGAGGCCTTCCCGCCCTGCTGAGGGTTTAGCTGTTCTCACTCCTCTTGCTTTTTAAGGAGAGAGGCAGCAAATCACTGCAGGATGATTCTTGAGGGGAAAATAATGTTAGGAGAAAAACCATCTGCCTTGGGGTTTGGGGCTTGGATGCTGCTTCAAGCATGGAGGAGGAGGAGGAGGAGGAGGAGGAGGAGGAGGAGGAGGAGGAGGAGGAGGAGGAGGAGGAGGAGGAGGAGGAAATGGTTCCCAGGTAGCTTTAATACCACCAGGGAGGAAGAGGCTGGACCATCCTGCTCACTGCTCCAGAAGGATTTGGAGTGAAATTGGTAGAAAAATAGGTTTTATTCACAGCCAGCTTTGAAGGAAGAGAGAAGAAACAATTATTTTGAAGGTTCTGTCTCCAAAATTCTTAAGTTGAGCAGACCTTTTACAGGAGAGGAGGTCAGAGAGAAGACAGGGCAGGGAGTGCGGGGGAGGCACATGGCAGGGAACGGACACCTGCAGAACCAGCTGACCTGTGTCACACAGGCCTGAGTGGGCAACCTCTGCTCCGTCTTCTTCGGGGCTGTCAGGGTAAGGGGTTGCAACCCGGCCCCAGCCTCCACTCTGAGCATGAGGAAGCCATTCCCAATTTCAGATGGTGGGGGGCCCAAATTCAGTCTGCTTCAGGACCTAGACTTGAGGCTTCTTGAGTGTGATTGAGAACCCCATTTTTATGAAAGGGCAAGGCTCCTGGGAGTCTTGGATGTTGGAAAATGTGACAGAAGAGATTTTAATAAAGCCAAAGCCAAAATACCCAGGGCTGTGAATTGCACTGCTGCAGCCGCAGGTCGCACCCTCCTCTTTGTTGCCCAAGGAATGTGGGAACACTGATAGTCGTTTGCCTTCGCCCAGGTGAGCCCTCTCTGAGACCATGAGGAGACATTTTCAGGCCTTGAGAACAAGGAGGTGATAGCTCTGAGAAGAAGAGATGGTTAAATCTTACGGACACATCTTGTTTCTTTCCTGGCTTTGGCTACTAGGCAGCTGAAGGCCACATTCCAGTTGATCTCTGATGGCTAAGTCCCTCTGCTACCAATCAGTCCAGCCCTCAGCATCACCAGCTCAGCCTTGGGTGCTTTTGCTCAAGTCAAGAAGGAAAGCATGAGAGGCAAGCGATTCCAGAAGGCTTTACTGAATCGTATGCTTAAGGGCAAAAGAGACAGCAAGTGAGTAAGGCCCCAGACTTGCTCCTGGAGGAAGCTGGGAGCTAAGCTCTAGGGCTGACAGGTGGCTTGCGCAGGTGTCCTGGCAGCGACTGAGCAGGGCTCCCCGCTTCTGCACACACATGCTTTGCTCTGCTCCCGGATCTGTGCTTGGTGGGCGATCTGCTCCTGCGTGCTGAGCATTTGTGCTCTGTTTGCAAAGGGCAGCAGAGGCGCTCCCCATGGCCAGCCCAGGAGGTCATCTGGCTTCAGAGCCCGGCATTCTGCCCACCAGAGGCTGCAGGAAAGTCCTTTTGCAGGCACTGAAGGAAGCACATCATGGAAACAGGGCCTCCTGCTCATCCTTAGAGACGCAAAACGTGGTTGGGAAGCTGGACTTTTCTCCTTGGTGACTCATTTTAGCGAGGCCCTTACAATATTCTTCTTTCCTGTTTTAATTTGGCCCTGGCTTCATCTGCCCAGTCGGCCACCATTTTCCTAGTCATGGGATCTTCCCAACCATTTCTTTGCTGCTGTGTGTTTTTGAAAATGGCCTCAAATTGCTTTTGGAGCAAGGCAAGGTGCGAACAAGGAGCCGAGCGAGGATCACATTCCACCGGGAGCCTCAGCCTGGGAGAGCAGCGAGCATCCTGGGGGCGGCACCGGATCTGAGCAGGCAGCCAGGCAGCGGCTCTGAGCCTCCAAGGTTCCCACTTGTTAACCACCATCTGGGACTCCGCTTCCCCTCTGGGATCCTCAGTGTCTTCATCAGCGAAATGACAATAGCAGTGTTCACACTGAGCCTGGCTGTAAAGAAGGGTGCTGGGAGGTGGCGGTGTCTGCAGCACCTCCTCAGGTGCTGGGTGCACAGTGCTGGCGCCCCACGGAAGACCTGGCTGGGTGTGCGAGTGCTTAGGGGGCTGTGAGCTGAGGAAATGTGGGGACGAGGCGGGCAGGTGCATGTGCTGCCGACGCTGGCCAGGAAAGACCTGCTGGAGGGAGGTAAGAGGAGGAGGTTGCTTTCTGAGCACAGCGGGGCCACCATGCGAGGGGAGAGGACTTGGAATGGCCCCATCCAGTTGGACAAGAAATGGCTAGAGGCCTCCCAAAGCCCTGGCACTGGTAGTACAAGGACAGGCAGGACGTTGGGGTGTGTCTCAGTCCAGTCCAGGCTGCCCATGATTTGGAGTGACCCCAGAGGTGGTGAAGGGCACATCTGCTCAACCATGGGAAAGGGCTGGCTTGGCTGTGCCTGGGCCAGCTGCCCGCTCTCCTGGACCCCCTGGCACCAACTCAGGCCCGTCAAAACCACAACAAGATGCCTTCAAGGCAGTGGGAAAGCCCCTGGTATCTGGTGGCACCACCCTAATTGTTTATCTGTTTATGTGCCTTGTGGGTCAGTGCCTGGTGTGCACATCACAGGGGAATAAATGTGAGCACACACACACACACACGTGCCCCACATGTGCACACCACATGTTCCCATGGATACCTACGCCTGAACACACACGTGCCCCTGGACACACGTGCTTGCACCTGGGCGTGTAGCACCCACACGCACACAGGCCGCACACACCCACACTTTCACAGACAGCCCCTGGCTCTGCAGGCTGTGCTCCAACGGGAAGAAGGAAATACAGGTGAGCCGTGGTTCCCACTCAGGGGGGAGCCCGAGCGAGGGCCCCCAGGAAAGCCAGCCTCCCGTTTACCCCTTCACTGGCCACGCATAAGAGCCCCATTATGACCGAGCTGCTTTATCTCGGTGACACTTAGTGACACTTGTTTTCTTTGGTTTGGCTCAGTATTGTGCTCTTGTCACTGCCCTGTACCCATTTAAAACTCCTCCTTTGTTCCAGCTTCCTTGGAGGGACAGTATTTGTGTGGCTTTTGACTCTGCCTGCCAAACCACGGCAGGCCTCCCCTCAACTGCTCATTTGTCGATGGCCAAGGCAGCAGGTCTTGAGCTCCCTGTGAACCAGGTCTCGGGAGCAGGGAGGCTGGGGCGGCTTCTGGGTCCCCGAGGCCACACCTGCCTGGCCTCCCTTTGGGACATGGTGGGCTCTGCCACAACACGGGCAACAGCTCATTGCCCCCCTCTTTTTAAAAGGCTTTCCCTTTGGATTCTGGGGTTCTTAAGACCCCTCCACATGGCCCACTGTGCCAGCAGCCCAGAGTAGCCTCCATCCTCCGAGTCAGAATGGAAGGCAGGACAGTGTCTCCAGGGCTGGAGAGTGCGTGGCCTGGGTGGATGCCTTGCCTGCGACCTGCTGGGTCCTGCTCAGGACTGGGCTCCTCCATATCTTCCCGCCAACCCTGGGGCATGGTGAAGTGGGGGTGGCTGCGGCACCCATGACCCCTGTGCCCCTCCAGCTGTTCTCACTGCCAAGTGGCTTCCTGGGCTTGAAAGGCACATGTTCCTTCTTGAAGGTGAAGAGAGGAGGGGGGCAGCGCATCCCAACATTCAGACCCCAAGAGAAGGCCAGCCCAGCTGGAAGCCAGGGCCGGAGGACAGTGAGCAGGGCCAGACGTGCTCAGGGTGGCCTTGCACAGGGTGCGAACGTCCCTGCCTTTCACCTGCGTGAGGGGAGAGGCTCTGGCCATCACGACCTGGGATGAGAGGCAGGGACCCCGACTGCTGGGCCACCTGGAGGAGTGGCCTGTGGCTGGAGGCCGTGGGGCAGAGCTCAGTCTTCACACAGGCACGGTGGGGGCCTGCACAGGGGAGGCTGTCCCCGGGCTGGGCTGAAGAGCAGCATAGCCCTTGCTGGCCATTCCCTGGCCCCTCGGAGCGGGGAATACTCCCAAAGTCTCTGTCACTCACCCCAGCACGTTCACGGGCACCGCCAGGGCAAAGAGGTGCCGGTCTGAGGCAAAGCCGGAAAGCGAGGCCCTTCTCCACCAGGCCTGTTCTTGACTCTGAGCTTCTGCCCCAACTGCTTCTTTTGGTTTAGATGTCTTCCAGTTTATAAAATGGTGGTGATAAAATGGGCTTTAAAAAGCTCTTCATTTGGAAAAGAAACAAAAAGGCAGCCTAGTGCTGGTCTCCAAAATGAAATTTATTTGGGTTTTTCAGGTTTGTGGACTCTAGTTTGGAAACAGCAAGTCCACCTCGTGACCAAAGCAGGGAGCTCTGGTGAGCCTCTCAGGTCCTCCAAACTCCTGTGCCCAGTGTCCCTCCCTTTGTCTGCTCTGGCTCCTCAGCCCCCCATCGTGCCCCAGCCCCAGTGACTTCCAGGCTGTGCCAGGGCCATCTGGAGCCAAGCCCTCTGCCCTCTGCTGCTCTGATCCCACGGCATGGCTGGTGAGGGACTCTCCTCACTTCATTTTCCTCCTGTCCACCAGCCGCAGGAGAGAGCCTCACTGCTGTCTCTGCTACACCCTGACCTTGGGTTTCCTCCTCCCAGGCCCACAGCCCGGAGCCACTTGGCTCTGCCCTCTCCACCCTCATCCTGGGTGCCTGAGCCTGGCTGCAGGAGCCACCACTGTCAAGGGGCATGGCCCCTCTAATCTATGGCCCAGTCCCAGCTGTCACCCTGCTACTTGTCAGTGCTTCAGTGAACCTTTGGTCAGCGCCCTGTCCTTCCCCTCCGAGGCTAAATTCCCTGAATGTGTAGGTTGAGGGTTTTGGGGTGGAGACGGCTGGCAGACCGTAAAAAGGAGAGAGATTTGGGGTCCGCAGTGTGTCAGATATTGCTGAAGCTGCAGGAGTAGATCGAGTCCAGGTGGAGGAGGAGGAGAGGGATGGGACAGAGCTGGGAAGACACCTGCTGTCCCCAGTGCCCACCTTCCTCCTGGGTTCCTCATCACATGTGGCAACCTCAGAGGTGGCAATGACGGAGTCCAGAGCCGGGGGCCATTCATGGCTCCTTTGTCCTCCTGACAGCCACATGGCCACTGGCTGATGTTTCTGATGACCATTTCTGCCATCTTTGCCATCCCTCCTTTCCCTTGGCCTCTAGCTCTGCTTGTTCCTGGGGTGCAGGGGCCAAGCGCACTCGCCTGTGTGCCCTTAGATGCAGGGCAAGCTGGCACATAGACAGGTTCTTTGCAAGTTTGCTTTCAGAGATGCTCTCCACGCTGAGCCTGCAGGAGGTTTGCTGGTACGCGGGTTGCCAGGTCCCACTTCTCAACCTCAGGGTTTGCAGTTCTAACAGTTCTCAGGTGATGCTGGTGGTCCAGGGCCCACACTTTGGAACCAGGGCTTGAGTGCATGGAGTGAATGGATGCTGGTACTGGAGGCGTGGTCTGATCCATTCCAGTTGTATTAATCTAGATCCCTCATTCAGGGACCCCTGCGGCAGTTAGGGCATCCTAACATCCATCTATCTATTCCACTGGCCTTCTGCTCAACTCAGTCAGTTCTAACCCTGCAGAATTGTGTGTGTGTGTGTGTGTGTGTTTGTGCGTGTGAATGTGTGGTTCTGGGGATTGAACGCAGGGCCTTGCGCACGGCAGGGAAGCACTCTACCATTGAGTTAACCCCCAACCCTTTAAAAGTCGTTTTAAATTTTGAGACAGGGTCTCACTAAATTTCCCAGATTGGCTTTGAACTTGTAATCTTTCCACTTCAGCTTCCCAAGCAGCGGGGATTACAGGCCCGTGCCCCGATGCCTGGCTGTGCCGTCACACTTTAGACTGGAGGACTGAGTCGACCTGGGTGTGCTTGGTTGCGTTCTGAGTTGGCTAGTTGTTTCTGTCTTTCCAGATGGTTAGGCCTAGTGGGGCATTTTTGGCTTCCTGTTCATCTCTTTCTCAAAGTCCTTTCCCAGTCAGGGGTGAAGTGTTGAGGGGATGAGGAAGCCCTGCAGCTGTGTGCACTCACGGGGAGGACACTGAGACATCGCCAGCCCCCTCGGGAACGTTGAGACTTCAGTGGCAGAAACTGAGCCCACCCTCTTAATTTATCAGAAAGAGCAACAAATGCCACCATTCGACCAGCTTGGACTGGACACAGATACTGAATGAACTGAAATGCCTGCACTCAGGCCCCCGGTGCTCTGGTTTGGAAGTGGCTAAAGTGGGTGTCCTGTGTCTCTTACAAACCAGGGATCACATGTCTGAGATTTAGGGGGTCAGTTGTAACAACGAACATTTGGAGGTGCCCAGAATCGTTCCTTAGGCAGAAACTCCCTGAGGAAGGACCATGACAGGCTCCTTTAACTCAGTAAGAGTTTCCTCTTGGATTCCATTCAGTTTCCTTGTTCTCATTCTTTGCTCCCAATAAAACTGTTGGTATATAATTCGGTGTCTTAAGCCGACTAGTTGTGGAGCCAAAGTATACTCCTATTGTGAGTGAGTGGATCGGCTTCCTGGTTCGCCATCGCTCCCTGGTGTCTGTAACAACGTGACTGGGTTTCCTAGAATCTGATCCCCCGGGTGACTTGAATCTGAAGACAGATGCTCGGCCTGAGCAGCTGCCCAGTGACCCTGGCCTCCACCTTCTCCCTCAGGCTCACCTGCCCAGTCCCAGCCACCCCTCCGAAGGCGGCTCACTGGCGTGGCCAATGGGAAAGGGTGTGAAATAGCCTTGGGAAGGTGGCGCTTGTGCGTGAAGGGGAGTGGCTCTTGGGATCTGAGGGTGGGAGAGGGAGGAAATGAGGGTAGCAGAGGGGCTGGGGGCCACAGCTTTTGTTTCTCCACTTGGCTGCAAGCTCACCCTGGGCCACAAGATGCGTAAGTCATCCCAGTTGTTAATCTGGATCTAGTGTTGCCATTGAAGACACTCTTCAGGTGACAGGCACTTGGCTTCTTTTGTACGGCCTGTGTCAAGCAAATCTGGCCCCCTTCTGATGGCCCAGAGGGTTTTCCTTCCCAGCCTGTCCCCCTGAGCATTTCTGAATAGCAAAACATCCTTTGGTGGCAGGAACTCAAATCCGGGATCCACCATGGGAATGGAAAGTCTTTTGAGGAGAAGGAAGTGGATTAAGAGTCTAGAGTGCATAATACCAGGTTTTGGAGCCAGGATTCCCTTCAAGCTCTGTCTCTACTTTCTAGTTGTGTTGTGTGAGTTAGTAACTTAACCTCTCTGAGCCGCAGCTCCTTAGGCAGTTATTAATGCAGTTTGGACAACTCTACCCAAAGTAGCCCTCCCACCATAGATCCTCTCTACTCTATCGCCTTATCTCCTTCACAATCCTTATCATCACCTGAAATGCGTCTCCCAGCTTAGTTAAACCTTGTTGGTTGTCTGGGTTGTCTTAGTCTATAAATTCCAAGAGGCTAGGGATCATTCCATCTTCACCTGGAGCTCTGAGCTGCTTGCTCTATGAATGGAGGAAGGAACAGTGTGCTCCTTAGCACGTGGCTGGCTGTGAGCGCGGAGCTCCCGTGGTCCACCTGTGCAGAGTAGCCTGGGCTTGCCTTCCACATCGACTCTTGCTCGGGCAGTTTAGTCTGCAGATATTTCTTGAGCACTTGCTAGGTGCCACACACTGTTATTTACAATGCAGAAAAAACAAACAAACAAACAAACAAACAAAAAAAAACCAAAGCAGACCAGACTTCCTGGTTTGTAGAAGCTTGCACTTCAG
This sequence comes from Ictidomys tridecemlineatus, assembly GCF_052094955.1. Taxonomy (NCBI): domain Eukaryota; kingdom Metazoa; phylum Chordata; class Mammalia; order Rodentia; family Sciuridae; genus Ictidomys; species Ictidomys tridecemlineatus. Next base: position 8,277,676 of record NC_135477.1, on the reverse strand, counting down.
TGGCGGTGAAGAGACAAAAGAATTCAGAAGCAAGATATAAGGAGCTGGGTGGTGAGAAGGGTGAGAGAGGGGCTAGGAGGTGCTGTGGGGGGTTAGGAAAGTGCAAGGTTAATGCTTTCTATCCAAGTTAAAGCTGAATGTAACACACAAGCGTGTTTACTATAACTTATATTTCACAATGTATAATGGAACCACTTTAAGATAAGAAACCAGGAGCTCAGATGTAGCCATTTTAAAATTCCCTAACAGGTATCCAGTCACAACTGTAGCCCTTTCCCTGTGCTCACCCCAATTTTAAATTAGCTAATCCTATCGATTGTAACCCCAAACTCCTCCTAGCAGAGCAAGGGGCATTATTGCATTAGGGATAAAAGCAGGCAGACTGCCCACCTAGGTGTGATTCCCTCTGGGGACACATCCTTCTGCAGAAGTACAGTTTTGTCTTGCAGAACCACTTCCAAGCATGTGTTTGATTTCTTGGGGTACCTTGGTATTTATTTATTTTTCTTTTAAATTTGTTTATTCTAATTTGTTATACATGACAGCAGAATGCATTACAATTCATATTACACATATAGAGCACAATTTTTCATGTCTGGTTGTACACAAAGTAGAGTCACACCATTGATGTCTTTAAACATGTACTTGGGGTAATGGTGTCCATCTCATTCCACCGTCCCTCCTACCCCATGCCCCTTCCCTTCTCCTCTGTCCCTGCACCTCAGTATTCCTAACAATTTGGCGCCCAACATGGGGCTCCATACATTGTCTAGGGGGTTGTGGGGTCTTCCTCCTAGAGAAGATGTGTCCCCCTGGCTGGTTGCAGAGACCTTGGGGTGGGGGAGAAAACTGTGATCCCCGAGGGCGGTAACAGACTCAGAATAGAAAGTGAACCAGCAATGAGGGGACAGGGCCCTCGCCAGCATCGAGGTGAACAGGTAACTTCGTGCATGGACCCAGGCAGGAAAATCTGTTCTCTAGCTCAAGAGAGAAGTACTTCCCTGGTGGTCAGGACATCCTGGCGGCCATGTGAGTGTGACTGAGACGCGACTTGGCCACGAGGTGAGTGTGGACTCCCAGTCTGCGAGGGAGCTGGCAGGGGCAGAGACAGAGCCTTGGGAAGGGGAGTGCAGAAAGCCTTCAGTGAAGGGGGAGCTAAGCCTCTTGAGATGCAGGAATACAAGATCAGACCCAGGGAATGGGGTGGACAGTGAAAATCCTACTCTAGAGAAAGAGGATGCCCGCAGGGGAAAAGACACGGAAATTCCCCCAGAGAGCACTATGGGCTACCTGCTAAAATATTGGAAAGATAATCCCAGGACAGAAGGGAAAGAGAAAGAAAAGATGATAAAATGCTGTTGTTTTATATGGACTCAGGAACCTCTCCTAAAGCCTTCAGCATTGTGGCCAAAGGTTGGAGCAGATGAAGACTGGATATATCAATTATATAGAATATCTAAATGGTAAAACCCTTGTGATCTTTTTGTGGAGAAAGGTGCCTAAAGTCCTCTTTCCTCTTAAAATTACTAAAAATAGGAACAAAGAGGGTAAAACAGAAGGAAGAACCAAACGAATGGGATCTCTTAACTTGTCTTCCCCCATCATCGACTCCTGCAGGTTCAGATCTTCCAACTGAGGAACAAAATTCAACTCCTCCTGCCCCCAGGAATGTTTCAGAAGAGGGTAGAAGGCAGCCAGGGCTGGCTGCAGTGGCTTCTGTCCGTCCCCCAGCTTTGGACCCTTCCTACCTGGCTAAGGAAAGAATCAGAGCAAACAAGATATTCAGTTTCCCCTTTCCCCAGGGGGGAAAAACTGGATTCCTTCCCCTGACCCCAACCCTTTATCCTTTAGCTGAGGTTCTTCTGGGAGGGGGTGAAATTGGGTTTGCAAATGCCCCTCTTACCAGCTCCGAGGTGAGGAACTTAACACAGGAACTAAACCTTTGTTAAAGGACCCACATGGGGTAAGCTGAACAGTTGGACCAATTCCTCAGCCCTCACCTTTATACACGGGCTGAACTCATGTCTGTCTTAAGTATCTTATTCTCTGGGGAAGAAGGAGGAATGATTAGGCGGCAGCAATGGCAACTTGGGAACGTGAGCGTCCAGTTGGACCTGAGGTTCTGCTGGCTGATGTAAAACTCCCAAATCAAGAACCCACTGGGATAATAATAATGAGACACCCAGGGCCGCAGAGCTCTCAGAGATTGACTGTAAGGGAATAACGGAGGGCTGTCTAGGAGGAAGACCCGGGGTTCCAAACATAGCCAAGACTTTTACTATACCATGAGAAAGAGGTGAAGGCCAACAGAAATTGTTTTTAGATAGATTGAAGATTTGAAAATATTCTGGGTTATATGACTTCTTAGGGCAAGGCATGTTAAGACTACATTTTGTGACTAATGGCTGGTCTGACTTTGCTAAACAACTACAGAAACTGGAAAATTGGAAGGATAGACGTCTAGAGGAATTAGTAAGAGAAGCTCAGAAGGTCTCTGTAAAGAGCAAAGGAATCAGGAACAGAAGGCTAAAATGATAGAACAAGTAACTCAACAAAACCAGGCCCCCAAATCAGGGACCTGGGGTCTCAATCAAGACAACCCAAGAGGCAACAGGCCAAAGGACCACGGAGGGAAAAAGGTGGATACATGCTACAAATGTGGAGAGGAAGGCCATTTCAAGAGGGCAGGACCCAAATGGGGAGAGGAAGAAAGGGTGACAACCCTCACGTCCTTGATGAAGATTAGGGAGGTCGGGGCTCTTCCCACTAAGGGGTCCTACCAAGAGCCCTTGATACACTTGGAGGTGGGACCCAAAGGGGGAGAAATAACGTTCCTAGTTGACTCTGGGGCAGCTCGTTCCTCTTTAGTGTATCACCCCATCCGTCTACACATGTCCCACAGACAGCTGCTAGTGTCAGGAGTAAAGGGGGAATGTTTTCATGTCCCTGTTTCTAAAAAGACTCAAGTAAGACAGAAAGAGGGACAGACCCAAACAGAGTTCCTCTTCGTGCCTGCAGCAGGGACCAATCTCTTAGGTGAAGACTGACTGTCCAAACTTGGAATAGGATTAATGATCAGTGACAGGGAAATTCGGATTTCCCTAGACCTTCTAACTGCTAAAGAAGGGAAGAGTCTTGCCCTAAGAAGTCATATAACCCAGAATATTTTCAAATCTTCAATCTATCTAAAATCTATCCTGAGGTCTGGACAAAAGAGGGGCATCTAGGAGGATCAAAGGTCACCCCAATACATAAAAAATTAAAGGAGAATCAGTCAGAGAAAACAATACCTGATCCCTCATGAAGGGAGACCAGGATGAGGACCTGGGTAGAGGGGTACTCAAAGATGACACTGCCCCATGACACTCTCATTTTACCAGTAAGAAAGCCAGATGGATCTTATAGATTAGCCCAAGACTTGAGGGCGACGAATCAGATTATTCAAGACAGACAGCCTGTAGTCCCTACTTCCTACACTCCTACTTAGCAAAATACCTTATGATGACCCGTGGCTTAGTGTCCTAGATTTGAAAGGTGCTTTCTGGGCATGTCCTTTGGCTGAGGACAGTAGAGATCTGTATGCCTTTGAATGGGAGAATCCTCAGAGGGGAGGGAACAATGACATCCACGGACAGTCCTTTCCCAGGGTTTACAGCGTCCCCCAGTGAGTTTGGACAAAGTCTCGAACAAATATTAGAAAAATTTGAGATCCCACCACAAACTAAGCTCCTCCTATATGTAGATGACTTGTTGATCTCTGGAGATAGATAGGAAGGAAAACGTAACTGAGGCAGATGTTGACCTACTTATCTTCTTAGAACAACAAAAATTAAGAGTTTCAAGAACTGAACTACAATTTGTAGGACGAAAGGACAAACATTTGGGATATTCAATTAGCAAAGGGAAATGAAGGTGAAATCCAGAACAGATCTCAGGGATAATTGATGTGCCAACACCTAACACTAGAAGGGAACTCAGAAAGTTCCTGGGACTGATGGGATATTGTAGATTGTGGATAGACTCCTGTGCTCTTAAAACTAAGGGGTTGGATCTTAAACTTCCAGTTGAAGAACCTAGTTCCCAGCTTCCAGGGGGTGGCCTGAATGCATCCAGTCAGTGGCGCTACTGCCCTTTTGGTGGAGGAAAGTCTAAAACTGACCTTTGGGGGAGTCCTGACAGTGAGCACATCCCATCAGGTCAGGACTGTCCTCCACCAAAATGTGAAACTCCAGAATTCTAAAATATGAGGCCATTCTTCTGGAAAACGACAGCTTAAAACTCACAAGTGATAGGTGCCCAACCTCAGCTGAATTCTTCACTGGGGGGAAAACCTCAGACTCCGTTGAACACCAGGGCATGGATTTAATAGAACCCCAGACCAAGGTCAGGTCTGACCTTAGAGAAATTCCCTTCTCAACAGAATCATTGAAGATGGGCCTTCTTGAGTCATTGAAGGAAAGAGGCACAAGGGATATTCTGTAGTAGACGGAATAAAATAAAAAATAATAGACTCAGGAAGGCTACTCAAGGTGAGGGGTGGGTGTCCAGACCTGTGAACTATTTGCTCTTAATTGGGCCCTAAAATTTCTAAAAGGAAAGGAGATTCTAAATACGCCTGTGGAGTTGTCGACCCTTTTGGAAAACATTTGGACTGAAAGAAGCTTAATTAATAGTAAGGAAAAGGATTTAGTACATAAAGAATGAATTGCTCAAATCTTGGAAAGCCTATTATTCCAGAAGAGAAAGCTATTGTACATGTGCCAGGACATCAAAGGGGCCATAGCATGGTGGCCCAGGAAAGAGACTGCAGATGAAGCAGCTAAAGAGGCCCCTATTTTGTCTCCTCCCTCAATTATCCCAATACTCAGGCCACACGAGGAGAAACAACTAATAAGTTGGGAGAACTCCAAAACGCCGAAGGGAAAATGGCTTTTACCCGATGACAGAGAGATGCTCCCAAAACCTATATTATGAGGGAAATGACCACCCACTTATAGAGGGGGCCACAGTGGCCCACAAGCCAAGTGTGATGCTCTGTGAAGAAGGTATGGATGCGTGGGAATCTAGACCATGGCCAAACAGGGCAGCAGAGTTAAGTCACCTGTGGAAGGGCCAATATACAGGCTTTGGGAAAACAGCCCCCAGCAGGGTGGAACCCTGGATTAAGACCCTTCCAAAGCATCCAGATTGACTGTGCTGAAATGCCCAAAATAGGATCTTTAAAATGCTTGTTGGTAAGAGTGGATCATTAACCAATTGGGTAGAAGCCATCCCCCTGCCCAGAACCTCTGCCAAAAACGTGACCATGGTCTTATTGGAGTCTCTAATTCTCCAAGTTGGTCTGATAGAAGATATAGATTCAGATAATGGAAGCCACTTCACTATAACCGTTATTAAAGAACTCATGAGAATCTTACACATAAAGTGGGAATATCATACTTCCTGGCACCCAGCTTCCCTGGGAAAGGTGGAGGGAGTGAACCAGACTCTAAGACAAACCACTAAGCTAATATCAGAAAGGAAACTCCCTGGACTAAGTGTCCCCTCATTGCTCTTCTCTGAATTAGAACGTCTGTCCTGGAAGATGTAGGGCTGTCCCCATGTGAACTGTTACGTGGGACACCCTATTTAGGAAAACAGCAGGTTCCCCACTTCTGAAACATAGCATCAATTTCTTAAGTATTACCCATTAGGTCTCTTTACTTTACCATCCTGAGTTTGCAGGGCTTCTGGGCCTAGATACACCTCTGCAATTCCCCGTAAACTCACATCGGTCAGGTGACCGCGTCCTGACCCAGGTTTGGGAGGAAGACCAGCTTGACCCTGCTTGGGAAGGGCTCTACCGAGTCCTGCTCACAACTGCGACAGCTGGTTGGGCTGCAGGGGGAGCCTGGACTCACTACCCATGCGTAAAACAAGCTTCAGTCTCTGGCAGGGAGAAGAAAGGACTCCAATCCCATTCAGATTCACCAAATCAACTTTAAAAAGATTCTAATGATATTCACAGTAATGTGGGAAGTGGCATTCTCTAAGTTGATCATTAATGTAATGTTAAATTCTATGCCTGTCTGGTACTCCCCTGTGGAGATTTATTAATCAGGGGCAATTATCTGGGGCAAACAAATACCTTTGTCTAGCTCATTCTAGGGAAATTAATCCCTGGGAATCTAATAACGATGTTACCAAGGTTACTTTAGAAGTAAAAAGATTTACTACAAAGTCTTAAAGTCAAAATTGGGTTCTACTTTAAGTGCCTGGATGGAAGGGATTGCACGTTGAATAAAAGCAACTGTTCCCCTTGCCCAACAGGGAGGCCAGAAGCACAAATGGTCCCATCCCCAGTTGGCTGGACCTTATTGGCATGGGAAGCATGATATCTCTCCTTCAGGAAAACCCAGCTGAGAGATAAGTCTTGCAAGACCCTGTCATTGTCGTTCCTGGCCATCAAGGGCCCAAGGCAAAAGCCCCAAAGACCAGCTGACCTCCTTCCCTTGGAACAAAGTACCCCTCACACCTCTCTAGGTGGGGGACAATTGGCCTCCTTGGGAAATATATCTGGATGCAATGAAGCCGGCCCTTTGTGGAGATATCTAACCCGACAGCACTTGCTATTGCCCGAGCTGGCACTGTGGAGGGCCGTTACCTTTCCCTGCCAATTGGAGGGGAACCTGTGCTTTGGTTCAACTGGCTATACCTTACGCCCTGGCATTTCTCAGATCAAATCAACCTCAGTCCCCTGGGAGGAAAAGGGGACTCTCCTCCCCAGGTGAGTCATCTGACCCCTGTGTTTATGTAGATCCCACTGAAGTCCCTCAGGGAGTTCCTAATGAGCCCAAAGCCAGAAATCAGAGAGCAGCAGGTTTTGAATCAGTTCTCTTTTCATGGTCTCCGATAAATAAAAACATAAATCAATTACGTCTATTATAATCATCGAAGGATTATTTTAGTGATACCAGAGGTGCTCTCAAGGGAATTGCAGAACAAATAGATTCTCCCAGGGCAATGGCATGGTGAACAGAATGGCTTTAGTGTGGTGTCAGCAGGAAACTCAGGAATTACACCCATTCGCTAACCTAATGCAGCAATGGTTTGGTGACTGGAAAGAACCAATAACCCCATTCATTACCACATTCTTTATTGTACCGGGCGGGAGTCATGACCGCAGTGAGACGGTGCATGATTCCATGAATGAGAGGTGTTATTCAACAACTGATAGAGACTACTGTCACCCAACTACCATCTCACATCAAAATCGCCTTCCTGTATGAGATATAGTTGAACAAGAGTGTCAGAAGATCTCTGAATTTGAAGAAAATGATTTATATTGATCACAGAGGGGGGAAATTGTCATATGAATGTCTTCTTTTCTATTAAAGCTATAATTTAAGACACAAACATGTTTTGGATGTCCCTTTTCCTGTGTCCTCCCCAAGTTTAAATCAGCATAGATCGTAACCCCTAACTCCTCCTAGCTGAGCAAGGGACAGTAGGCTTTAGGGGTAAGAGCAGGCAGACTGCCCACCCAGGTGTGCTTGCTCACTGGATTCCCTTTGGGGGCGCACCCTTCTGCAGAAATATAGTTTTGCCTGGCAGACCCACTTCCAAGCACGTATTTGATTTCTTGTGGCATCTTGGTATTTCTAACAAATGATTGCATGGGGACACGATGCATTGCAAAAAATCTGCAGGCACAAAAGCCTGCAGCTATTTGGAGAAAGAGTTTCCCAAGTAGATGCAGAAGAAAGTGCAAAGGTCCTGAGGCTGACTACTGCTAGAGTGGGGAGGGGGAGAGGCCATGGGATCTGGTTGAACAGGGGCCTTATGAACCCTCACCAGGGCTTTCAGCCTTACTCTGAAAAAGATGGCCAGGGTACCATCGGACTTCTCTCTTTCAAGGGCTGTTGGAGGGCTGTGTTTGTTGCTGAAAGTCTGTGGCTGGGGTGCATCCTGGTGAGCACTGAACTCATTCATCCTGACGGGAGGTGGTTTCGACAGCGAGTGCGGAGATGGACACTGTGCCACTCTTCCCGTCACTTTCCCCCTTAGGACCTCAGGTCCTCAGCGGAGGGCTGCATGTTGGTGACCTGAAAGCAGGGGCCAGCTGCTCTCGGTAGCCCTTTAGAGCCCTTACCTGTAGAGCACCTGCTCCACCTGGGCTGTGACATCAGAGGACCAGCTAGGGACAATGAGACCCCAGACCCTGTGGCTCCTCTGGGCAAGGCAGGGGTGGTGTGGTGGGGAAGGTGGGCTCACTGCAAACCGGGCACACTGTAGGTGCTGTGTCCATGACACTGTAGGTGCTGTGCCCATGATCCAAGATGGCCCAGTGGCTAACAGCTATGGCATGCTGCTCCACGAGGGCAATGTGAGATTGCAGGGTCTCCACCTGACACCTAAAGGGGAGCCTCCATCACTGGGCCTTCTGGGTTCCAGTGGCTGGAAGCCCAAGCTGCCACTTCCTCACCCCACAGAGGCTCCTGGTCCTTCTCACTCCCTCGGCTCATCTGCCCCATCTGTCAGGTCTCTAGGAAGGTGGAAGGGCCCTGGCTGCCTCTTGGTCTCCCTCCAGCTTCCCAGCACATGTGGGTAGAAACCACTTTAGGAAAGGAGAAGCCTAGCCGGGAGCCCAGCTCAGCTACAGGAAGAGGCAGCCCCAGGAGGGTCTCAGCCTCCTGCCTTGGGAAGGGGGAGGGACCGTAACTCTGCCCACAGGCCGCCCTGTGGGCAGCGGGTGGTGGAGCCAGAAAGAAGAGCTGCCTGAGCAGGCGGGTGGGAGGCGGGCAGCGGAATGGCCCAGCTTCAGGGGAGGGTTCTGCAGCTTAGTGGAGGAGCCCCGAATGGCCCCTTCCCCCTGAGGCCACCCACTGGGATTCCAGGGAGTGGCCTGGTCACTGGGCTCTGTTACTGGGGAAGGTGCTTCAAAATCTTTCTTCCTGTGGTTCTCTTTTGTTTATTTATCTTTTTGGTATTGATCATTGAACCCAAGGGTGCTTAACCACCGAGTCACATCCCCAGCCCTGGTTTTTTTTTTTTTTTTTTTTTTTAATTTTGAGACAGGGTCTCGCTAAGTTGCTCAGGGCCTCGCTGAGCTGCTGAGGCTGACCTAGAACTTGTGATCCTGCTGCCTCAGCCTGAGTTGCTGGGATTCCAGGCGTGAGCCACCATGCCCGGCTTCCTTCTGTTCTTAGTGGCAGTTCTGTGTCAGTGAAGAGGAGTCTGGGCCTTGGGGCTCTGTCTGGCCTGCCTTCAAACATGCTCCAAGCAGTAGGAGGGAGGGGCAGCGGTGAGGGCTGCTGCCCAAGGGCTGTGCTCCCCAGAGCTCTCCTCTCCACAGGAGGAGGCCTCTCTAACAGAGCCTTGCTAAAGGGCAGTGGGACAGGAGGGGTGCCTGGTGACAGCCCAAGGCACCATGTGGTGGCAGGTGGCAGCGGTCCAATTGTGTTTGCCCCGCATGCCCAGGACCACCCATCCTTTCTGACCCACTGACAGGCCCCCATTTCCCACACCTACCTGGGCTGGCTTTGAAAGGACAGCTAGGCTGTCTCCACTTCCTTCTCCCCGGGGCTCCCTGAACAAGAAGTTCCCAGCCCCCATCCTCTTGGGATTTTACTGCTGACCACCATGGAGAAAAGAGGCGGTCACCAGAATAACAAAAATGGGCTTCCCAAGCCACGCAGTTGGGAAAATCATCCAAGAGGGATGCTCAGGTGATCCAAGAGCTTGATGAGTCTCCGTGGCCTCGGGACCAACTGACTGGGAAGCCTCTGCTCTCGTTCCCACTCAGCCCTGGAAGGTCCCTCCTGCCCTCCGCGCGTCTTCTCAGTCTCAGTCGCTGGCTGACCCGCTTGCCTTTGGCGTCTCGGCTTAGGCACCCCGTCTCTGAGACTGCCTCTGCCATCTGACTAGAAGCCTTTCTGTAGGTCTCCAGAGCAACTTGTGCAAGTGTACCATCTGATCCAGGTCTCAGACCAGGCCCCTGCCGCTGCTCTGGGTGGGAAGGACCCTCCTCCCTCACAGCCACAGGAGTCCTCCACCACTTCCTGCTGTCAGGCAGACATTGCTAACCTGCCACCGCACTCTTCTTCGATGATCCCAGACCCGACTTCAGCATCCTGGTCAGCTCAGCACTCCAGGATTAGCCTTAGGCTCCCTATTCTCCTGTCACCTGGTACTTTTCAACTGTCATACTGACAGCAGGAGAAGAAAACACTGTGGGCCTGCCTTGCAGAGATGTGCTTTGTGACTTTTATCTGGATGCAGCCAGAGGCGGATGTCCAGTCCTGAATCCAGATGGGTGGCTGACATAAACCTGGCTTCAAGATATCCTTCTAGAATGTAACATGGAGACTAGGGATTGATAGCTCATGGCGAGAAGTCAGGGTCCTTCGGCCAGGGAGGGCCTTGCTCACCCTCGTGGTATAGTAGATGACCCTGCAACGCCAGCTGCTTCTCCCTTGGGACTCCTCACCCACAGAGTGTGTCTCAATACAAATGCAATGCAGGCAGTCTTCTTGGTAGATGGCTGGGGATTGTCAGAGACCGGGGGTGCAGACTTGGGGATCTTGCAAATTGAGGTGGTTTTGACATCACCAACCCCAAGGAGAGGGATTGTGGGCAAGGCAGCAAAGCTTGGAGGCAGGTTTTGTGAGTTTTCCAGGCTCTTAGCATCACACAGTGTGAATGCCAAGAAATGCCAAGAAATCAAAGCGTGTGAAATGTTTGCAGGTGGTTCAGTGTGAGCTCATGTGTTTCTCAGCCCCAGTGTGATGGGATTACCGTGAGACCTAGAAGGTGGTGGCCGAAGCCAGAATGGGCCCATGGTCTCTGTAGAATGACCCTTCATGCCTCCTACTCTCCAGTCATGTCATCAAAAATGCCATCTCTTTCCTCTGAGCCTAGGGTATGCACACAAGGGCAACCAGAGAAGGTCCTGCCAGGACCTGTCATCCCAAAGAGATGCTTTGCCCCTTGGCACCATGTCCCTTATTTGCCCAGCAACCCACATCCTGCTTCCCACAGGTTAATTCAAACTCTCCAAGATGAAAATCCAGCTCGTTTTCAGGGAGCACTTGGGAGTCTTCGAGGCTGCCCTAGAAGGAAGTTGGAATTGGTATCTCTAATGTCAGAGCTTTTGCCGTTGGCTGGGCCGGGGCCAGGTTGTTCATACGGCAATCAATCAAACACACCTCAATTGTTCCTACAGATTAGCCACAGACTTAACAAAGTCCTGTCCCTCCTTCACATTGATTTATGGTAGTAATAGAAATATACCACCTGGGGGACCCGCCTCATTCAGCCAGGAACCTATAAATATCAAGGAGTTTCCATTCAGGTTGAGAGGGACCCAGCAAAATGGGGATCTTCACTGTCATCCTCCAACTGTGTCTTTTGTGGGGTCCAGTTCTATCTGCAGGTATTCTGATTAACTGTTCTATTCTTTGATTGTATTCTTGCAACCCCAAATCCTGCCAAATCAGATCTGCTCTTTTAGTAGATCAAGGGACTTCATCCCTTGGGAATTTTTGTACTGGGGAGAAGGTGGCTCTTTGATGATCATGGTCAACGTTTGCCAGTGTTTTAAGAGAAACGCTTCTTTTTAATTTTGTTTGTGGTTAGGAAATTCAAATGGTTGTTGTAGTTAGAAAATGCCAATCATATGTTAATGTTTTCAGTGAGTTTTTTGAAGGGGAAGTGACTGGTTGAGCTTAGGAAAGTCCCTAAAGTTCAGGAGAGGTGTGTGTGTGTGTGTGTGTGTGTGTGTGTGTGTGTGTGTGTGTGTGAGAGAGAGAGAGAGAGAGAGAGAGAGAGAGAGAGAGAGAGAGAGAGATATTAAGAGGCCCTAAAGCTTCACCACACGGGGTAAACAGTTTGTATGCAATGAAAACAGGCAGGAAAGATTCTCCTGGAGATGCTCCTGTGTGACTTCTCTCTGTGGGTGCGTCAGGTGTGATGACCTGTATTAGCTGAGCCAAATCGGGTCAAGGAATGACATGCCAAGGTTCCAAGGCTGTGTTGACCACCAGCTGCTCAAACAGCCGGGCTGAAGCCCAGTTACTTGAGCACAACTCTGTGTTCTCAGAGTGTCAGATGATCCACAGGGCCGCTGGCCCGTCATTGTGATGGTTGAATCTCGGTGTCATTTTGCAGAGATGCTGTGAGAGCAAGAACCGACACCTGTCTGCTTGCTGTCTTCCTGCCTCTCTTTCCTCTGTCCCCCTGTCTGTCTGACCGGCCTCTCTTCCTCTTTCCCCTCTCTCTCTGACCTCTGGCACCTCATCTCCTTACCTCCCTTCCTCTGCCCCTTCCTCTTTCTTCCTTCATCTCTTCCTCCTCCTCCTCTTCTATCCCCCTCCCATTCTCTTTCCTTCGATGTTACCATTTGCTGGATTCATGGATTCCAGGAGGCGATGTAAAAATCAGATAACCCAGAACTCTGGCCAGCCCAGGCTTGCTGGGGGAAGCTCTGAAGTGGAAGGTTCACTTGGGAGATGGCATTCGTGAAAGCAGCACCCCAAAGTCAAGGCCTCAGGGCCCACAAGGTGTGGTGAGTGTGCACATGTGGTGGGCAACTGACTGGGGACAGCCACTGTCCCCTCTTGTCAGGAGGCCTCAGGTCCTGCCTTGGGGTTCGACATTCCAGGGCCTGGACACACAGTCTCCTTTGATAACATAAGAAAATGGGAGGCTGGGCCTCAGTCCCTGACTTCATGGGGACAGCGTTGCATTGGCTCTGAATGGTGGCACGGAGTCAGTCAGCCCTGGAGGACCGGGAGCCAGGTGCCTCATCCTTATCTAAAAAGGGACAAAAGGCAGGGCTGGGGATGTGGCTCAAGCGGTAGCGCGCTCGCCTGCGTGTGGCCCGGGTTCGATTCTCAGCACCACATACCAACAAAGATGTTGTGTCCGCCGAGAACTAAAAATAAATATTAAAAATTCTCTCTCCTCTCCTCTCCTCTCCTCTCTCTCTCTCTCTCTAAAAAAAAAAAAAAAAAAAAAAAAAGGGACAAAAGGCGTGCCGTGCTTGTGTGCAGAGGCGGGAGTCACCCTCTACCAAGGGTGTCTTGCTTCTCCACTTTCACCCTGCTAACCACCACAAAGTCGATGCCATTATCTCCGCACTTCCAACAGGGAAACTGAGGCTCAGAAAGGTTATGTGGCTTGTCCAAGGGCCGCAGGTGGTAGGAGATGGGGCCGGGGTGTGAACCTGAGCCAGGTCTGCTAGCCTTTGGGCAGCAGTGTGGCCACAGCCCTCACTGCTCCTTGTAGGGAGCAGAGATGAACAGGGGCCTCTGCTCAGCCCTGGGGCCCTGCCATGGCACGTCCCCTTCTCAGCTCTGTCTCTGCACAAACTCTTGAAGAACAGGCAGGGTGCCGAGGCTTGGGCTGGGTGGGAGTGGCCGTGGCCCCCAATGCTGGTCCCAGTGATGTCCTTGACTTGGTCACTGACCTGTGTGGGGCCGCTGCTGGCCTCGGCTTCCTCATTTGCAGGTGGGTTTATGTTCCTGTTCTACACAGGGTGTGAGGAATGAGGGGCCCCAGCAGGGTCTGGCACATAGGGACCCCTGCAGGACCAGGACGGTCAGCGGTCCTGTTCCAGGCGTCTCTTGACATTTTATCCAAATGCAGTTTCCAACACGCAATGTGGGTCTTGGATTGGCTCCTGGAAAAGGAAACTGGAGGGACCCAAGTAAGGTCTGCAGTGTTGTCGGTGGACGTGGGCAGCACGGGGAGCTGTGAACTTGAGATGTCAGCGAGGGGTTGGGCCACATGGGACTCTCCGTAGTACCTTTGCCACTTGTCTTTAAGTCTTGAATTTGCCCAGACATTTTGGCCTTCACTTCCTTTAGTCCCCTCTCTTCCAGTCCAATGCTTTGCAAAACAAGAAGGTAGTCTCTGCCCCTAAGCGGTTCCTGGCAGCTACCTTCCCACTCGGCCTTTCTGCACTGCGGCTGGATCACAGCCCTTACTAGTGCCTTAAAAAGACGGGAGATCTAGCGGACAGACCTCCAGGCGCTGTGAAGATATTTTTAACATAGGTGACGTTGGGATGGGGGACTTTTGAGTCACTTAAATAACGGTCCACACAGACGTCTAGCCACTCTTCGGCACAGTTCTTTAATCTTCTTAAATGTGCAAACACACCACCAGGTGTGATGAAACTCAGCCGCTGCAGCTGCCAAATGCTGCGGAATGAGAACAAAGCCCGAGGCTTCACCTTGGGATCCAGAGCAAGCACAGCAGCCTGGTGCCCAGGACCCTGGACCCCACAGTCTTCTGTGGATTTTCAGGTCCTCAAGCCCCGTTTGCCAACACTGTGTGTCGGTCCCCCACAGGTGCCTGCTGTTTTCTGCCTCCACCTTCTTGTTTTTCTGGACAGCTTTCTGCTGCTCTCTCCCACCACTAACACCCCACTGCCGCCTCCCACGCTCCAACCCTCGGCCTCCAGCCAGCGGGCCTCCAGCCACGGCCTCCCCGCTGGCTGCTGTCAGCACCTGAGCAGTCTCAGTCTTGCCTTCCTCTCCTCCACGCTCCACCAGGCTACACCTAACTTCTCTTTTTCAGGCCACAGACCTTGTCTTTCCCTGAAATAAGCTGCACACATGAAGACAGACACACAGACAAAATCATTTGTACACACACTCTCACCTACAAACAGATACATCCGTGGACACACAGACACAACTTCACATCACAGATAATAGACACACAAAGATACACACAGGCACACAAGCAGACACATACACACACTCACAAAGCATCTCACATACATGCTTACACACACAGATGTACAGACACAGGGGTACAAGCCACAAACAGGGTTGGACCACATGGATAAAAACACAGCAATGGGTCCATGGGCACCTGGGTGCCACCCACATCCTCCCACAGCATCTTGGCTGGCAGTGCTTCTTGCACTAGACAGGATGTTTCTAGGGATGGTGCTATGCAGGAAATCCCTGGAGGGTTGGGACCATGCCTTGCCCACTCAGTGCCTAGCCCAGCTCCTAACAGGGTGCCTGGCTGAATGTTCCAGTGCCAGGCCTTAGCAGGGCGTGCCCGGGACCCCCCAACTTTATGCCTCCCGCTTTGAAACACCAAAATCCCCGGCTGCCCGATTCCCTTACCCAAGATTTGCAGTATTTGTTCCTGACCTACCCCTTCTCCCACACACCGTGAACCACCTCTAGGTGACTACGTACTGTGTGCAGTATAAACGCTTATAAATGGTTGTCACCCTATACTGTTCAGGGGATAATGACAAGGAAAAAAGCCTTTGCGTACTCAGTACAGATGCCCTTTCCCCCAAGCGTGTTTGATCCACTCTGTTGAATTTGTGGAAGCGGAACCCAGGGGTACATTCCATTCTTTCGGAAGGTTCTGCCTTTACGACGAATTAAAATGGACTCTCTTTGCCTTAACTTGGCTTTGGGCGGGGGAGAGAGCAGAGGTGTCTAACACACCTGCTCAGGTCAACGTGCTGGACCCTGATGTCAGCTGACCATCGTGCCAGTTGCTGTCTCTGCTTCAGAGTCAACTGTATGGCTTCACAGGCGGCGGCGTTCGGGGTCCCTGTGGGTGAGACACAAACACATCTAAGTTTTCTTTTGTTTCATTACAGGTACGGAATCAGATGTTGTGACACTTGGTAAGTACTTTGAAAAGAATGTTCTATGTTAGATGGTAGTGTTTTCCACCCTATTCACCTATTTTTGCCTTTCAAATAAAAGCCACCTCACTAAAGGTGTGATTTGGTCCTATAGAAACGCAGAGGCAGTAGAGACCTCCTTCAGCCATAGCATAAAAGGACCTCGTGGGATGCAGTTATGTTCTTCAGTTTTGCTTTGCCTCTGCCTCAAATTTCAGGGCACACAAGAATCAGGTAGAATAATTACAGAAATGCAGGTCTTTGCACTCAACTCCCTCCCTTGAGAGAACTTGATTTGGAGGCCTGAGGTGGGGCTCAGGAATCTGCAGTTCTGCAGACCCGTACCTAAGGCTAGTCTGCCCACCACACTTTGGGAAACTCCTGCTTGGCTAGAATGAGACTTTGGTATACTCAAGGTTACCGAAGCATTGCTTTGCTAAGAATTTCTAAGGAAGGTGGCAGTGTGCATGTGTAGATATCTTAAATGCTAGCTATTTTTGTTCATTATATCTGAAACTATTGAGTGCCTCATCTCCAACCCACTTCCTTCATGTGTTGCACAAACACGTTTACTAAGAGTGCCGGAGGCACACTCGCAAGATTGGGCCACAGCGCCCCCTGGCAGGATTGTGAGGCAAAGCTGAAGCCCATTTCTGTGACCTGTAGATCACAGAAATGACTTCCAAACGGTGGGACCCTTTTCTAAGACACCTTTGGTTTCTTTCTAGATCAACGGTACCTGATGACTACAGAGTATGGTAAGACCTAATCTCTCTCTCTCTCTCTCTGTTCCTGGGGTTGAATTCGGGGACACTCAACCCCTGAGCCACATGCCTAGCTCTATTTTATGCTTTATTTAGACACAGGGTCTCACTGAGTTGCTAAGCGTCTTGCTGTGGCTGAGGCTGGCTTTGAACTCTCGATCCTCCTGACTCAGCTTCCCAAGCCGCTGGGATCACAGGCATGTGCCACCGCACCTGGCAAGACCTTTCCTCTCTTTACTCTTCTTTCCACAGTTTTGGTTATTGCCTGGGATGGTCAGCTCTACTGCTGCTGCCATTGGCTAGTCAGGACCATAGAACAAATGCCCAGGGATGGAGTGGGGACAAGTGTTGTGGATGCCAAGTCCCTGGCCATGTCCCAGATGCACAGTTAATCCCGTCTCTCATTTTCCTTCCTTCTTTTCTCTCAGCTATTTCTGACACTAGCTTCAGCCTACTGTCAGAAGAGACTTGAGAACAGCCAGGGCTTCTCCTTCTGTACAATAGGGGCCGTTATCTCAAAGACAATTGACCTCTGTGAGGCACTTGTTCTGTCCCTAGCACAAAATGGTTTTCATACCTTAAATGAGTTACTCCATAACAAGTATATGACCACCTGTCACCTGGTAAGTGCTCACATAATGCATATAGTAAATGAAATCTTCCCAACACTTGAGGTAAGTATCGCGTTACACTTATTTTTCAGACATGAAAACTAGGGAATTTGGGGGTAATTTGCCAATACTTATAAGTTTAAAGTCACGTGGCTGGTGAGTGGCAGGGCAGAGATTGGAAGCTGGAACTGGAACCCCGTCTGTGGCTCTTGTTAAGTGAGCCCCCCACATGCACACACTCTCTGCACCGACGTGTACAGACCTTTGTGGCCGAGTTTTATGTGTTCAGGTCATCTAGGACCAATGATCCCTGGAACTCTTGAGCTATCCCCCTTTCTAAGTCATGCCTTGAAATTTGCAAACGTGAACTGGGAGACGACTTGAGAGGCCGCTTTTTGACTGACCCGGGTAGGGCCAGGCTGAGACAGGAACTCAGTGAGCTCTTTTGTAGGGATCATCCCAGGAGTGCCAGAAGGGGTGGTCATAAAAGGGGTGAACAGGCCCAGAAAACACCTTGGGAACACCCAGGAAACAGTCCAATTGGCCTTTTTTCTCTGAACATCGCCTGCCAAACGAAAGCAACCGCCTTTCCCCTTACCTTGCTCAACCTGTCTCAGATTTCTCAGAACCTCAAATGACCACGGAAGAGCCACAGTCAGGATCTAGCTGCTGATGTCAGATGTTGGCCGAGATCCCTCAGGACCCGCTGTGTATTTCCTTGATCACATCAGCGTGGCTTTCCACTGAGGGTGATCTGCAGGCATCGTGCCGCAGGAGCAGGGTGCCTGTGGGAGAGGAGGCTGGAAGGGTTGGGCGAGGCCTGCTCCCTGCACACGCTTGACCCCGGGGGGTGGCGGAGAGTCAGTTGAAGCAGTGTGAGCAGGGAAATGGCTCCGACAAGCGTCTGCTCTTTGAAAAGGTTCGACGTGGGGGCCTTCAGTGGAGACAGGCAGTCCTCTGGGTACAGAGGGCAGAGTGAGCTCTGTTGGGTCTGAATGTGGTGCCTGAGAGAGGGAGGAGCAGAGAGAGATCACCCGGATCCCTGGAGAAGGCCAGGTTCCAGAGGGTGGAGGTCTAACCCAGTGATGGCTGTGGGAGGGAGAGAGAAAGGGGCCTGGGTGCTCAGTGGAGTGGAGCTGCAGAGGAGCAGGAATCGGGTGTAACGTCAGAACTCCAGCCCAGCTGCTGCCGTGGGCCAGCACTGTCAGTCCAAGGGGAGGAAAGAGACCCTGCTGGGTTTGGGAGAGTGGGATGGAGATGGGACATCCTAGAGGCCACTGAAATTCTGGTGGAGTTCAGGGCTGGGACTGTCAGGGCTGGGTAGGACCCGAGTGGTGGCTTTGGAGGGTCCTCTGTGTGGGGAGTTCTCAGAGGACACGAGGATCTCAGGGGGAAAGAGGGAGGATGGCAAAGACAGTGACGTTTAAGGTCCTGAGGGGGAGAGTCAGTGATGGGGACAGCACAGGGTGCGCCAAGAATGAGAAACGGGAGCGCTAGGTGGCGTAAGGCAGGGGGCAGAGAGCGCCAAGACCCGGCTTCCCGCTGTGTTGATGCAGGTTTACCGGTGAGGCTGGTGAATGGCGGTGACCGCTGCCAGGGCCGGGTGGAGGTCCTGTACCAAGGCTACTGGGGCACTGTTTGTGACGACAGCTGGGACACCCAGGATGCAGATGTCGTCTGTCGGCAGCTCGGCTGTGGCCATTCCGGGTCAGCCCCGGGCGGGGCTCACTTTGGTCAGGGCTCGGGGAACATTCTCCTGGGCGCCATGTACTGCTCAGGAGGGGAGCCCTACCTGTCAAGCTGCCACCATGATGGGTGGTACAACCACGAGTGTGGCCACAGGGAAGACGCGGGAGTCGTGTGCTCAGGTAGCGCAACCATCAGCACACGGCAGCGACCCCAAGGCCTAGCCCCTGTGCGCGTGTGCACGCGTGTGGGGGCGTGTGGGCGGGCGTGCATGCGTGTGTGTGCACGTGTGTGCGTACACTTGGCAGTTACCTGCTCTGCCATCAGTGGTTCCTTATTTGGTGGCAAAGGATCTGAACTACCATCCCTTTCACAAAGACCCTGAGGTCAGAAGGATCAAGGGACCCGCCTATTGTCCACAGCTGGGAAGTGATGGAGGCCAGCTGCAGCCTCAGAGCTTGCTGATGCCACCCCGCAGTGGACTGGCTCTGATGAGGAGCAGCATGACCGTCACCAGCCTAAGTGGCTGTTTCCCTTCCTCTCAAGGTGGGGAAGGATGGGCCAGCCGCTGGTCCTTACTACTTAAAGGTGAACTAAAATCACATCAAGGTTTGGCCCATGTGTTCTATTGACTGGGAATTAAATGCTAACACAAGGATGCTCACACCATGGGTGGAAAAGAGAGACCCCGACCCAGCCCAGCACATCCCGGCTGCATCTCCTGCTGGAACATGTCAAACACCACGGGGTCTTACTGCACAAGAAGGCTCAGGGATGCTGGTCTATGGTGTCCCCCAGAAGAGGAGTTTCTATTAGGAAGAGGAGTTTCTATTATTGGCACTTACCACGTGGTCTGGGTATGCAGTCCAGCTCTGCAGGGTGTCACTGTGACCCCACTGTGACCCCACCTGAGGGAATGTTGCCCAGAATACGACTCTGGGAACTGCCTTTCTCCCTGGGTGGGGTCACTTTTGAGGAATATCTGAGTGATGGCAAATAGTCATCATTTGAGGGTGTCATTTCAGGTTTGACGTCTGCCTTGTGACGAGCCTGGGCTGATACTGAACTGGTGGAGACTGGAAGCAGAGGAGGGAGAGTGTGGTGACAAGAGCAAAAAATGCTTGTAGGGGCATCCTGGGTGACCAAGTGACAGATGGGTGTTGGGTTTCACAAGGAAAAGGAGGGGGCCTCAGCTCGCGAGCTTCCAGCCCCCGCTCCCAAAGCTGAGCCAGCAGAAGACCCCCTTCCTGAAGTGGGGGCCGGCACCTGATCAAGGTCCTCTCCTCTCTCCCTCTGCAGCTGCTTCCAGGCCCGCCACGACACTCTCGACACTAATGGCAGAAGGTAATGTTTGTCACGTGGGATCCCTGTGGGCTCAGGCCCCCGTGAACCTCGGGGTTCATCTCTGAGGGTACCTGGAATGGGGTGATCAGGCCTCCTTCTGAAAAGCCCTCAGGCCCGAGTGGACGTCTCTCTCATGTCCCTGAGGCTGAGAGGCATCTCCGAGGATCTCTAAGGTGGAGCCCTGTGTCCTGTCCTTAGGGGTCTCATTGCTGTGCTCAGTGCCCTGTGGTTCTCACCCATCCACGCTGACCTCTGGCCAGCCTCAGGGGCTGGATCTTGGGTTACAGAGCCCAAAGAGCCAGCTACAAACCTGCTCAGACCGCATCCTCACCCACGCCCCGTCTCTAAGCCCATATCAAGCCACCCTGGAAATCAGGATCCTTCAGACTGTGGGCATCAGAGGCCCTTTTGATCCCCCGGGGGCACCTCAGTGACAGACCGA
The DNA here is from genome assembly GCF_052094955.1 of Ictidomys tridecemlineatus. NCBI lineage: Eukaryota > Metazoa > Chordata > Mammalia > Rodentia > Sciuridae > Ictidomys > Ictidomys tridecemlineatus. The sequence goes on along the minus strand of NC_135477.1, from coordinate 8,257,183 downwards.
GGAGAACCTGTTCCCTTGTCTGCCATGGTTTCCTCTGAGGACCTTGTTATGTAATCGAAACGGCAGTTGGGCCTGAAAAGTCCTTGGGTGCAAATGGACCACCTAGGGAATGCAGGGGTTGGGCGGATCTGCCTGTGACACAGGACAGGGCTTACTCAGAGCTGCCCCTCCATGTGGAGGGTGGTCAACTTTCTTCTAGATCCAGACATCTCATGTAGAAGCCCAGTAGGTCACTTAGACCTGAGAGCTGTGGTGCAGCAGGTTAGGATGGCTCTCCAGTTGTCTCCTCTCCAAGCCCTGGCACCAGTCAGCTCTTGTCTTTGGAGCAAATTGACATAGATTTAATGTCAATAACTTACTTTAAGGGGGAAACATTAGGAGCATTTTCATGAAAGCAAAAAACAAGGCAAGCATGCCCTCCAACCCACTGCTATTCAATATTGTTTTGGAGATACTAGCCAATGCAATCAGACAAGAGAAATCAGAGGGACAAGAGTAGGATAAGTTGTTTGTGGGTCCATCCCCAGAAGTTCTGTACAGGTCATATGTAGGTGTAAACAGAGATATTTTCTCCCTAAATAGCCTTTTAGACCCAAGGCTAGATAGGTTTCTTAAATTTCTCATGTAGCAAGACAAAATCCAGGTCAGGAATGACATCTCAATAGATTTCAGTTTACTTCCAGGTTTTTTTTAAATATTTTTTTTTTAGTTGTTGATAGTTCTTTATTTTATTTATTCATATGTGGTGCTGAGAATCGAACCCCGTGTATCACACATGCCAGGCAAGTGTGCTACCGCTGAGCCCCAGCCCCAGCCCCACTACTTCCAGGTCTTGATTCTTCTCAGAGACTTATCTTTCCTGTTATTTTTTTTGTCTTATTTGCTTTTCAACTTTTACAATTATAACACACAGAGCCCCAAATAGCAAACTCTGAGACCTCCTTTGCAATAGGTAATGAATAATTTTATATGAATCCCTCTCTGTAGGTCACAGTGCCAAGTATAACCATGGGTTTGGCTTTTCCTCAGGAAACCTTTTAGGGATAGAGTGATAGGTGTGTTGCAAATGCTTAGTGCAAGGACTGATGCCTTCTCAACAGAAAGCAGTCTCCTTTATCACCCATTTCCTTGTAGATGGGAAGGAATCAGTCTGAATATGGGGGCCTTCAAGAGCCTGTGTACTTTGGGACAGAGATCAGTGGAATCATTTCTCTAGTCTAGCGTGCTAGCTCCTCCATATCCATGGCTCTGTACTGACCTCAACCATTCTGCCTATAGAATCAAGAGGAGCTTGTGTAAAATACACTCCAAGTCATCCCTGGAGCCCCAGAAAGATGTCAGAGCTTCTCGCAGGACATCCTAACATCAGAAGGCTTCTGTTTAGCAGGGGGCTTATGTGTCCCCTGTAGAGGGAATCAGTCTCTGCCCAAGCCTTTGCTAGGGAAGGGTCATGTTGGATGATCTCTAGATTCTCTCCAGCAAGCAAAGTGGGAAGGACACTTCCTACCATCTGGAGGCCAAGCATAATTCCTTCACATGTTCACTTCTTTTCTGCCTCCTGCATTGATCTCCACTGATTTCTTGAATAGTCTTCGCAGAAGAATAGAAGCGCGGTTGCTCTCCTCGACTTTCTGTAAGCAGTTTCCTGGGGGAATGGATGAGGGAGGCAGGAATGGTGGATATTTGAGCCCTGCTCCCTACTGAAGGTGCTTCCCTTTTAGAAGATTCCTACAGCAATGGCTGAGCCTCTAGGTCACCATGATATTGTGCTTTGTCAGTGGCACCTGTAAGGAGAATCACAAGTTTTAAACCAATAGGCCTCTGCCTGGCCCCTCTTCTGTGATTCCATGACTAAGAGAGAGTGGCTCAGGCCAGGGCCAAAGCTATGCTGTAGGGTATTTGCTTTAAACCCTGCGTCCTGGAGACCAGCAGAGACAAAGGTCGGATTTCTGAAGTGTGACATCAATGCAGATAGCCACTGAGCACGGGCATCCACCCGACCCATGATGATGGGGGAGAGGGAGGAGTTCTTATTCACAGGTGAACAACTTCATGCTTGAACATAAGAAAGAACTTCCAGTGAACTTCCAGTGTCTTCTACATGAGCAGTCATGCGGGTCTCTGTCAGGACTCAGGGACTTCTGTCCCTGGAGTCACCTCACTTGGTCCCTCTGTCCTGCCTCACATTGGGGCATCCTGTTCCACCCTCAACTTGTCCTCCCTCTTTCTTGGGGGGATCTTTGCTCTTAGAGAGACTTTCTGACATGTTAGTGTCCTCACGTGATGGTTTTTGTGCTTTTCTCATCTATTGGAAGTCACTTTAGTTCTTTGCTGAGAATCAGGTTTGGTCTTGCAGTTTAGCTCCTGGTCTGGGTTGTTAATAAACTGTGAAATCAAGACCTTACACACCTTGAAGAAGTGTAAATAAGAGTCAAGGAGAAAAGGCCCGTATCCCCTCCTCCTCCCCCTGGGGTTCCTTTACCCTCTGAAGGGGACAGGGTGAGGGTGAGAAGGATGCAGCACAGAGGGTGAGGGAGGCACCAGCTCACTGAGCCACATCTGCATCCAAATGCTCCATTGGGAAGGGAGGTCTTCACCTGGGGCCACCCCGTGTGTGTGTGTGGGGTCTATCTGGAGGCTCCTGGGCTATGACTGCAGATGGGCACATGTGCATGACTGACCTGTGTTCTGGGGCCCTGCTTTACTGAGTCAGTGGCTAAAAGCCACAAGATGGAGGAAGAGGGGGTTCAGCTCAACCACCACATCTAGACAGGGTCTCCCCTTGAGGCTGAAGGGGACAGGATCTGCCTGGACACCTCCAAGGAGCATCCTTTGGGCAATCAGCTCCCCCTTTGAGGGAAGGGACCAGCAGGAATGAATGCCTGACCTGCTCCTCATCTTCCACCTGAGTCCCAGTTTTGCCGCCTTCTGTGTAATACATTGGATCCAACCTTCTCTCTCCCACAGATGCCTTGTCTTCCACAGACGTTTCCACCCCAGGTGAGTCCATCGGCCTCCTCACTTCTAGGTGACCCTCCCTCCTTGCTCCTGTTCACAGCTCCAGCTGGTGTCTCTGAGAGGGTCTGTGGAGTGTTCTAGCAGCAGAGCCCACAGAGTGTTCATCCTCCTTACTAGCCTGGAGGGACAGGACAGTGCCAGCTCTGACCTGAGTGTTGAGCAGCAGTCAGGCGCTTCCTGGGCCACTGCTCCTGGAACACCTCCTCGGCCAAGACTCGTGTGGGAGGGGAGCACAGGGATTTTTCATGTCATATACCTCAGGCATGTTCTGAGAAATTCTTTTAACCAGAGACCCATCCTTCAGAAAAGCTTGTAGCTCCCCCCTGGGACTGTGTACCTCATTGCCATGGTGGAGGTGGTTCAGGTCACGGCCTTGCTCACTGAGGCTCTCTAGAAAGGCCTTGTCCTCCCCCAGGCACAGAGCTTCTCTGACCACTTGTGCCTGATTCCAGCACCAGGTCCCTACCCAACCTCCACTCCACACCCCCTGCCTTCTAAGGTGGCTGTGTTTTCCTTCCCAGGTTGGTGGCCTAGAACAACTCCCATCTATGGTAAGCATTTTTGGATTAAGTTCAACCTTGGCTCCACACCCTTTTCCCTCTAATCTGACTTTGTTTTCCATTTCCATTTCAGATTGGTGGCATCCAACAACTATTCCCCCTGGTAAGCACATTTGACTAAGTCAATGCCTTGAACTCCAAGTGACAGCTCAGATTTGGGGGATTCTTGGACTTTGCATGAAGTCTCTGGCTGCTTACCACCTCTCCTATTGTGAAGGGCTCCCTTCACCCACCTGTTGTGCATTGTGTCCTCCTTCAGAGTTATAGTTTCCTTGGGGGAGATGGGGATAATGTGGGTACCAGACTCATTTTGGAATTTGTAGTATGAAGCTTTGGGGATTTTTTAATAGTAAGTTACTTTTGTATGTAAATTTATTAAACAAACAAAACAAACCACAAAAACCCAAAAACCAGAGCAGCAGCAGAGAAAGCCCCCCCCCCCCCCCAGGAGAGCTCTGCTTTCCTCTAAGCTCTCTGCTGAGAGCCTGTTGTCATCCCCCTTCCTGTTGACACCTTTGCTCGCCCAGGTGTACTCCCGTGGAGTGTCCATGGAGGAGTGCAGAGGCCTCTCTGTATCCTCCAAACCTGTTCACCTGTCTCCTTTAGGGACCTAGGAGCCCAGCTCCTCCTGCCTGTGGCTCTGTGATAAGACCGGGTCCTGGACCCAGCAAGCCAGGGTCGGGACAAGCACCCACACTTCCATTGCTCCTCCACCCTGACAGCTTGGCTTCCCCGGTCTTCTGAGAGGGTGACAAATAGTGGGCTCTCCTGTTCTCACACCAAACCCACATCAGCAAATTCACACCCTCCACGGGGACATTCCTGAGCTGTTTTTAAGCTCCCAAAGGTTCCCTTGGTCTCAGGGCCCAGGGCTCTGCACAGGTCCACGGGCCTGGAGATGACCACTGTTTGCCGTTAATGAAGCAGAGGGCCCATGTGGGCTCTGAGAACCAGGAAGCTTCTCTCCCTCAGGGGAGAGACTGGGAGACAATTGATTATGGCCTGAAGAACTCGCCCAAGGCCTGCTCCTCTTTTTTAAATTTCCTAATACAGATTTTAGTTCTCTATGAACTGAAAATTATCTCAGGGCCCAGGAATATGTATATATTCACATATTGCATTTATGTGTGTATGTATAGGTATACCCACATACACAGAGGTGTATATATGGAGCTCACAATGACATTATTTCCCTGTTGTTACCTTATTTTGATAACATGTAAACATAATGTAAAATTTGTGATTTTCCTTTTATTTGCCTCCATATTTGGGATTGATTCCAGGGATTTGCACATGATAGGCAATTCCTTTACCTTTAAAAAATATCACCAGCCCAAATTTACCATTTTAGATTGTATCCATTTAAAATTTTTTCATTTACCTTTTTTAAATTGTGCCATTCCGTGATATTGAGTACATCCGCGGGATTGTGCAACCATTACCACTGTCTAGTTCCAGAACTTTTCATCCTCCCCAGCTAAAACCCCACCGACCTGCCCAGCCCTTGCTCTTTCCCACTTCTGGTAGCACAGCTCTGCTCTAGGGTCTGGATTTGCCTCCCTGGTTATTTCCCGTGAATGGAAGCCCTGGCTTTCTTGGCTGCCTTATTCCATTCAGCAGGTTTTCACTTGCGCTTGGCATGTAGGAGCGTGTCTTTTCTTTTCACTGCCAGAAGCCATTCCATGGTACCAATATGCCACCATTGTTGATCCCACGTTCTGTTTACCCATTCACCTGTGGGTGGACACAGGTCGTCTCTGCCTGTTGGCTGTGTAAATAGTGCTGCCAGAGCAGGCACATACAATTTTGGCTGGGTTGCCTGTTCCTGGTTCCTCTGGGTATAGACCTAGAAGTGGATTGTCTGGGTCCTATGCCAATTCAATGTGTCACTTGTCGGGACATTGAACCATTTTCTACAGCAGCTGGAGTGTTGCTGTTCCCACTGGCAGTGTCTGAGGGCTTGGTCTTTCTATATGTTCCCAGCAGTGGTCATGGTGCATCTTGTTCATCATGGTGTCCTGGATGGAGTGAGGTGGTATCTCATTAGGATTATTCCCCCAGTACTGGGGTTTAAACCCAGGGTCTGGTTCATGCCAGGCAGACACTTTACCACTGAGCCACATCCCCAGCCCTCTCTTAGGGATTTTGACAGCACTTCCCTAACGACAAATGCTCCCTGCATCTTTTCAGGGTCCTCCTTGCCATCTGCACTGACATCCTCAAATCTCTCCTGCTGCTCCCTGTGACATGCGTCCCCTCTTTCCCTCCCTGCCTGGTCTGCTCCCCACTCATCTGGGTCGGGAGCCAAGCCCCTGGCCCGACCTTCCCTGGGCTTTCCACCATCTCGGCCTCGGTCCATGCCTTTGGTCCTCTCCTCCACACGGAGGCAAGCCCGGTTCCAGCCCCCACTGTAAGCCCAGGGCTGGTGCAGTGCAAATCAGCCGGCCTGCATCAACAGCCGTGTGGAAGGTGCTAGAAAACTGGTCATGATCCTCTCTGTTTGTCAACAGCTGCTGCTTCCACCCTCAGCTACCCAAACAGTAAGTTCTGGGCTCGCTGACGAGTCTGTGGCAGAGGGTCCCACAACCTCCTCCCCTCCCCTCCCGTGGGGGGACGATGAGAATGACAGGAGCGGGCTCCCTGGGCGCAGCCTCCCGGGAGGGCTTCTCCCTGCCCTCAGTGGGTGGAGCAAGTCCGGCTCCTCTTGTCGGGTTTCTGCCTTAGAAACTGAGTCGACAGTTCCGCCCAGGTGGCTGAGCCAGGTGCTGCGGGCTCATCACGTTTCCTTCTTGTTCTGACAGTGAATTTCTGCGGAGGCTTCCTGGCTCAATCCTCAGGAAACTTTTCTAGCCCATTCTACCCAGGGAACTATCCAAACAATGCCAGGTGTGTGTGGGACATTGAGGTCCCGAACAACTATCTGGCTTCTGTCATCTTCACAGATGTCCGGTGAGTGCGTGGGCGCCAGCAGAATGAGTTGGGGACCCCACAGACATTTAGAGAGAGAAGACATGGGCGATTCAGGGGCGAGGCTTGTCCAGGGACAGGTTTTATTTCTAGTTCTCTTTGACCTAGAACAGCAGCAGCCCATGGGGAGCGGGGCCTGGAGCTAAGATCCCTGCAGTGACAAGGGCTCTGGTTTCAAGTCCCAGGTCTGTCACTAATTTGCTGTGTGACCATGGGAAATCAGTCAACCTTCCCAAGGGTCAACCCAAGGAGGGGAATAATATATTTTCCTTTCCCTGGTGATTCCGGGACAGGTGCAAGAGTATGTGGAAACACTTGGAAAATGTCACCCAGTGGGAGTAATGGGGAACAATGCAAATCCCCCCCTTAACAACCGCACCCATTTGGGACCCTTCCCTGGCCTCTCCCCCTCTTCCCATGATCAGGTGGAGGGGGGGAGCCCGCTAGGACACCAGGTGGCCTCTCCCTCATCCAATTGCAAGTGGGAATCATTGTCCTAAGCAGAAGGGGACGTCACCAAAAGCATGTTAATCTATGATCTATTCAGAGAGGGGGTGGCCAAGCTGACCAGGAGGAGGGACCCTTAATGTGCAGAGTCCTGGACACGGGAAACCATGACTTCTCCTCCAGCAGCCATTGCAGAACAAAATAGTTTTCCCTCTTGAGTTCTGCTTACAGGGAAGTTGGAAGTCTCTGCTTTAGAAATCCATTTGGGGTTTTGCAAAAGGTATATTATCTGGATCTCACTACAAGACAAGGGCTGCATCTCAACCTGACTGGTTCTCTAGCCATCATCTCAATAGCAGCAACGGCCACCATTCAGTGACATCTTAGAAAGCACTTGTCCTCAGGCTGTATCACTGGAGCCTCAAAACAGCCCCCTTCCATGTGCAGGGACAGGTTTGCCCAATATTTATTTATTCAATTACTTGTTTCCATCACTATGAACTCACGGATATTTGTTTTTATTTATTTATTTACATTTTAAAAAATTGGTTCATGTTAGTTTTACACGACCCTAGAATGTATTTTGACATATTATGCATACATGGAGTATAACTCCCCATTCTGGTGGTTGAACACGACGTGGGGTTACACTGGTCGTGCATTCATACACGAATATGTCCAATCCTTCTACTATCTTTCACATTTCAATCCCGGCTCCCTTCCCTTCATTCCTCTTTAATCCAATGAACTTCTGTTCTTCCCTTCCCCTATTGTGTGTTAGCACCTGCATATCAGAGAACATTTCGGCCTTTGGTTTTTGTGATTGGCTTATTTCACTTAGCATAATAGTCTTTAGTTCTATCCATTCACCAGCAAATGCCTTAATTTCATTCTCCTTTATGGCTGAGTAATATTCCATTATGTATATATACCACATTTTATTTATCCATTCATCTGTTGAAGGGCACCTAGGCTGGTTTCATAGCTTAGCTATTGTGAATTAAGCTGCTGTAAACATTGATGTAGCTGTAAACATTGATGTAGCAGCAGCCCATTGATGTAGCTGCATCACTATATATAGTATGCTGATTTTAAGTCCTTTGAGTATAGGAATGGGATAACTGTTAAATGGTGGTTCCCTTCCAAGTTTTCTGAGGAATCTCCATACTGCTTTTCAGAGTGGTTGCACCAATTTGCAGCCCCACCAGCCATGTATGAGTGTGCCTTTCCCCCAACATCCTTGCCAACATTCACTGTTACTTGTATTGGACGTTTGTTTTATTCTGGGGAAGCTGGGAATTTTTGATGGAAGAAAGATGGTCTAAATTAGGATGTGAATCCTTCCTTTTATGATTTAGAGGGTTGCAGAGAGGCTGCAGATTTCATATGTGCCACCTCAAAAAGCTGAACACAGATCCAAGCAGAGTGGTCATGGGGGGACAGACCCCCTCGATTCAAGAAAATCAGTGATGAGCTTTGTCAGAGTCCCTAGCGCACACCTCCCCTCCCGCCAGGCATGAACCCCTGTGTCCAGTTGCAGACGAGGTGGGGCTAACGTTGTGTGCTCTGTTCCCGTAGACTTCAAGGAGGCTGCAACAATGACTACATTGAGGTTTTCGACGGCCCCTCCAGCAGCTCCCCGCTCATCGCCAAAGTGTGTGATGGGGCCACGGGCTCCTTGGGCTCCTTCACGTCCTCCTCCAACTTCTTGTCAGTCCGCTTCACCAGTGATGGCAGCGTCACGCGGGCGGGGTTCCAGGCCACATTCTACTCCATCCCTTCCAACCACAGCACCAGTAAGTGCCCCGGGGAGTGCAGGGTTAGGAGGGGGGAGGTCCCTGGGAGCCTTCTGTGGCTCACCTCCCCTCTGGTTGTGAAATAAGAAATTAGAGCAGCCCCAGCAGCCCCCCCAGGCTCGATTTCCTGCGGGGAGAGGCCACGTGCAGGAGGTTTTGGGATTCTGGCTGCCTGAAATGAGGTCAGCAGTCAGCTCTGACTGACGAGAGGTGGACGGGCTTAGGCAGTCAGCAGGGACTAAGTAGAAGACACAAGAGGGTGCTCTCAGCAAATGAGAAGTCAGTGCCCAAGGCAGAGTGACCACCCCGCTGGAAGTTTTGTGACCATCCCGAGTATGAGACACTGGTCACGTCCTGAGACCTAACACATTTGGCTTCTATCTGAAGATGGATGCAGCTGCTCATAGGCACTTCCAGGAAAGGCCATAGGGTGCTGATTTGGGATGTTATATGAACTGCTGTAAACCTTGGCCAAGGACGGGGCAAGGTGACGTCCAAGGCTTTTTATGTAGTTAGGATTGAAAGCATTGGCTTTCTTCATATCTAAATGACTTTACTCCATGACTTCTCTGCAATTTGAATGTAGTTGCTTTACTTTGTGGGTAATTGGTAACTTGGCAGTTCATTTTGGTTATTTAAAATCCTGCCTGTAACATTCTGTTAGAGAAACCCCAAGTGTCCTCATGGAGCTTTACTGAGCTTGGGGCTGGGTGGAGCCCGAGGGCCCTTGGAGGTGGCAGTGAAGCATATTCTGTGCAGGTATCCTACATACTGACCACCTGGATCACCATCTTTATCTGTCCACCTGTATCTGGGAAGAGCACCCAGTAGGACTGGTGGGGTTTGGGGGAGCTGACCAAGTGCATGATCTTCCCTTGTCCCTCAGGTCTCTTCTGTCTGCCGAATCACATGCAAGCCAGCGTGAACAGGGACTACCTGCAGTCCCTGGGCTATTCTGCCAGGGACCTTATCATTTCTGGATGGAATAGGAACAACAGGTGTCAGCCCCAGATAACTTGGAGCCACGTGATATTCACAATTCCCTACACAGGCTGTGGAACCCGCAAGCAGGTAAGCCCGAGGCTGCTTCTGTTTCCTGTTTAGCTGCTTCCTTACAGCCATCAGTGCTAAGCGTCTTGAACACTGGGAATCCAGAATTGCTATCATAGTATAACCAGAACATAATCAGAATAAAGGAAGATAGACATCTCTGGTACATGAAATAGCGGCAACTACCTCCAAGTAGGAGGAGGAAGCTCCGCAGATTGTTCCTCCAGCTGTGTCCAACGGGGGGGGGGGGGCACCTGGCAGGCTGTCACTCACATTAGTGATCCTCAGAGCAGCTCCGAGGGGCAGCTCTGGGTTTTGTAGGGCCTGAAGCCTATACGGCGTAGGGTTGAGGTGAGCGAGAGCAGCAGGGTGCTCATTGAGCAAAGAATGCAATTATATTTTACTTTCCTAAGTTTTACGAAAACTTAGGAAACACATTGCAAACCCATTGCTAAGCCTTGGCAGAGGCCTGTGGACTCATTGGCTTCAAAATGAATCGGTCTCTGCAGCTTTGGTTGTTGAGCTGTCACCATCTAGGGTGACCCGCCATCCTGGATTGTCCAAGACTTTACAGATTTTAGCATAAGATGTTCCTTGTTTCAGGAAACCCCTCAATCCTGGGCAAACTGGGATGGTTGTCCTCCTATGGGTTATAGAGTCTGTGTTGTCTCTTTCCCCAAATTCTCATTAAGTAGTTTCCTATTGTCATCCACTTTAAAAATGCTGAACACAATTCATATGGCTGATTGTGACAACCTTTGGTACTGAATTATAAAGTAAAAAAAAAAAATCCTTTTAGAAAATGGAAAGAGAAAATATAATGTGCTTCTTGAGCAGATAGATCCATAGAGCTCTTTCCTATGGCTCTTCCCCAGGTCTGGGCCCAGAGTGGGCCCAGAGTGAAGCCTCTCTGGCACCCGCTACTGGCTTAGATGACTTGCCCCAAGCTTTTGGTCTGGGGAAAAGGAAAGGAACTGATCAGAGAGGAGAGGAAGGGCCGAGAGGTGCCGAGAACCACAATAAGTATCTTCTTAAGCTTTTCTCTTTTCCCACGTTTCACCTGGAAGAGACATATTCAGAGTTCTGCAACTGCAGGCAGGATGTGGCAGATTCTCCAACACATTCCATTCTGAAGGACAATTACATTTGAATACTTGAGCTGCACAGACGCTGGCTTCAGAAGGGACTTTGTTCAGTGTCCCAGCCAGCCAGGAATGGAGTTCTGGCCCTCGATAGGCTCATGACTAACACAGAAAACCTCTCTCTCTCTCTGCTTTAGACCTTCTGCTTAGACCATTATTATGTTATTCCCCGGCCCTTTCTTGCAAAAGCACTTGTGGCATGCTGGGAAGCGTAGCATAGGGACCCGGAGAGATTTACTTCAGACCTGTTCCTCAGGCGGGGAGGAAGTCCTGCAGACTGCAGCCTGGTGATGGCACGCTTGTGCTCACCTTGGTGGGGCCAGATGATCTCGACCATGGAGCTTCTTGGGGACCTTGTCCACCTGTGTCCTCTTGGCCATTCAGCTGCCCCATGCTCCACTCATTACAATACTTCTGCTGGGTCTCTGGCTCCTGTCCCTTCCATTCACTCCATAGTCCCTAGAGATGCTGCTGAAGCTATTGGTGATACACTGCCAAGCCCTGGGGGGATATATATATATATATATATATATATACATGCCTCATCTTTTCCTAGAAATTCTCACAGGCCCCCAGGTGAAAGGCCACTCTCTGTAGATGGCGGGCACATGAAATGGCAGGAGGCACCAACATTCTTATGAACATGCTGCTTAGCTGCTTAGTGAAAGGCATGGTAGCAAACGGTCCTGGGGTACAGGTGGGCGGGACAGGAAGGACTCCAGGGTTTCCAGGACCCACTCGGTTGTCCCTATGAGCCTCAAAGGAGTCCCAACCTCAGAGGTTGAGAGCTGCAGTTCTGGATCTCTGTGGCTTCTAGCTCCCACGGAATTCATCACCACGTGGTGGTAGTCACCAACCAACCAAAGCAGAAAGCAGTTAACACCGAGCTCACCGAAGTGTGCCCCTCCCCTCAACAAGTATGTGACTATCTTCTCTGAGACCCCAGCAACAGTGAGCATGAAGCAGAACTTTCTGTTCTGAGCCCTAAGCCGTGGAATCCAGGCCGACTTGGCTAGTTGCATGGCAGGTCAAGGTACCATCCATACACGCCCATTGTGCCATGAGGAGGAGCTCCAAGAGGTGCCAACCACTGACCCACACTGAGGTCCCCATCGTGTGGCAGGGGAAGCAGGGATTGTGCAGGGAGGGGGTCTTGCTCGTTGAGCCGGGTATCCAGCCCTGGGGAAAGTCACCGTGGCACTATGCATGTGCCATCTCTGTGGCCGTGGAAGGGTTTGACATCTCATTGTCACTGCCTTCTCATTCTAACCCTGAAAATCAGCAATGAGATTCCCTCGGCAGGTGACACATGCCTGACTCTGCTCTCTGACATGCCTCTCCTAGGTAGACAATGACACCATCAACTATTCCAATGTCCTCAAAGCAGCTATGTCAAATACCATCATCATAAGGAAGAAGGACCTCCTCATTCATGTCAGCTGCAAGATGCTGCAGAACACCTGGGTCCACACCATGTACCTCACCAACGACACCACCCAGGTCAAGGAAGTGCAGTACGGCAACTTCCAAGTGAACATTTCCTTCTACACATCCTCCTCTTTCTCCTACCCTGTGACCGCCAGCCCGTACTATGTGGATCTGGACCAGAGTCTATACCTTCAGGCTGAGATCCTCCATACGGACGCCTCGCTGGCCTTGTTTGTGGACACCTGTGTGGCTTCTCCAAACCCCAACGACTTCTCATCTCTGACTTACGATCTCATCCGAAGTGGGTAAGGGCTGCCTTTCTGGGCAAGATTTAACCCTTTGCCTGAAAAGTCAAACAATGAGTAGCCCTGAAGCTTTGAGGACTCCAGATTTTGGTTAACCAGAGTTCTTAGGAGTTCAAGTACAGACAGATCCCATGCTGTATGCAGTCACATCATGTGGCTTTTACCCTTGAGGTGCTTTTGTGCTGTGTCCTGGGCCGCATCCTGACCTGCCCCATTTCCTGCTTACATGTTAGAATGGAAGAACCCACCAGTGGTCAGGTTGGCTGTCCACTGGGATTAAGCCCCAGGTGACCCAACTCTAGCCTTAGGGTTAGAAAGCCCTACAAGCAGTGGGGAAATCATTGGATGTGGAGCAGACCAAGGTGGAAGTATGTGCCTCTGGGCCAGTTTCCTCATCTGTCAACGGGGGACGGTGACGTTCACATCAGAAGGCTACTGCGAGGACTACATGGAAAAGAGTGGATGGGCTCCTAGCATAGAGTGGGCCCAGCAGGTGGTCCACAGAATTGTTACACCAGAGGCAGCAGGAAGTCCTCATGACCTCCCTTAGCCCGGGAAGTTCTGCGGTCCAGCTCAGGGAGATCTGCTCTCCCCTGCTCCAGCTTCCCTGCACGAGGCGTGCTGGAGCTGGGGGTTGACTCCTCTGCACTCCTGCAAGGCTCCCAACCCATCCCCATTCGGTAGTCTCCGCTGGCGGGTGGCATGGCACCTCTTGGCTTACACCTTGTAGCCATTGCTTCCGAGAAGTTACGCTAACAGGGTAAGGGGTGCTGCTAGGCATCTCACTTCCCTGAGGTCCTAAGACACAGCTCTTTCCGGGCACAATTTGAACCCATATGTCAGTTCAGTGAACAGAAATTGAAGCTTGTCTTTTCATAGCCACCCCCTCAGTAGCAAAGATGGGGAGAAGGCTTACCCAGAACCCCATTCCTCAAATAGTAACAAAGTGGCATTTCAAGTGGTGTAAAATGGTCAAAATCAATGCAATCGATGAGTGATTTAGTTCCCCCTGGCCAAAGGATTCTTGTCTATGGTGACATTCTGCCACATACGTGATTGATGGAGTGTGCTTGGAGAATGGAGGGCTGCACTTGGGGGAGAGTGTCCCCAATGGGCCTGGAGCGCAGGAGTCACCTGGCCCTCAACCACATCATCCACCTGTAGGCCCATGAGGATGAACTGGGCTCAGACTTTTCCTGTCCACACACATTCTCCTTATTTGGTCACACTTGGTATCTTGCATTTTTATTTTATTTTAAATTTTGTTCTTGTATTTTAAACAATTTCCCCAGGTGATTCTGAAGAGCAGCCTGGACTCTGCAGCTCTGGCCCCCACAGAGCCCCAGACTGGCAGGGTTTTATGGGAAATGCAGTTATTGGCCTGGCAGCTCCCAGGTTACCCTGACCTTCCACAAATGTCCCACCTCTGAATGGACCCCTGGGTATTTTCTCTCACCCTGGTGGCTAAGGGGGCTGCTGTGGAAACAGAAATCTGGGTATCTGAGACCAGCTGAGTTGAAAACAGAGGTAGGATGAAAGCTCTGGAAGTGGAAATAGGAGGGTAAGCAGACGCAGGGCCAGGACTTCAGGACAGCCTGGCTGCTCTGTCACCAGCCCAGGCCAGCTTTCCTTGCCTCTTCTCTCTTGCCCTATCACATGGTACCAGCGAGATGCTTCCTCACCCATTTCTTAGCAAAGTTCCTTAAGCAAAGACTTAGGTTGCTTTCCTTCCAGCACCAACCAGCTGGGAAGAGGCGCCTGTGGGGTCAGGAAGTGCTTGATCCTGGAGGAGGATCCTGGAGCTACTCAGGCCACCGTGGAAAGCATAGCCACATGGGTCCCAGTGGCTCAGGAGGGGCAGACCCTGGGAGTGGGAGGGCCAGGCAGGTCAGGGAATGTCAGGAGTACCCAGTGTGCAGCCCAGTGTCACCTTGCAGGGCCCTGCAACCAGAAGAGGGATGAAGTAATTTTCTTTCCTGGCCTATCTCTGACCTGCTTATGGGCTCCACATTCGAGCCATTTCCCTGACTTAGCCAGCTTATAGGGAGCCATGGAGCTCATGGTCATTGGGACTGGCCTTTACCACATTGGGCACTGTGGGGCTTGCTTGTCTATCTGGAAACTCCAGGGGTATTTTCTAGTTAAAGATGCTGGAGATGTACCAGAGCCACCGGGATCTATCAGCACGCCTCTGGAGGCCTGGGCTTCTGGGAGCTCTGCTCCTGGTGCAACTGAGTCAGGATGAATCCCGGGCCCTGGTGAGAGCTAACAAGTTTCCTTTCTCTTCTTCCAGGTGTGTAAGGGATGAAACCTACGAAACCTACTACTCGCCATCACCCCACATCGCCCGCTTCAAATTCAGTTCCTTCCACTTCCTGAACCGCTACCCCATAGTGTACCTGCAGTGTAAACTGGTGGTGTGCAGAGCGAACGACTACTCTTCGCGCTGCTACAGAGGCTGCGTGGTGAGATCCAAGAGGAATGTGGGCTCCTACCAGGAAAAAGTGGATGTCGTCCTGGGACCCATAGAGCTGCAGCTCCCTACCAAAAAGAACCAGCCACCCTCAGACTCCACTTCCAACTAGCGCCCAAGGCCGTGACTTCCCAGGACTTGGGAAGCTTCTGCCGGTTCCCACTCAAATTGAGCACCTATTATGTGCCAGGCACTGTGCTATGCCTGGCCACACAGAGTAGAATTAGACCTGGTTGCTATCTTCTCTCCAGGGCTTTAGGTCTCTGGGGCCCATGTGTAGGGCTTGGGCAGAGTTCTGGCCTGGAAACAGACAGACCTGGCCCCTGTCTCCTCTGGGTCTGAACTGCCAGAACGCACACTTTTCATCTGTAAGGTGAAAATGCTAGCACTTGTCTCTTAGGATTGTTGAGAGGGTTCAATAAAGTAATGTTAATCAAACTGCCTTGGCCCCTGCTTGGTGGGAGTCGCTGAGTGCTGGGTGAACAGTAGTTTTTGTGACGATCACACTGTTACCCGGAGGAACAGCGTTAGTGACAATCTCATTCCTCCTGATGATAATGATGTCACACTGGGCGTGTTGAAATCAGGTCTGGGCAGCTGTGGAGACACAGCAGCAGCAGGGCTTTGTAGGGACTGCTGGCAGGTTGTGGCACTGCGCAAGCCGGATCCTGTTCCCCCCTAGAGCAGGGAGTACAGTCTCTGCCCTGCTGTTTGGTCAGGGGGCTGGATGAAGCAGGGCTCGCTGCGGGCTTCTCAGGATGTCTTCCCAGATTTGCTGGCCATGGTGACAGGGGCAGGAGTGGGGCAGCAGTGGCCACGAATCCCCTTCACCATCAGGGTGCCCACCTCTTCCTGCCCTGGGTGAAGCCCATCCCCGTGGCCCGCTGGTTCTAGACTCTTTCCTTACTTATTCATTCAGTGCCTTTATCTACTGAAGGCCTACTGTGTGCCAGGAGGCAAGAAAATAAACAGATAAAGATTAAAATGTTACACTCCAGTGGGGCAAGACGCCATCACCTGATGGGGTCGGAGCTTCGGAGATGAGCGGGGCAGGAGGGGCCGGGCCAGGCCAGCTCTCCTCTTACTCGACTCCAGCAGTCACCGCAGTGGGGCAAGGTGCCTCTTGCCTGGGACTCTTGCAACCATTCCGAAAGTACCCCACCAGCTCCCCTTCGGTCTTGTTCTCCCGAAGCCCAGCTCTCGGTTCCTACCCCAAACCGCTTCCCGACTCCGTGGCTGACAAGACTAGGCGAATAAATCTCTCAGCCTGAACTCCACGGCCACCTGGGGCTGGCCTCGGCTTCCCCTTGGCAACTTCCCTGATTTCTCTGCCCTTCCCACAGAACAGCTCTAGGGGGTCACCGCCCGGCCTTGCCTGCCCTCTCGGGGTCCTCTGGGCTCCGTCCAGGCCCCCACTCTCCCCAGACCTGGCAGAGGCGGATGTAGAGAAGCCGGCCACTCCCGGGGCGCTGTCACAGCACGGCAGTCCTCGCGGGGGTCGCCCTAACTAAGGTGCTGGCTGTGGCAGGTGGCGCTGGGGAGGATGAAGTGACCTCAGAGCCACCCTTGGAGCACTAGGACGCAAGCCAGAGCTCGCTCAGACGAGGGCCCGTGACCTCAGGCACCCAGAGAGGCTGCAAGGAATGAGGTGCCCAGCTTGGCGCCCAGCAGCATTCTGAGCCCGGGGGCAGGGTGAGGTGGCAGTGAAGAAAGGCAGGAGCCAGGGCTTTCCCAGATCCTCAGGCTCAGGCTGGGCAGAATGTCACAGAAGAACGGTGCCCATGGCTACACCTACGTGCCGCTGTGAGCCAAAACCTAGCGGCAGCAGAACCCTCTCTAGATAGAAACCCTTGTCTGGTCTTTCACTAATCAGCTCCTTGGACGACAGTACAAGTCTCGACTTCCCGCACGATAGGGCAAACTGAACAAAATATCCCTTTGAAAGCAAGTGAGTGTCTGCTTGGTCAGCGTTTCCAGAGGCTCACCTGCATACTGGACCTCTCGACTGGACCCTGTCAGCAGGAACAGCAAAGGGCTTCCAGAACCCTCCGGGGAATGGATAGGGTGTGCTCCCCAGGTGGCCTGTTTGGGATCTGTCCAGAGCAAGATATGAAGGATGAAGACCAGAAAAAGACAAGAATGCTGCCACACCGTGATTCTTTGTGCTTGTGACTTAAAGTTAAACATGATTGCTCCATTCCTCCAGGAGACTGCATCTCTCTGTTTGTGACGTTGTGTCCACACTGTGGGCTAGAGAGGGTTGGGGAGTAGGCATGCAAACCCCGAGGGCCCCTAGGAGAGGAGTCTTGCTTGCACAACATCTCCAGGGAGAATGGGGTTGACAGGTGACCCCAGAGGCTCAGAAGAGATGGGTGGGTTCCAAGGCGGCAGTGAATCTTCTGGAAAGCAGAAGAGAAAGCAGACCCCAGGCCCTTAGCTCGACTCCATAGGAATGGAATGTTTGTGTACTGTGCTGGCATCCACCCCTGGACCAGGCTCAGGACCCCTCCCCAAAGGGGGAGCTTCTAGGACAAGCCTAACTCTGTACTGTGACTTGAGTGGGGTGAAGCCCCAGTAGGACAGCAGCTGCTGGGGATACTCCAGGACAAAGGGACAGCTCTGCAGCTCTGACCGGTGCTGACTGAGAGCTGCCCATCAGCTCTCTGTGGGCTGCAGGGTGAGCTCCTGAACCTTTCTAGGGAGCAGAGAAGCTAGGGGCCGCAGTCTGGCTGGGCACAAAATCACGAGCCACTCAAGCAGGAACAAACTTTATTTTTTGAAACTGCCACCAATGCCCCGTATGTGCCCGGGAAGATTGCCGATCCACACACCCAGTGTTCTCCCGGAATCCCAGAGGAAGTTCCTCCCCCGGAATTCCCTCCTACTGCACTTCCCCAACCAATGGGAACTCTCCAGGAGTCCAATAGCAGGCCGAGGTGAACAGCAGGAGTCCAATATCCATATGAATGCAAATCTTAACATAATCATATCATCTCAATGGCTTGCTGGGTCACCTTTCAACCGAAAATGCCATGCATCATATTACTTGGCTGTGGCTCTTAGCATCTCCCCCCTTCTGTTTAATTAAGCAACAAGCAATGTGGTTAGGGACCGTGCCTATTAGGTTTGTCCTATTCAACATATGGTTCTTACCCATCATTGGAAAACTGACCTCTAGGTGTCAGCCTCCTGTCTTAGGTTGATACCACTGTAATTGGATCATACCCGTCACTGACTATGGTCCAGCATATAGCCATACTTGTGGATAGGCCTATGCACCAGTGTGGGGGGGGTGAGGTTCTTTGCCTCACCTCTGTTGGCCCCCAAATTTGGCCTTGGTGCCGGTGGGGGGGTGAGGTTCTTTACCTCACCTCTGTTGGCCCCCAAAATTAGACCATCACTAGTAGAAGGGAGGAGGATACAGAAATGCCATGACATCAAGTCAATTGACGACTCTTTAGGAAAAATTGCAACACTGGTGACACATCAGCAAAGATACGCCAGCACTACCATAATTCGCTGCATCAATAGATAGAGCACAATGCATACAAATGATTCATAGTCCAGGCAAGTTTTGTAAGCAGTTCAAAGCGGAGGAATCTATCAATATGTCCATTTCCTCCCAAAATAAATCGACTCAGTGATTGAGCATTATTTGTTGAGTTATTATTTATTGATGCATCAGTTTATACAGTTTGTTGTGATAACTATGGAAGAAACTGTAGTTTGGTTTCATCTTGTCTTCGCCGGCACTGGGATGAAGATAGGAATTCTGACAATGATGCTAAAAAAAAATTATGTAACATTTTAACAGGTACTAAGAAAACAATTTTTTGAACAATTTACATTATCTTGAACAGAATTATTAAATATAATGAAAAGGAAAGGTGAAAGTAAACAAACAGATCTGTTAACCTACTTATTTGTACTCATATTAAAACAATCCTCAACAGTTGTTTACCCAATTTAAATTAAACCATAAAAATCACGTGAATAATACAAAAAATTCAGATCCATTTATTCATGAGCACTCCTCATATATGATATATGGACATACGCACATACAGACATACAACACAAAACAGAAGTGTGCACACATAACATACAACACATAAGACAATAGTAAAGGCCTTGTAGCTTTACCTAGGTGAAATCTCCATTGCAATGTTTAACAACTCCATAGTCAAAAAGTAAAACTGATTAGAAAAACATTAACCTAGGTCTGTATGAGCTCAAAAATGAAATAGATTTTATGATGTGGGAAAAAGTAATAATAAAATAGATATTGAAAAAAGCATCCTGGTTAATCACTGTCGCAGATGTAAGAATAGCCAAGCTGGAGCTCTGGATATCAGCTGTTATGGATTTGAGTCAAATCTTCTTCCTTTTGGTCTGTAGAAATTGTTTTGGTTAATCTCTCTGGAATCCAAATCGGCTGCTGTTCTCCCTGTGGAAACACACAAACAGACCCCCGACTCCAGACAATCACTGGGTCAGGACCTTTCCATTGTCCTGTTAGAATATCCTTCCAAAGTACCTTAGGCTTATGTACATTTTTTGGATACAAATGTCTTTCTGCAGCACTAAGCCCTGATGAATCCAAATTTAAAAAGTTTAGAGTAAAAAGTGTTATTTTAAGTTAATTTTGGGGGGATATATACCCCTTTCCAATTCCCTCCTTTTGTTTTAATAAGTACATTTTAATAGTTTGATGAGCTCTTTCAACTATGCCTTGTCCCTGAGGATTGTATGGAATTCCTGTTATATGAGTAATGCCAAATGATGAGCAAAATTGTTTAAAAGAGGTAGAAGCATAACCAGGACCATTATCTGTTTTTAGCTGTTTAGGAACACCCATAGTGGCAAAATTTTGTAAGCAATGAGCTAAAACATCTTTAGTCTTTTCTCCGGCATGAAGGGAGCCCATCAAGAATCTGGAAGAAGTATCAACTGTAACATGCAAATATTTTAATTTTCCAAATTCTGGCAAGTGTATGATGTCCATCTGCCAAATATGGTTAGGTATCAGTCCTCTAGGATTGACTCCAAGATTAACTTGTGGTAAAAAGGTCACACAATTTTGACATTGTTTTATTATATGTCTGGATTGTTCTTTAGTTATTTTAAAGTGCTTTTGTAAAGTATTAGCATTGACATGGAAATTTATAGCTACTTCTATTGTGGAGAAAATATGTATGTCATGTGTAGATTTATCTGCTAATTTATTGCCCAAACTAAGAGCTCCCGGCAATCCTGTATGTGACCTGATGTCCCATAAAGAATGGATCTTTTCTGTCCCAGATTAGACATTGTATAGTGGAAAACAAAGAGAAAACAGTAGAAGAAGGGGAAATCCTACCAGCATCTTCAAGGGATACTATAGCATTAACTACGTACTGACTATCAGAAAATAAATTAAATACAGAATCCATCCACTGTTTCCTGATGGTGGATCTCATCTTGCATCCTTGGCAGGAAAAATCACAGCAATGATGCTCAGCTCTTCCAGGGCATCATAGCAGGGGCACATGACGTCCACCCACCACACCTGTGGTGATCTGAACTTTGGCCACTTGGTCATGTTGGTGCTGTTGGGTTCTTGGTGGCCAAAGGAGCCATCCTTCTTTTTGTTACTGATTTTCATTTTGAGATTTTGCCATTATCCCTTGCCCCTGTTAATGAGCAGAGTTATCAAGTTGTTGTTGATGTGGTGAGAACATGGAGACCTATTACCCAAGAGCTGTGGTTGGAAAGGATTTCAGGGTAACGGCTGACTTAGAACCCCAGAGCTGTGCTACGCGCCAGGAAGAGCATTTGCTGAATGGTAGGTGACGAGCTGATTTGGAATGGAGGGAACATTCAACGATGGATTTAAAAGACATAATTGTCCTTTAAATCATTTGTGCTTAATCTCTCTGGTGCCCATCGCCATAGAATACAAAAGCCAAAGAGAACTCCAGTCAGGACTGCCACATAGGAATGTGGACATCTTCACACACACAAAAATGAAGTCTTTAGAATGTTCACTTGAACTTGAGTTTGTGCAAAGAATAGCAATGATTTCTCAGCATGGTATCGGGTTGTTTGTTCAACAGGAGTAGAGGTGGGATGGGAGCAGTATCTTGGTTTTCCATGAATTTGAGTTTTGGAAGCCCAGTTGATGGGCCTTAAGTTAGGGAAGTCATAAAGGGTAGATTTATATGGTTCTTCAGGATGAGAATTTTCCAAGCACACTGCTTTGTTGATTTCCCAGTCATTTTTTTTTTTTTTAATTTGGATGTGTTTTCTGAGAGCTGTGACTGTGCACGTAGCCTCAGGACCGTTGAGAGTCTGAATATTTCATCAGAAGGACCAGGAAGGTTTCTTGGCGACCACCTGCCCAAGCTATTTGGCATCTCCCAAGGTGGACAAGCAGAGCAGATCTGCTCAGCCTGGGCAGCACCAACCGGCAACAGACTGTTCTTGCTCTTCTGCGAGTCTCTTAAGGGCAGGTGCTTTATTTACTGCATTTATGGGACCTTGCAGGGGCTAGGATGTTTCAGGGGGCAGGCCTCAGAAACCCCATCTCAAATGGGTTCTAAAAATCAGGGCAGGGATTGATTCACGCAACCGGCAGTCCCGGGGCTTTGGGGCTGATGTCAGGACCTTTGCCCTCTCTGCAGCCCAGGGTTGGAAGGAGGGCGAGGAAGTGGTCATTGCAAAGGGTTTCTGGAGTGAGAAGGAGAAGGAGAAAGTGTTGCGCTTTATGTTAGTCCCACTCCGGAGGCTTAACCAGTAAACTAGGACCAGCAGTGAGTGTGGGGCAGGGAGAAAGCTTCCCAATCTTGCTTCCCCCCCACTCCTCCACCACCACAGCTGAGCGAGCAGGTAGAGCACAGCCCAGCAGGTCTCCCTGTTCTGCAGGAGTGCCGGCCTCCCAGCTCCCAGCTCCCTCATGCTGCAAACCCACTAGGGCCATGTGTAGAGGAAGGTGTGGGTCAGAAAGAACGAAGACAGCTTCCGTGACCCACAGGAAGAAGAAGAAGAGCAATGCAAAAGGAAATGGGCCAGAAGACAATGGGCATTCACAGAATCGTGGCAGCAGCGCTGGAGACTCGAAAAGATGCCAGCCCCACCGCAGATTAGGGAGGTGCACCATTTAAAAAGTTTATTGCCAGGTGTGTTGGTATAACCTTGTAATCCCAGCCACTCAGGAGGCCGAGGCAGGAGGATCCCAAGTTCCAGGCCAGCCTCAGCAACTTAGTGAGAACTTGTCTTGAAATAAAATTTAGAAAAGGGGTTGGGGAACGTAGTTCAGAGGTAGAGTGCCCAGTACTTCCCCCACCAACACAAATTAGCTGTCATTTCCTACATATTTGAGCAAGCTATTTTTGAAAATTTGGTGAAAGCCAGAATTGGTTTGATTTTAGGCAAATGGATGCCTGTATTCTCCTGATTATTGTGTTTGTTGGTAATGGTCCTTGGTGGACAGTTGGGCTGTTAGTATTTAGCAAAATGTAAAAGTGTTCTTGACTCACCAGTGTCACTTTATGAAACCCCCCAGAAGCACTACTGAACCCTCTGTTGAGGGTTCCGAGTGGCTTGACTCCCTGTGCATTACTGGATGTTTTCGTGAGCAGCATCTCTGGCCTCCTCCCATCAAGTACCACTCCCATTCCCAAGTCGTGATGACGGAAGATGTCTGCAGACATTACCAAACGTCACTGGGAGTGGGGACAGGAAATCTGCCCTGGTTGAGAAGCATCGCCCTGAAAAAAAACAAAGCCATGGAAGACAGGGATGGACACGCTGGGAGGTGCATGGTCCAGAGCTGCTTCTGCATGGACAGCAGCCAGGGGCGGAGGAGGGACCCACCCCTCGGGGTCACTCCAAAAACCAAACCGAAAAGTAAAGGTGAAAATCAGGAAAGGAACTTAATCCATATGGCCTGTATCCCCACCTCTTCACAAGAACTTGGGCCAATTGCTAGAGAAATACAGATAAAGTGACCAAGCTGCCCTTTGTCTATGCGTGATGGGTTCCTTCCCTGGGGTCCCCACTCTCTTAACAATTTCCTTGTAGCATGAACATCCATTGATGCTTTTATGTAACAGCTTTAGTGAGGTATAATTCACACCCTGCACAATTCACCCACTTAAATTTGACAATTCACTGGTTTTGAGAATGCTCACAGTTGCAGGCACCCTCACAGTCTATTGCAGAACATTTTCATCACCTCCAGGAGAAATCTGTCCATCAAAAGTCACTCATTTGCTTCCAAACTCCACCCCACACCTAGGCATTCACCCGTCTGATTTCTGTCTCCGTGGATTGACCTCTTATGAACCTTGTAGTATGGGTCTTCTGTGCTAGCTGCTTTTCACACAGCCTGATGTTTTCCAGGTTCATCCATGTTTTGTTAAGTCCCTCACATGGTTGCATGATATGCTCTCGTCTGGATATACCACATTTTATTTACACATCCATCATTAGATGGCACTTTGCTTTTTTTTTTTTTTCACTTTGACTATCAGGAATAAGGCGGCTACGGATGTCCATGAATAAGTTTGTGTATGGACATATGCTCTCAGTTCTCGTGGATATGCATCCAGTGTCAGTGGTGAGCATACATAGGACTACGTGTAACCTTTTGGGTACCTTCCAGACTGTTTTCCACAGGAGCTTGTGCTACGTTTTTTTTTCTGTAACTGTGACACTGCCCGGAGAACAAGCCACGAGGGCCTTGGTATTGTTGTCAGAGTCCTAGGTGAGACACCCCTCTCCCTGGACGTCCCAACAAATTAGTTCTGGCCACTCACTCCAAAAACCAAATCGAAAAGTAAAGGTGAAAAGCTGGAAAGGCACTTTAATCCACATGGCCTTGCTGGGAAGTCAAAGTGATATCAACATCCACCTCAGCCCTGTCTTTGGGGCACTGACATGAAATTTAGGTTTAAATAGAGGAAGAACGGGGCAGGGGAAAGAAGTCTGCATAATTAAGCAGGCTTGGCCGAACTCTGACCTGGTCAATCGTTATCTAAGTTCTGGTTCTGCAAAGAGGCTCTGGACAAGTCCTTAGCACTTGAGGGTGAAATCTACATTTGTTGCTCAAGATGTTTATCCATCAGACCTGGGACCTGGGAAGGGGGCCATTTGGTTCTCACGAGATGGTTGTTTGTGCTTAGGGGTAGGGTAGTCTCATCACTGGTTGATCTGCCTGCTGGTCTCCACCATTCCTAGAAAGCATAAGCCGATGGCTGGAGACTTTCAGGTGCAACATCAGGGATCTGGAAAGAATGTTTTAAAGCTTGTAGTTGAATGTCCCTAAGAAATCTTGAAAATACCTTTGTTGTTCTTATCTTGGTGACTTCGGCCTTAAAGGGGATCGGTTACCGCCTTTGGACTCGACCTCTCTGATGCTCAGATATGGAGTAATGAGCCCCCAACAGTGATAATGTGAGCAGTTTCTGAACCGTGAATCTCCTCTGAAGCCGACTCAGGGAGAGTTAATGATTAAAGCTTCCTAAGGTGACTGTGTGCCCCGCTGCTAGAGGGCCGAGTCATTGGTGATGGTTGAGGAAGCCTGTTCTGTCTACTTCAAGGCCCTGACCTAAGAATCTAGATCGGGGACATCGTGGGGATGCAGTGCAGGCCTGACACAAAGTAAGGGGCACGTGTAGGGTTGGTCCAAGAGGTCTGGGTGCTGGCACGGCATATATTTATGCACTCACAGGCTCCTCCTGGCTGACCTGTATTGTAAGAATAGATTCTAGGGCTCTAAGATGATTTCTAATTTACCAAGAAAAGAAATATCATCTGAGTTTGGGAAATGAAGTGAATGTCCTGAAAATGTGACAGTGTGTGGCAGGCTACCCTTTGCTGGGCACCATGCCATGGGTATTGTGTGGCTTCTTCTCCTTCACGCTATCAGACAGTTGCTATTTAGTGCCCATTTCACAGATGAGAGAACCAAGGCCTCAGGAAAGTAAATAGCTCATCCAAGCCATTTAGCTGTGATGCCAACCAGAAGTGTGACTGAGGGCAGTCTTCCTCCAGAGCCGTTCCTGCCCACTACTTGGGGCCATGACAATGGGTCACGGTGCCATATCGACTGCAGAATGCCATGTGGTGGCACTCAGGGCTACCTTGGATCCAACACAGGCAGCCCTCCTCCACATGCATGGGTTCTGCAGCCAGAGAGTCAACTCACTGCAAACTGGGCACCAGTTACACACATGATGCCAGTGTCTACACTGCACAAAACACACTCTTTTTTCTTGTCATTATTTCCTAAACAAAGAACTGTAACCATTATTTTGATGGCATTTACATTGAATTCAGTGTGATAAGTAATCCATAGATGGTGTAAGTGTACAGGATGATGTGCATGTGTTACACCACCCACAGCAGGATGTGAGCATGTGCAGATTGTAGAACCAATTTCCTGTGGCTATTAGGGTCCCAGGAATTTCCAGAAAGAAAAGTGGTTCAATTTGCCACATTTCGATATTTATTCAGAGGGTCTGTTTCAACATAAAATTAATTGTTTGTTGTGGAATTTAAATAAGGAATGTTCAGGTTAGTATTGGCCTATGGAGTCCCCAGGACTTGGGACTTTCAGTGCTAAAAATGTCAACGTCATGGGCAGACAGGAAAAGGCTTGTCACGCCATC
Organism: Ictidomys tridecemlineatus; assembly: GCF_052094955.1. Taxonomy (NCBI): domain Eukaryota; kingdom Metazoa; phylum Chordata; class Mammalia; order Rodentia; family Sciuridae; genus Ictidomys; species Ictidomys tridecemlineatus. The sequence goes on along the minus strand of NC_135477.1, from coordinate 8,231,345 downwards.
TCCATGGACTTTCCTCACTGTGACTCCAGAGGGGGGACATGGCACTTTGAATCACAAAAACGAGGAGAAAGCAGGAAATGAGCTCGTCTTTGGATGCTGAGAGCCCACCCTTGACTCTGGGTGACCCAGGGCCGCTCCAGGGATGGGGACTGTAGGGAGTCTCCCCGAGGACTCCCCGGGCCTTTCAGACATGGCGGCGGGCAAATTGCCAGTGGGCGGCTAGAACTCCCCGGGCCTTTCAGATGAGGAACATGACAGCGGGCAAGTTGCCAGTGGGCGGATAACAAGTTGTTGTGAAAACCTTCTAATTGGCCCTCCCGTCTTCCGTGATCGTGGACAGCTCCTGCCCCCATGAATCTCATGCAGGGCGGACGAGCGTGCACCGCAGGTGATGACCTGACCTTTACTGTGATTGGCCCGGAGCTTCCTGGTTTAAGATGACTAACCCTCACTTGCTATATAAGCTCGCACCAGCTTGCAGTACAGTGCTTCATCTTGTCACTGCTGTCTGTGTGCGTTTTAATCTCCGACCACGAACCTTGGCCTTTCAGGGACCGCTAGGCCCTCTCCTCTCTGCTCAGTGGCAGCCTGGGCACTGGGGTTGCACCTCTCCATGGGGTTCATGGTCCCTCCTCCAGCCTGGGCCACTGAGTAGCTCCGACTTCTCATTTGTCTTTCTGTTTGTGTCTTTGAGTCAAGGATCTTTCCACTGAAGGAAAAAGCCCAGGTAAATGCAAACAAGCCATTCCCCCACCCTCTCCCCACACAGAACACCTCTGCTCTAGATCGGACTCCAAACGGTAGGGGCTGCACTGGGGACTAATGTGGCCCAAACATGTAGTATTTCTGTAACTAAAAACACGCTTCAGCCTCCACCATCCCTCTCCATGCACCACAGGTGACTCCTGCACAGCCCCAGGGGACACCCCGTACCCTCCCCTCGTCCCAACATCACCATGCGGGGAAGGGATCCCTCTCCACAGAGTCTGGACACCTGGAGGCTGCAGAGCTGAGGGCAGCTCCATGTGCAAGAGGGGAGAGGAGAACCGTGAGGGGAGAGGGCCTGAGGGCAGCAGAGGATGCAGGCTCAGCAGAGGACAGGTTGCCTGGTGATACCAGTGCTCCACTGACTGATCACGAAAACTGCAGAAAAGAAGATTTCACAAGCGTGAAGCCTTGTGGGCTTCCGTTTCCTTGGGCGAGTGTCCAGGGGGTCAGTTTCCTTTGCACGTGTAACTTCCAGGGAGGGGTCGGCCTGAGCCTCCTCTGGCTCAGCTTCCACCCACCGTGGCAGTGTTGGATGTAGGCCACGAACCCATCCCCACTCCCTGCTGAAACCTCCAGTGCTCCTTAGGCTGGCTTCACAAAACCCTTCATCATCTGAGCCCCCCTCCGCCCTCCTCTGCTCTGAGTCAGAACAGCTCCCCGCCATTGCTCACGTCAGCCCCCTGCCTGGAGGCCTCCTCCAGTTCCTACCTGACTCACCCGCCCCCGTCTCAGGCACGCGCGTGTGTGTGTGTCTGTATTCAGTTTGAGGTTGAACTCTTCCAAAATGTCTTTCTAACTCCTTCCTCAGATGGATTGATCTCTTTCTCCTTTATCACTTTCTCAGTTAACTTCATGGAAATCTGAAGGTGGAACATAGCCAAAAATGATCAGTTTTTTAAAAATCTACCTGAAGGGGAGCTGTAACTTTGGGGCCAAGGAATATTTTTTCAACCAGTGACTCAATGAATGAATGAAGGCCATGAGCACACCTCGGACAATATTTCCAATCATCCATGAATCACGTGGTCTTCAGGCGAGTTTCTCAGTTCCTTTGGGCCCAGAGCCGTCTGTGTCTGGAATGTCCCCAGAAGGCTCCAGAGAGTGCTCTTCTGGTACATCCTCTCTGCAAGTGAGTGCCCAGGTCCCTGGTGTGTCGGCCCCTCTTTCCCTCTTCTGGCCTCCTCCAGTCTGCCTGCTACCCGGCCCCAGGGAACTGAAAACACATTCTGACTGTTTAAAAAATTGTTGAAATACCAACGACACAGAACTGACTGTTCAGAGGCTGTAGTTCAGTGGTGTTTATTACACTGGCAATGCCACGCTCCTACCACCTCTCTCTAGTTCCAAAAGTCTTTCATCACCCCAGGATAACACCTGCAACCACTAAGAAGCATTCTCAAACTCCCGTATCCCCACCCCCTGGCCATTTCACATCTGCCTTTTTTCCTCTGCAGATCTGCCTGTTGTTGTATTTCCTGCAAATGGAGTCAGATAACATGTGGCTTGTGGTTTGTTTCCTTGGTGGAACAATGTTTTCAAGGCTCCTCCAGGCTGGGCCTACTTCTGTGTGCCTTTCACTTTTCCTGCCTGACTGATGCATACTATCACCTCATTATATGTATGCACCCTAATTTGTTGATGGGTTCATCTCTTGATAGACATATGAGTGTTTCCACCCCTAACTACTGTGAATGCCCCTATGAACCCAAGTTTAAGGCCTTGTTTTAAACTCTTTGTGTCGACACCTAGTGGTAGAATGGAGCATCCCATGGTAACTCTAAATGTGGAATCCCTAAGCTCTTCTCTACAGCAGCTATACAGGTTCATGTTCACCTTAGCAATGTACGGGGTTCCACTTCTCTGCACGCTTGCCAACAAAAACTGTTTTGTTTTGATTTTTTTCAAATTACAGCTGCCCTAGTAGATGTTTAGAGGTTGCCATATTGCCCGTGGTTTCCCTTTCCTGGTGTGTTTTGATCATTTTACTTTTTCATTAATGCTATTTTTGATTGACACACAGTAGCTGCCCATGTTGATGGGTTCAGTGCAGTGCTTCATTACGTGCATATGACTTGTAATGATAGGTCAGGACTATTGGATTTCTGTCACCTCAAACATTCATCATTTGTGTGTGTGTGTTGGGAGCATTAAAAATCCTCTCTGTTAGCTCTTTTGAAGTAGTGATTAATTGCTGTCATCTAGAGTCACCCTTCAGTGCTGTTCAATATTAGAAGTTGTTCCTCCTACCCAGTAGCACCCTGGTGCTTGCTTACCTCTCTGCATTCCTCCCTCCCTCACACCTCTCCAAGGAACTGGCAATCACTATTCTACTTTCTGCTTCTTTGAGATCAACTATGTTTCCACATATTCATGAAAACATGCGGGATTTGACTTTCTGTTTCTGACTTATTTCACCCAACATAATGTCCCCCAGTTCCACCCATGTTGTTTTAAGTGACAAAATTTTTGTTCTTTTTATAGCTGAATAATATTCCATGTGTGTACCCACAAAATTGCCTTTGTCCATTCATCCACCAGTGGATACCTTGTTTGATTCCATGTCTTGGCTATCATGAAGAGTGCTGCAATAAATATGCAAAAATACAGATGTCTCTTCAGCACACTATTTCATTTCCTTTGGGCAGACACCTAATAGTGGGATTACTGATCATAAAGCAGTTCTTTTGAGGTCATTTGTAGTGTTTTTTCATAATGGCTCTTCTAATTTACATTACCATTAGTGATGTCAAGCAATTTTTGTATACTTGTTGATCATTCATTTATTCTCTTTGGAGAAATGTCTACTCAGGTCATCAGCACATTGGAAAAACAGATTATGTATCATTTTGCTGTTGGGTTGCTTGAGACCCAATTTCCTTATATGTTCTGGAAATTAATTAATTGTTGGATGAATAGTTGGCAAATGTTTTTCTCCCAATCTGTAATTATTTTCTTTGCTGTGCAGAGCTTTGGGTTTGATGAAATCCCATTTGTCAATTTTCACTTCTATTGCCTGAACTTTGGAGTCATATATATAAAAAAAATCTTTGTACAGATCCCTTATATTTATATTTTTCCCAGTTGTTTCAAAGTTTCTTATCTTTAAGTCTTTGATCCATTTTGAATTGACTCTTTTTGCATATAATGAGAGAGTCTAGTTTCTTTCTTCTATATATGATATCCAGATTTCCCAGCACCAATTGTTGAACAGACTTTCCTTTCTCCAAAGAATGTACTTATGCATTTGATCAAATTTGAGTTTTCTTCTCTTATATCTTCAATATTTTTCTTTCCTTACTTCTTCTAGGACACCCATAAAGCATATGTCAGTATGCTTGATGGTTTCTCATAGATTCCTTAGGTTCTGCTCTCTATTCCTCATTTAAAAAACCTCATTCCACTCTTCCCTGGAATGGACGGTTCCAATTGCTTTACCTTCAGCTTCAGCAATTCTTCAGCCTGTTGGATTCTGCTGCTCTTCTCTCTAGCGAATTTCCATTTCAGGTGTTGTGCTTTTTGGCTCCAGATTATCTAATCTATGTTTTATAATTCATATGTCTTTTGGGATATTCTAGGATTGTTTTTGCATTGTTCTCTTGATTCCCTTTATGTGTCTACCCATGGTGCCCTCTATCTCTTTGATCATATCTAGGAAGTTTATTTTAAAATATTTGTTTAGTAAACATTTGTCTGGGCTTCTTCAGGGATGGCTACTGTTCACTCTGTTTTTATTAAATTTATGGATGTGGATCATACTTTTCTTTCAAGTATACACACACACACACACACACACACTTCCAAATTTTGTTGAATAACCACATTTTAATATTTTACTGTATTAATCATGGATATAGGTTTTCTCCCTTTAAGGGGGGGGGGGGCTGAAATTGTTTCTGTTGAGGGCTACAGCAGTCAATATGTTCAGTGAGTTTTTCCAAACTGTACCTGCAAAGACTATTCCTTTTTGTGTAAAGTTCCTGGAGTATCTGTTCCAGTTTTGTTCGACTAGCCATAGTCCTGGCACAGGTTTCCTCCAACGCTAACCTCTTTCCTCATCCAACACTCCCAGCATTTGCAGTTTGGAGGACTCCACGGGCCTAACGTGGTTACTCCTGAGCCATGTGGCAAGCTCAGCCATTGTTGCACTGGAGGGACAACACCCGGGCTTCAGGCCCGTCACCTTCCGTTAGGTCACTCTTCGGACTCACTTTTTGACTCCCTGCCAAAGACCTTTCAATGACCACCTGATTTTTGGGTAAAGTTTACTCTTCTTAGGATGAATCACAGGATCCTTCATGACCCAGTTACTGGATTCCCCGTCCCCCAGTCTCCATCTTTGTAAAAGGTCCATAGCTTGACTCATTCTGTCCGTCTGCCTGGAATGCATCCCGTAGCCCTACCAGACTCATCATTCTATGTTTAGGGGCCTCTGTTTGTACCTTATGATTGAGGCTCAGTTTTCCAAAATAATTCCTGGTTCTCTTCTCCTTGTAGAATTTAAAGCATGCAATTGCCTGCTTATTTTTTTTGGTCTCTATCAAAATAGATGTTCTATCTTTGGGATTCAAGGAATATTTCTTGAATGATTAAAGGAAGGAAGATAGAAAGGCAAGTAAGAAGAAAGGAAGGAAGGAAGGAAGTACAGAGATGAAAGAAAGAAAAAAAGGAGAAATCCAGACAGTGGTTATGCAGCCACAAATGTCTTTCTCAAAGCAAGAACGATTTACAGCCTTTCTATCCCAGGAAGTCTTCTTCATTCAATGCGCAATTCCCCTCTTCATCAATTACAATCAGAGCCAACTGGAGCCTGAAGTGGTGGGCTACACACCAGGTGAATTCTGTTTCAAAGGGCTCCTGCCCCTCTAGACTTGATGCAGGAGTGAAACCACCATTAGGTTACAGAGCTGCTTTGTGAGGACAACCTAGAGCTGTTGTATTAAAAAAGTAAGATTTCTATCTACCAAGTCTTAACTGGGGGATTATGAAAAAAGGTGGAGTGGAGAAGACCAGGTGGGTACTTAAGAGGAGGAGATTTGTGAGAGGCTTAGAGATAAGTAGGCATTTCCTGCTTTACCCTCTCTCCAAATATCAGAGTGTGCACTGTTCTCAAAATGTCCTCAGGGTGTAGCCCGCGCTGGCTTCATGACAGAAGGTTCAATTCGTGAGAAACCGCTAGGGAGTTTTAAATTAAAGAGACAGACTCTAATCACCTTAAACCAGCTCCAGGACCGCTTCTCCAAGGAGGAACCCAGGCTTGGTCAAGAGTGTGGCTAGTATAAAGGATGTCATAGATGTGCCCTGGAGGGATGTCACGCTGCTGTCCTGTTATACTACTGAAAGGCCCTGGCTTCTTTCCTGTGAGCAGGAGACATGGAGGGTACATGAGGGATGGAAGAGAGTTTGTAAAAGCCAAGGGTGAGAGGGACGTGAGGAGTCCTCCCAGGTCCCTCAGTGCCCCTGAGAAGTCCGTTTTTCTGGAGGTCGGGAGGAACACCTCTCTCCCATGTTCAGGGAGGGGAGCTTGGGCTGCTGGACCAGCCAGCTCTGCTCCGCGCCCCACCCCACCTGCCGGGGGAGGGAGTCACTCCAGGGGCTTCTCATCCCTGGTCTGCCTTTGTTGTGATGGACCAGGGGCCTGAAGCCCAACCTGGTCTCTCGAACGGAAATGCCGTGTGAGAATCCCAGGGCCACAGCTGAGCTTCCTGGAAACCTCGAGATCTGGAAGCCAAGCCTGGTGGAAGGTTCCGGATGACGGTCCTCTGTTCCTAAGAACCGAGGCTTTTCTTCCCTTGTCCACACCTGGCCTGCTCTGCTCATAAACAAGCCAGTGAGATCTGGGTCCAGTCATTTGGGAACAGGCTGCGGGGGCGGGATGATTCCACCTGCCGATGCCTGTGCTTTCCTCTACCCCCACGGCCTCCCCTGGGTGAGTAACGAGGCCAAGGAGGCTATGGACCTCCCGGGTGGGATTCCTTGAGCGACTTTGAGGCGGCATCTCTTTTACATAGACACCATTGTCCAGCTGTATAAATATCTTGCCTTTAGAGGTGAGGAAGCTGAGCTTTAGCAAGAGTAAATGACTCGTCCAAGGCCACACAATTAGTAGTGCCAGTTAGATCTCGAACCCAGGGCCACCTGCATTAAACTGTGCGGAGTAGATAATGAGGAAAGTTCACCTCGTACCACACCTGTGCACGCCTGTGCAGCTCTGGGCATCTCAGGTGCTGTACTTGGGTCTCACAAAGGGTATAACTTCCGTAAATTGAGAATACTGATTTCTCCTCACTATAAAATTGTGTTCAGTTCATTTTTACATCAAATTGATAATTAATCTCATTACAGAATTTTAAACAGGAAATGTTCAGATCACAGTGCGTGTCACCAACGGTCTAGGTTTGCCTCGAACTGAGGGTTTTCTGAGACAGGAGGCTTTGAGGACAGGTGGGTCACCCTCATCGGGGTGAGCTTTCTCACTGTGACTCCAGAGAGGTGACATTGCACTGTGAGAGAAATCACAAAAAGGGGAGAGAGCAGTGAGCTGGTGTCTGATGCTGAGAGCAGGCCTTCCTTCCCCCTTGCCTCCTGTGGCCCACGGCTGCTCCTGGGACGCTCTGCCCTCTGCCCTTGGGCCCCTCTCCACGGGAGGCCCATTGTCCATTCTCCTCCTCGAAACTGTCAGTAACGACAGTTTCTTCTCTCTCTCTTTTCCTGTCTAGACAGATTTTCATCATCATTTTGTTTACCCCACAAGCCAAACGGTAAGTGTGGCCATATTATTTCATGCTTCCCATCGCCTCCCATGGAGGGCATGTGCTTTGGGATGGAGTCTAAATGGTATCGGGAGATACATGCACCAGGGACACATCGTGGCCAAAAACAAAGTAGTAACCGCTGCAGCTTTAACCATCCTTAAATCCTCCTTCCAGTCTCAATTTTTAATTCCAATGATATCCATCCCACCGCACGGACAGCCTCAGGAGCCCCCTCTGCCCTCCTGCCTGCTCAGCCTCAGGAGGCAGGGAAAGGCGCCACCTCTCCATAGAGCCTGGCTTGCAGCAGGACCTCTAGGGGCCTGGAGTGGGCAGAGTGAGGGCAGCTCCATCTGCAAGAGCAGACACGAGAGCACAGAAGGAAGAGGGGACAGGGCAGCGTGAGGCGTGGGCTGGAGGGCGGGGAGCTGGCCTGGAGACGCAGTTACTTTAGGTGTGTTTATTGCTTCATGCTCAACTAGGCAGAAGCAAGGAGCAGGCACTGCACAACAAGAGCACAGCGGACCCCAGGCAGCCCCAGGGTGGGCACCTTCATCTTGGCGATGCTGGACTTCACCAGAGTCCGGTGGTCCTGGGAAAGGGGAAGTGAGAGAAAGCCCCCTCCCTTGGTGCTCAGGGAGAGGCTCCCTGTAAAGAGCCACTCTTCCCTGACTTCGAGAAGCCTGGGCTGACCCTCGCTTTCTAGGACAACCTAGACACTGCCTCCTGAATTCATGTTCTCTCTCTCTCTCTCCTTTTACTCATCAATGATTGTTCTCCCAGAATGAACCGCTCCTCAGTTGGCTTAACCACACTTCAGTTAAGCTTCTGTCCTCACACAGCATGGTGCGCCTGGACTCACCCCCGAGGGTAACACTGCAAAGCAGAACAGCCCTCCTGAAGACCCTTTGGACCCTCCAGGAAATCTGCTGACCCCAAGGAAGTGCCTTCCCAGTCAACGGCCTGGTCACACTGCCTGTGTGACCTGGTCACCCAGCCCAGCCCAGCCCTTACCCTCAGTGCTGCCAGCCTCTGTCCAGCTCCCTGGAAACAAAGCTCCTTTCTCTCTGGCCCTCCAGACACTGGCCAACCCTGCTATTGGAGCACCTGACTCGTTGCTATCTTCCTTTGGAGTAGTCTTCCTTTGGCTAAGTCGGGTTTGTCTTAGTTCCTGTCACTGAGTTGGAGCCCCGGGCATCACTGGGGGGGACATGAAGCCCCTCTGATCTGTCTCAAGTGTAAGATGGATTTTCATGTGTCAAGGCCTCTCTTGGGGCCGTGGAGCCATGAACTTGCTGTTCGTCTCTCCTGCCCTAAGAAGGGACCTTCAGGCAACCGACGAGGTGGCGCTGGTCTCTGTGGCCATTCTGGTGGTGCGGTTGGCCATCAAGAAGGTCTTGGTGAGGGCGTGCTGAACTTCTACTTCCCACGGGTCAAACCAAATTGTATTTCATGATTATGACAAATTATATTATACGTGTATGGGTCCTGTGAAAAGCTCCAAGAAGACCCAAATTTAGAAGTTTGTGGGATACACACTCCAGTTATCTATGCTGTTCAGCTGCCATGTTGCATTTTGATCAGACCTTGGTTGACTGATCAGACTTTGGATCTAGCCAGCTAGGATTGGTTTATCTCGGAAACGTAGAATGGGGACTGGAAATCTCTCCATCATGCCCAAATGTGCATGACCATGTACTCAGTCAACTCTCCATAAAACCCACGATTCTGCTTTGCTTAGGATAGTAGCTGGCCCACAGATGTACTGAGTTCCTACTATGTAAAAACAGACTTTCTACAATGTTTATGGAGATGAGAAGCCCCTGCCTGCTTTGAGTTCAAAGTTAGTTATAAAATGTTGTCTTTAGTATTTTGAGGTGGGATCTAGCCTTCTCACTTGACATTTACAGGTCGGTGGCTTCTCTGATTATTTTTTGATTCATGTTAACAGGTCCTAGGGCTCCTAGGACACGTCTGAGGAATCTCTGTGGAGATATCCTCCTCTGATGAGATGAAAAGTTAAGTGTTTCCAGTGAACCAACTTAACATACACTAATATGTTATGTTAGTTCCCCAACCAACTGGCCAGTGGATTTGATTCAGGATTTTTCACATTGTTCTAAAGAACAATAATGAGTCAGGTAAGAAGCATAATTAATATTTATTTCTATATAAAACAAAAGTATATATATGTAATATACATATATATATATGTAATTCCATATATTCTTCCAAATTGAATAAATGCTAAGAGAAATAAAATATTATCTTGGTAAATACTTTTGTTATAACATTGGTTTAAGGTCCACCCTTACAACCTTGTTTAACTTAATTATCTCTGTTAAAATCCTATTTCCAAATAAGGTTGCATTCTGAGATACTGGAGCTTAGAACTTTAGCCTATCTTTATGGAAAATCAAAGCATAACAGTTTTTAAACTTGCTTTTTGTTGGTGATTTTCAATTATACCTAATTGCAGGATTCATTATGTCATATTTGTACATATGCATTACATAATGTCATAATCTGGTTGATCTCATTCCCCAGTACCTTCCTTTTCCCTTCCCTCCACCCTTCCCCTGATCCACTTGCTCTTTCTACTGATCTCCTTTCTATTATTATCATCATTATTTTAATTAATGAGCTATAATTATACATGTCCAAGCAGGATTTACTGTGCTCTCTCTGTACATGGACACACATAATTTGGTACCCTCCACTCCCAGCACTTCCCCATGACCTCCCCTCCCCCCGATCCCATTCCTCTACCCTGTTGGTCCCCCTTCTAGTTTTGTGAGACTCCCCCATTCTTTGACCCTCCCCTCTCTGGCTTCTGCATATGAGAGAATAATTCAACGCCTGACTTTCTGAGCCTGGCTTATTTCACTTAGCACGGTGTTCTCCAGTTCCATCCATTTACCGACAAACGCCATGACTTCGTTTCTCTTTGTGACCGAGTGAACTGCATTGTGCATATGTCCCACATTTTCTAGATGTGAGGATGATCTGACTGCAACACCTGTCACCCCGTTGGTCACCAGGCAGGATTTGGCTGATCTGCCTGGCTAGGAGGGTGTCCCCTTCCTCTGTCTCTGCTCCACATGTGACCCTCTGAAGCTATGTCGAATAGGATGCCCTTCCCTGAGAGAGGAGGACTGTTCTCAGTCAAGGGTACACCAGGAGCTGGGCTTCCCTGCTAGAATTTCCCACCAAGCTCTCAGCTCGTAACAGCTCTGGGTTTTCAATTGCCACTGGTTGATGGGTGGGCTGTGAGTTATAAGTGAATCCTTTGAGGAACATCTTGCCTTAGTTCAGGTGAGACATGTTGGTGTTTTGGACCAAAAGGTGGCTGTGAAGATAGACAGAAAGGTCTGCCTGGAGGTGGCCTTGACCTAAGAGAAAGGCATGGGCAGGATATGAGGCAATGGGTGGGAACAACCGGATTGAAGCCCATAAAAATAATGCAGATTCAGATAATTATAAACTCTTAGCTAATGTGAAGTAATTATGAAATGCTTAGTGTGCCTCCTGCTTCATTATCTGTTCCTGACTTTCCCACAAATTATCTCACTCACTCCCCTCCTTCCTGCGAGGTGGACAGCATCATTGGCCCCACTTCCTCGGGCAGAACCCCAAGGCTGAGGAATTCTGGCTCTTGGCTGTGATCCCGCAGCTCACCGCATAATGGCACAGTCCTTCCCACCCAGGTCTGCCTGAGGCCTGTAGCTGGACCCAGAGGTTTATGGTGCCAAGAGGGAGATAAGGTTGGAGAGTTGGGGCTCCTAGGATCAGCATTATTGAGAATTTGTCTCGTTCATTAACTATTTATTAGCTTGTCGAGGATAGAGGCCAAGACTTCTCTCTGCTTCCCTCTCTCTCTCCCCAAACTTTTTCCTGTTTTTACTTTCCAGCTTCTCTGCTTGCTCTTCCACCAACCCCAAAGTGGTCCAGTTTAAGTCTAATGCCTTCAAGTTTCTCAGTAAAGATGTTCTGTGTGTCTTCAATGTAACACGAGCACTTGCTTAGACAATAGCATCCTAGTGCTTCGGGGACTCCCTCCAAGAGCCAGAATTAGAGACCCATCCTGACCAGGAGGACAAGGTGCACTGGGACCAATCCCCCCTCTACCCCTGAGTCTTTCTGGAAAGAGAATATGGTAATAGAAAGTCACAGTTCCATGCTCTGTGTTCATGGTCAGCCGATAGGACGCTCAGCTGGGTGATACATAACCCATGCCTGACCCAGTAGTCCAACTGCCTTCCTTTCTAAATACTCTATTTTGTTCACCTATTCATTTATTCATCTGTAACCCCAAAGCCAGCTTGAGCTCAGTGCTCCCCAAAGTGCTATACAAGGCAAGATCAGCTTCCCGATTTTACCCTGATTGAAGCCCCAAGTCTTCCTTGGACTTCCGCAGATGACCGGGGGCAGAGTCTCAGGAACCACCAGCCTCCATGTTCCTCCATCCACACCTGCTCTCTCCCTTCTGAGCTCTCTGCTGGATGTGAGCCTCTGCCCTTCCCTCAATTCCCAAACCGCAGACCCCCAACCTCATTCAGACAAGGAACTCGTGTAAGTTTAATGTTTTTTTCTGATCATGAGGGTTTCAGAGAGGATTCACTGTGCTCTGAAGAGCAAACAATTTAAAAGGACATGTTAGGCATTCATGGTCTCAATAGCCGGCAACCTCCTTGCCTCTCAGGGCTTTTTACGGTCCTTTATCCCACACAGAGTCCAGCCTGAATCTATCTCCCTAGCTCTTCTTTCCTCTCCCTTGTTCTTCCTTTCTTATCAAGGGAAACATGAAATCCCTCTCATTTCCACATGCAAAGAGTCTAACCATTACTTTCTTTGTTCATTGATTCCTCAAATTACACCCTGTTGGTCCCAAATAAATTGTAAGGTATTTTTCCCCAAGAAAGACCACTTACCCTAAGGTAAATCCAGGTGCCAGCTCTTAAGGAATATAACTTCCACCTCATGGAATTATGTGATCATTTACTAATTACATACGATGCCCTAGGTACTCGGAATGACTAAGCTGGGCAGTGGTTACAAAAGTCGCTCACATCTCTACACCGTGGAGGAGAGGTGATGTGCTGAGGGTGAGGTCCAGGGTGAGATGGAAGGAGCTAGGTCAGGCTGTCTAGGGTTACAGGGGAGGGCAGTGGGCACAGCCTAGAAGCCGTGGGCTGGACACATCCAAAGTGCTGGTCACATGCTTCACCCCAGGACCCTTCAGCTTGTTGGACCCACCTGGTTCACCCACTCCAGGCCTCACATTATCAACCAGCCCTTTTGACTTCATGGGCCTCTCATGAGTCTTGGGTGAGGATATATTAAAACTAGAGGCTCTGAGCATGGAAAAAGTGATGAGTTCCGTTTCCAAAAGCAATTCGAAATCAAACCAACACCAAACCTAAGTGTAAGGAGGTCCAAAGAAGTTCTGAGTTTTCCAATAATGAACATGTTCATTAATTAAGCTCAATGAACATAAATTATTTTTTCCTTCAAAACATCTACCATCCTTACCTATAATCTATCTATCCATCTATCTATATATCATCTACCTCATCTGTCAATTGGATGAACCAATACAGGGCCTTTGATAAAAACTTAATGCATCTCTTGTTCCCCTAGTCTTCTTTGTTAATCTGAATTCTCAGGGAATAGGGATTAAATGACTTCTCCCCAGAAGTCTCTTTTATTTTCAATTCTGAGTTCCAAAGGCTTTCTAAATTTCACATCATCGTTAGCATAATCTATAGAGCATAAGATTCTCACAGGGCCTTGTGGTCACTTATCTCTTGATCAGATATTACCATCTGGATGTTTTTATGTAAGTCAAGATAAGCAGATAGAATGGATATGTACTTACTATAGGGCATTTTCTAGAGCCTTTAAAAATTCAAATCTGGGCCTAATTTTATTTTCATATATACTTTCCAAAAGCAGGCCCACACATACACACATAGGGTAACGGTGATTTATTTCTGGGGGGGGGCAAAACTTGACTTTCCTTCTTTTTCCAAAAGGGTGGGTTTATTCTCATAAGTGGTTTCAGGATTTCAGAGAATTTGACTTGGTGAAAACCTGTGTACGCCAGCACCACGTGCCTTTCCTGTAGCTCAGTACTCACTCAGGTCATAAGTGCCCACATTGGGTAGATGGTGGGGCGTGTGCAAGGATTTAGTCAACCACCAACTCCGTCGAGAACAGCAAATTAAAGAATCATCGAAGCAAGCCGTGGTTCTAGTTTAGTGTACTCCTTTCACAGACAGGGGAGTTGAGTCATAGAGAGCCCCACTACCCCGCGCTTTCACAAACAACCGGTTGGCAGCAGAATTAGTTCTGATCCCATGTCTCATTCAAAGAACTTCCTGCTACATGGTATAGCTGATGCTAAGCAAATTTTAGGATCCAGTTTGTCTCTAGTGTTCTCAAACCAGTTTGAGTTTTCAGATGAAGATTTGATACGATTTTATTCATATTTAGGAAGTTAGAGCAAACACTGAAAATTTCTAACATTGCCTCTGGAAAATCTGGCCCATTCCTTTGGTTGATACTGGTTCTTGAATCAGAATCCAGGGATGATCTTGGAAACTACATTCCCAAGAATCATCGTCTTGGCCATTGCAGCCGTGGAAGAAATCCTTCCAGTGCTTAACCAGACTCGAGGCCGCGGCCCCTGTTGCTCTCCTGAGAAATGAGAGTCAGTGAGCCTGGCTCTTCCTCTGCCTGGAGGGAGCCGTCAGTCCCTGGGAACAAGCTCAGTGTTTTCCCAGCTCTGTGAGGGGTTGCTGAGGACAGAATTGACTGAGGGATCCTCTTGCGCTTTGGATGAAGATGATAAGTGACTGTGTCATGCTCCTCAAGAACCCAGTGTGCGGCTGAGACTCAGCATCAGCTTTTTGTCTTTCAGAAAAAAAAAAAATCCTCATTTGTTCCAGATGCCCCAAAATACTGCACCTCGTATATATGCCTGGCACTCAGAACTGACCCAGAAGGTACATGGGGGGGCTGAAGGTCCACCCCTGTGCTGTCCAGGTTCTGGCTGTCCCCCAGGTTCCACTGCACAGTCCAGGGTTCACTGGGCACTTCAGTTTCTCACTGAATAGCTCAGGATATGGAAAATGGCTGTCGGGGACAGCCCACCATTTGGAACAGTTCCAAACAGGTCATGGACAGTGGCCAGCTGTCTTCCGTCTTGATCACTGGAAGGAAAACGGAGTGCGGCTTTCACCTCCTAAAGAAGGCAGTGCTAGACACGACTTTGTCACCGACAGTGGCTAGTGGGTGAGCCCCAGTCGTCAGCTGATCCTGCAGGGTCGCCAACAGCCAGGCCTGGGAAACATTCCTTGCCCAAAGACGAGGCTGTGGACAGCCTTGACCCTGGCTCTGACCCAACAGTTACCAGACTTTCCAGTACAATGGGCTTCCCGGGTGCCGCAGGATAGCTGCAAAAATGTCTCTGGCTCTGTAACTTTTTAGTGCACAAAGAAGCCTCTTGATAACTCACAAGCCTCGACATTTACGATGCTCTGTAGTTAACTTCCTGGGTCACCGTTCCTCCATCAGAGTGCAGTGCCCCACCCGGCCCCAGCTTTACTTGACAATGTCTCTGTGTTTTCTATCTCTGTGTCGTTTTCCATCTCTGGTCGCCCCTACTCGAGACCCTTTGTAGATGGTGTGCAGGTCTCGGCAGACTGAGCTGGTGGCTACTTGTGAGCGTGGCTCAGTGCATCATTGGTGAGAAGCAGAGAGCTGTCTCAGGAACTGCACAATGATCAGGGTCCCATGGCAGTGTGGTGTGTGTGTGTGTGTGTGTGTGTGTGTGTGTGTGTGTGTGTCACACAGTGTACAGGGAAGTGGCTAGCCAACTTCTGCCTCCCCCTTCTTGTCTCCTTTAAGAATCCATTTTCATATCTCATAGCAGACCTGAAAGGGTCAGCCCTTCTCTGAGGTGTCCTCTTTATTGATGGCCAAACATCTGTGAAAATAAGAGCACAAGTCGAGAGGGTGGGTCACCTGGGTGCAGTGAAGAGGAGGATAGCCAAGAGGCGAGGTTGGAATGAGCTGGCTCTACTTCCCAAGGCAGAAGCTGTGTGCCTAGGCCGTAAGACCTCCTTCCTTTATACTGTTCTTTTCTGCATCTGGATTACAGGCTGGTCCTGGTTGAAGGGACTCTGGGGTAGATTGTTTGCAATAATGATCCTAACTGTGCCTGCCTCCCTTTTGAATATGGCCTTTGTAATATGGCCACCCATCAAGACACCTGGGCTGGTCATCTTAATTTGGCCATCAGAATGTGGCAAAAGTGATGGTGTACCAGTTCTGTGCCTCAGCTCAAGAGGTCTTGCCAACTTCCACTTACCCTCTGGAACCCCAAATGGACTGTGAACAGCCTGAGCTGGGCCGCTGGAGGGAGGAGTTGTGTGGCCCAGGTGCCTCCACTGACCTAGCTGATCGTTTTTCAGCTGCCAGATGGACAGCCATGTAACTAGCCTGCAGTTGACTGCAGACTCAGAAGGAACCCAGCTGAGACCACAATCACCACCCAGCTGAGCCCAGCCTACTGTGTTGACCAACAAGATGATAAGCTAACTTAAAGGCTGCTGTTTGAAGCCACCAAATTTTGGATCAATTTGTTTTACAGAAATAGGTCACTGATACAAGCTCCAGAGGAGAAAAAGGTGGCAGAGAGGTGAGCTGGGCTGCTAGTGAGGTGGGAGCTAAGGGACCCGGGTTGCTAAAAACCGGGAAGTCCCAACAACTAGGTCTTCCTAGGATCCCCTGGAGATGGGGCAGGGGAAGCCAAGGCCCTGAAAAAAGGCCAGGTGAGAGGAAGCCTGGGGCCCAGTGTGCAGGAGAAATAAGGACCAGGACACGTGGTCACCCTAGGGAATAAATAAAACTTTAATACGGACAGGGAGCAGCGATGTGTGCGTGCTCCTTGGGGTCTCTGAGGTCTTGGTCACTTTGCAGGGTGGGTTCCCTGGGACAGAAAATCCTGGGTCATGAGCATGAGGTCTCCCGGGAATTCAGCTAAGCTCAGGCGGTTTCGGTTCGTTTGGCCCGTGATGCATCGTTCCAGTTTTCTTATGGTGAGGAAAGGCTGGCGGTCATGTCGATGGCAGGCTATGCATTTCTTGGGTTCTTCTGACTTGAAAATAACGTTCATTTTTATTTCGTGTCTCTTTGTGGGGTTTTGCTCCTTGATATTGTCATGGTAATAACTGTCATAGCTGTCCCCCTTTTTCCAGGCCTTATCTTTTGCCTGGGGACCCAGGCCTCCTCCGGATGGAAACATGGAGCCCCGGAACCTTTCCACGTAGGGTAAGAGTTGCTTGCTGCTGAGGGCTCGAGCCAGCTGCATCCGCTCTATGTGCTTGCTGATGTTGACCTTCTCCCGCTGGGGCATTTGAAACTCCTCAGAGGGTACGATCACCTTTGCCGTCCACACTCTTTCCAGGGGTGCGCGCACCTTGCCAGAGGTGTGTTTCTTACAGTGCGCCACCTGTATGTAGTCTGGGGACTGCAACTGTAGCTCCCTCAGCATCTTGTGTTCTTCCTCTTTTTTAAAAGCCAAAAGCCTTCTGGCTGCCATAGTGTGGATGCCACCTAGACGCTGACAACGGAAGGGGCTGGTAAAATCTCTGGGCACAGGGCGGGCAGTCCCCACAGAGGGCACCCCGGCTTGCTCCCCCTGCACTCGGAAAGCGCCAGAGCCCCTGGAGAGTGGAGGACAAGCTGGGTTCCACCCTGACTCTGCTCTTAGCTCCTAGGAACTCAGAATCCGCAGAGCGGGTGGGAGGCCTCCAGAGGAGACGTACAAGAACGTGACCATTGCGGGGCGAGGGGTCAAGAAGCATCAGTCCTTGTAGCCCTTACGGTCACATTCACTCACGGTCACATTCCTCACTGGGATTTTTAAATAAGAGGGTACTTGGCTGGGTGAGGGCGGAATCCAAACCCACCTGTGGACTCCACCAGGTCAAGCACAGTGGGGGAGAACTCTCTACCGAACCATGGGGTCCCCCAATCCCAACCGCTGTCTGTGTGGACTTCAGGACACTTACTAGGATCTCTTTTTCCATGGGGGAGTATTTCCCAAAGGCGATGCGTGGGTCTAATTTGTAGAATGTGCTCCATATCCTGGAAGGCAGAGAGGCGGGTGCATTAGAGCCCTGCAGACCGACCTTCCAGTTTTCCCTCCCAGAGTGGGAGACCCCACAGAGGGCCACTCTCCATCAGCCAGGCTGAGCCCCCTGTGAAGGGGCTGGGAGTACTCACCCTGAGGGCCACGTGGGACATGGGTCCTCCTGAAAAGGCGGGTGCTCCTGGCAACACTCTGGGAAGGAATAGGGGGCACTAAGGGTTCTGACTGACTTTCCATTCCTCTTAGGCGATGTCTCCTCTGTCGTCTTCTTTTCCTGGGCCCCTGATGTCCAGTCCTCTGTTTTCCCATCCTCTGACAGCTGATCTCCCATTCTCCAGGGATGCTCTAACAAGTGAGGATGGGAGGTGTTAACGCCTGGGGTTTGTCTCCATGAAAGTTTAATGGGAACCCAGGGACATTGCCAGCACCTACAGCATCACAACCGCCACCTGGGAGCTATTGTGAGGTCTGTGTTTCAGGCATCAAGTGCCCCCTGGGGGGAAATGGGCACACCTTACCGCATCCTGGCATGCTGGTGCCCAGGGAGGAGAATGGAATGGCAAGGTGGCCAGGAGCTCATCTGGACGAAGAAGAGCCCAGCGGTCCTCTGCCAGTCTAACTGATCAACCCTCCCCCTTATGAGTGATGCTTTCCACGTGTGGTTTAAGAGGGGGGCTTCCGCCCTACCCCATGTAGGAAAGACACTTTCCCAAATTCCACAAAAACACATTCATAAAACGATACTCCTACATGACTCTAAAATCTTTTCTTTTGAATTTTCTTAATTTCCTATCCTTTTTTAAGTTTCCACCTTATTTACGTAGGTTTTCCAACTTACTTTTATCATGACCGTCGAGAAGTGTGT
Organism: Ictidomys tridecemlineatus; assembly: GCF_052094955.1. Lineage (NCBI taxonomy): Eukaryota > Metazoa > Chordata > Mammalia > Rodentia > Sciuridae > Ictidomys > Ictidomys tridecemlineatus. The sequence goes on along the minus strand of NC_135477.1, from coordinate 8,212,804 downwards.
GTTTGTGTGTGAACAAGTCATACACTTTTAATAGAAAAAGGGG